>NC_082709.1:20504043-20823776 GCF_030144855.1 Hypanus sabinus
AGTTCTGATTTGTTGGGGAATTGGTCGGGTCCTACACTGTCCTTGTGCCAATGGCTTTGTCTCCTGGATGATAGGACAATGATACCTAATGTAAACAATGACAAATATAGTATTTTAAAGGTGGGTCTCATCACAGCTGCAAGAATTATATTGCAAAACTGGAAAAAACCCAGATGTCCCACTGAGGGAATGGACTGAGGAAATGGTTAAGATTTCATCACACGAACACATGTTGGGAAGAATTAACAGTGAGGGAAAAGTGCAAGATGCGTGGGATCAATTTTGGTTGTATGTTAATTTAAACTTAAATTAGAAGTTTTTTCTGTTTCTTAGTTTTATGTTTTCCTGTCATGGGATGGCTGTGTAAATATACTGTACTGTATCTGCTCTATGATACGCTGTGCTGCTTTGTAAAATAAGAATAAATAATAATAAAATTCTGAATTACAAAAATAAAACTTCTTTCAATATCATGATCAGGATCGACAAGAGGTTTTATTCCTTTTGAAGTTTTTGTCCTGTGCATTGATTTTGCTCCTCCCACCTCAGTAAAATATAAATCATTTATTTATCCACATCCAAGAACTGATGAGCAAATTTATTCCCTAAAATACTGCACTTCTGTAGTAGTGCAATCGAGTTGAGTATAATGTTCTAAGGGGTTATTGCCTTATTATGGAACGAGTATAGACGACTGTTTAACACAAGGATACTTCAAGATTCAGGAACATTATCAAAGAATGTACAAATTCTCTGATAATAAGAATTATCAAATAAGTACAACCTTGAAATTTGTTTGTTCACAGGCAGCCACAAAGCAAAAACCCAAAACAACTCAAGAAGAAAAGTTAAAATAAGACCAAAAGTCAATGTACAAGAAAAAGAAAACAATAGACAAATCACACAAACAATTGAAACAAGCAACATTCCATACCAAGCAACACACACAGAATGCTGGTGGAATGCAGCAGGCCAGGCAGCATCTATAGGAGGAAGCACTGTCGACATTTCAGGCTGAGATCCTTCGTCAGGACGAACTGAAAGGAAAGATAGTATGAGACTTGAAAGTCGGAGGGGGAAGGGGAAGTGCAAAATGATCGAAGAAGACCAGAGGGGATGGGGTGAAGCTGAGAGCTGGAAAGGTGATTGGCGAAAGTGATACAGAGCTGGAGAAGGGAAAGGATCATGGGACGGGTGGCCTCGGGAGAAAGAAAGGGGGAGGGGAGCACCAGAGGGAGATGGAGAGCAGGCAGAGTGATGGGCAGAGAGAGAAAAAAGGGGCGGGGGGACTAAATATATCAGGGATGGGGTAAGAAGAGGTTGGGGGCATTAACGGAAATTAAAGAAGTCAATGTTCATGCCATCAGGTTGGAGGCTACCCAGATGGTATATAAGGTGTTTTTCCTCCAACCTGAGTGTGGCTTCATCTTGACAGTGGAGGAGGCCATGGATAGACATATCAGAATGAGAATGGGACGTGGAATCGCGTTTCAGTTAGTCCTGACGAAGGGTCTCGGCCGGAAACGTCGACAGTGCTTCTTCCTGTAGATACTGCCTGGCCTGCTGTGTTCCACCAGCATTTTGTGTGTGTTGCTTGGATTTCCAGCATCTGCAGATTTCCTCATGTTTACATTCCATACCAAAATTGAGTCCTCAGACCTGAGCCCCGGGGCAGCCCAGAAAACACAAAAACATAAGAAATAGGAGCAGGAGTAGGCCATCTGGCCCGTCAGGCCTGTTCCACCATTCAATAAGATCATGGTTGATCTGGCCATGGACTCATCTCCAAAGAGTAGGCCCAAAGCCTCATTTATAAGTTCATCATATTAACAGGCGTGGTGCACAGCAGCCGGGGCAGTCTTCATAGGCTCAGCACTATGGAGAGAGGAGTGACCATCATACAAAACGAGCAAAATCTGCTCTCACCCCAGATCCCAACACACACCTTTTCAGTCTACCTGGGCCAGCATTTAAGTTGAAAAAGGAAAAAATGGAACAGTCAGAGGCTCTGACACCCTGGAGGGACGAGAGAATATTTCAGAGAGCAAGTGAAAATAGGCTCTTGCCCCTGATCTGAGCTGGCACTTAAATAGTCTAAAAAATGAATTGTACCTCGCACTATGACCTGGTTACAGCTAAAGACTCTGGGCCAAGACCACGCTGCCTAGCACCTCAGTCCAAGCCCAGATTTTACCGCCCACCCCAAAGCTGCTCTCAGCTCGCTGCCCAGGACAATCCAACCCTGCACCCAGACCGGTCGCATAGGCATCTGAACTATCTGCAACGATGCTACAACACAACATCTCATGCCCTGAGCTCACCTCACAATCGCTCGATACTTCACAATAATATAACACAATTTACCTCAGAAAAGGGTATTTTTAGTGACGTTTGAAGTCGGACTTCTTAACTTTTAAACTACCAGAAACCTGTTGCATGCATTCGGTAGCGCCATCTTCACCAGAAGTCCAATGTCTGGTTGATGATGCATGGGCAGCCACCACATGGTACTTGACAGATCATGGAATGCAAGATGACTGGTGACTCTTCACTGCTGCTGCCTTCCTCTGTCTTCACTGCCACTGTGATGTGTCATCAGCTTTTGCCAGGTCCACACTGAGAACATGGTTAGATCACCCTTTGTCTGGAACTTGCCCTTTGACCTTACTGTTCTGGACGACTACCAGAAGCTAGACTCCAGAGTGTACCGCTCTTGGGCTGACAGGAACTCACATGCCTCTCCACCATGACAAAGTGATGGTCGCAAATGAATATTATTTAGAAAAACAGAATTACTTGTGGATCCAATTTTGTTCTCTATTCACAAATAGACAGAATTCAGAAACTGGATTCACACCTACTAAACTTCTAAAGTATAATTAAGAGAGAAACTTAAATTTGTTTCAAGATACTACAGGATTGAAGACAACATGATTCAACTGCTTTAATACTGAAAAAGATCAATAAACTTCTTACTAGATTAGAGTAAGGATCACAAGGATATGGAAATATGCACTCACACGTACTCCACTATTGACATTTTACAGACAGATGTGTTGAATAATAAATGTCAGATGTTTCCACCCAACAGTACTTGCCAGTAATTCATAAACAGTGCATTTAATAGCATACAGCAGACCATAAGATGGAAGAGCTGAATTAAGGCTATTCAGCCCATCGAGTCTGCTCTGCCATTCCATCATGGCTGATCCCAGATCTCACCCAACCCCATAAACCTACCTTTTTGCGCATATCCTTTGATGTCCTGACTGATAAGGAAACGATCAACTTCTGACTTAAATATACCCACAGACTTCACCTCCACCACAGTCTGTGGCAGAGCATTCTGCAGATTCACTACTCTCTGGCTTAAGAAAATTCCTCCTTACCCCTGTTCTAAAAGCTCACCCCTCAATTTTGAGGCTGTGCCCTCTAGCTCTGGATAACCCACCATAGGTAATATCCTCTCCACATCTACTCTATCTAGTCCTTTCAACATTCAGTAGGTTTCAGTGAGACTCATCACTCTAGGAAACCAGCAGGTGTGGATTTTATCAAATCCTAACTAAAATATTGTTTCTCACCATGCATTAATGAATTGGTATAATATTAAAATGATTTAGTTTGCAACTATAATTCATGGAACAATTAGTCACTGTCAGTGCCTGCCAGTTAATTGGTTGCACTTGGGTTGCACAGTAAAACAATATGCTTAGATCTTAAAAATCCTTGGATTAAAAATTAGGAACTCTTCCCTGCTTTGGTTAGATCCAGGCATCATCTACATCAACCTTTCTCAAACTTTTGGCCCTGGAGGAACCCTCAAAAAAAAAAATTTGACATCTCAGGGAACCCCTACGTAAAAATTATTATATCTGCAGCTCATGATATGTTAGCATGATCAGCAAGTTGTAGAAATAATAATAATCCAAAAATAATTGTCAATGCTCTTTTGAGTACTAAATGAATTTTTAAGCCAACCTTTCTTTGGGGGGAATAAAAACAGGTAGTTACGCTCAGCTTGTCTTTCTTGAAATTAATCTCTTTCCCTTCCATTAATTTTTAAAACTCAAAAGGCAAACATAATAAATTATGTCAAATAACTGGCTTAAGCCAAAATGGGATTTAATTTTTCTAAAGGTAGGCTCGGTAAATTTAACTTAAATAAAGGTTGTAAATTCATTTTAATTAATGCTATTTTCAACATGAAAATTTATTGACAATGTGGAATAGTAAAGTTGCAAAACAACCATAAGCCAAAGCAATATGAATAAAAATATAGCCCAAGATACAATTTTATATCAGACTTTTTCTTACTAAGTGACATGATCAGGCTCAAATATAAGCCTAGCATTTAAAACCTGTGCTTGCTTTTTGCTGCACAATTACTCAATTCTGGGCTGAACATGAGATAAGCACACAGATATCACCTTCAAATGAGACAATTTCTCTCCTTGCTCTCGATAGTTGTTAAACAAGAAAAAGCTTGCTCGCACACGTAAGAAGTTGAAAACTGCAGCAAAATGTTCATTGCTTTCCTATGTATGGCAGGGTACTCTTCTTTCACAGAAATCCGGATCTTGCTCAGGTGGTGGTCAGTAAATCTCATCTTGAGGGCATGATGAGAGTGCGGCTCACAAAGTTCTTCCTCTTCTCTCTACGTCAAGTTCTCAGTCTGAGCAAAAGATTCAGAGAAAGGGTCCCTCATCCAGTCATACCCTTGTGTTGAAAGGGAGGAAAAATACTCTTCAACGTTGTTCTGCAGTTCTTCCAGGTGGTTTGCAATAACACTCAAGACTTTCTGATATCCCTCCTCACTCTCAACCCCATGCAACAGTGTAAACATTTCAAGATTTCCTTTCACAACATGACATTACAGCCCCAGTTGGGCGAGTCCATTCAAGGCTCTGAAAACACACTTCATGCTCATCAGCCTACTGTCCTCCCCCGTGCAATTCAGTGCTCATAAATTGTAAAAGGCCTCCCCTATCACACATCAAAAACTGAGAACGGACTCAACCAAATAAACACAGTCCAACTGTGCACTGCCATACTGAGCTAAGAGAACTAACAAGATTGCTAACAGGGCTGCTTGGTCACTGCCCACCACCGTGAGCACAAGTGTCATGTGTCGTGCGAAGTTCAAAAAACGATTTTTTTCTCCTAAATCACTATCTCCTTTGGAACCCTGGTTGAGAAACCCTGACCTACATACTCCTTCAAAAAAAAAACACTGCACAGCACTAGCTAAAAATCAAAGCCAATCCCTTTGTAAAAGAGATGGCTTAGATTTTACATTTTTTCTAACTTCCTTAGATATTGACTGGTACCATTTGCTATGAGATACTTTTAGACCAGGGGTTCCCAAGCTTTAAGTGATGGACCAATACTATTAAGCAAAGTGTTCTTGGATCCCAGTTTGTGAACCCCGTTTTAGACAATGCAAACTGAAGTGGACTTTCTCCTTTGGTGGTTGGACTTCAGCTAGCATTTGAATGGCCTTTTAATTCAAAAACCAGCCCGTAATCAACTCCCAAGATTTTCCATCATCTTTGATGCAAAAGTCTTCAGAATGAGATGACCTTAATAGAGTCTGAAATTCAACTACTAATTTTAAGTGGACAGGAACAGATGAGAACAGCTCACTTCAATGATATAATCCTGGAAAAGATAGGGGAAGTGGATCTTTGAAAACCTAAATATTTCACCTCATCAGGATAAAAAAAAAGACTCAAAACAGCAGGAATCACATAAACCAGAACACAACATCTAAATATTCAGATCTGTTTTATTCATATACTCAATACTTCATGCTAAAGTCTCTATCACTTTTGGCTAAGTTGGCTAGACTGATTAAATCAGAAAGATTTGAGTTCAATTCCCTCTTCAAAGATGAGCACAGAAATCTAGGTTGACATGAGAACCACCTAAAGGAGTCACACTTTCAAATAGGATATTTAAGTAAATATCCATCAAACAGAAAAGATACTTGATAACCTGGACAATGTTTCTCTCAATAAGGCAGGTTATCTCTCCCTTGTATATTCTGTTATGTTTTCTCAATGCATTTGGACATGGTGATAAGACCCGCATTTATTGCGCATCAAACCTTGCTTAAACAAGTGTGTCTTGGAGTACTGCAGTCCTGAAGTTATTTCTATTACGTTACAAGAAAGACAGTTCCAGGATTAGCATCCAGGACACCGAAGGAATAGGATACATTTCTAAAGCGGAACGGTGTGCAACCTGGCCAAGAAGCTCTCCTTGCTGCTTCTGAAAAATGTGCACCAACCAAATGACAGGAGTGTCGAGGATTTCATCAGTCTCTCACCGCTGCAGTCAGATGTCCCCATCTGCTTCAAGAGGGCGACAATCATAGCAGTGCCCAAGAAGATCAGGGTGAGCTGCCTAACGCCCAGTGGCATCTGATCTGATGTGGTGCTTTGGGAGGTTGGTCACGGGTAGAATCAACCCTTGACTGAACCCGCTGGAATTCGCCGACCGCCACAATAGGTCGACAGCAGATGAAATCTCACTGGCTCTCCAGTCGGTCTTGGATAGCTATGAGCAGGCTACTTATTGACAGCAGCTCAGTGTTTGATACGATTATGCCCTCGGTTCTAATCAACAAGATCCAGAAATGGGGCCTCTGTACTTCATTTTGCAACTGGATCCTCGTCCTCCACATGGGGAGACCACAGTCTGTGCAGATCAGAAATAGCATCTCCTCCTCATTGCCAAACACTGGCGCACCCCAAGGATGAGTGATTAGTACTCTGCAATACTCACTCTACACCCACGATTGCGTGGCAAAGAACAGCTCAGACACCACCTACACATTTATCACTGACAACTATCATTGCAATGTGGATGAGGCAGCTTACAGGAACAAGGGGGATCAGCTGTTTGAGTGGTGTCACAACAAACAACCTTGCACTCAGCATCAGTAAGACCTAGGGACTGATTGAGGACTGGTGTGTGTTCCCTTCTACTTCCCCTTCCTGAAGTCCATATCGACGGATCAGCAATGGAAAGGGCGAGCAGTTTCAAGTCCCTGAACATCAGCATCTGAGGATCTTGAAGAGGCCCAACACGTTGATACAACTACAAAGGAAAACAGCAGCTGGATTCATTTGGACTTTGAGGAGATGTGGTACGTCACCGAAGACTCTTTCAAATTTTTACAGATGTACTCTGGAGGGCTTCCTAGTCGGTTGCATCAATACATAGAGAGTTACAAGGTTACATAGAGAGGTCACTGCACAGGATCAGAATAAACTTCAGGAAGTTGCAAACTCTGCCAGCTCCGTCATGGGCAATAAACAAAGACCCCCATTACCCACTCCGCATTGCCACCATCGAGGCTGTGATACAGGGGCAAGAGGACGAGAGACATTCACTCATTCAGCATTGCAGAAAATCTTCCCCTCCGCCAGTTTTCTGAATGGATTTTGAATCCATAAACAGTGCCTCACTACTTTTTCTGCTTTTTCACTGCTTATTGTAAATTAGTTTTCGTTATGTATTCAATGTACTGCAGCTGCAATCCGAATTTCATGACATATGCCAGTGATATTAAACCTATTCTGATTCAGCTGAAGGCAAAGTTAAAACACTATACAGAAGTCTCCTGCAGCCAAGGTGAATGGCACAAAAAAAAACACACACACACGTGATTACTGAAGTATTCTGCTGGCCATTAAACCAGTTCGAACACTCGCTAAGCAAATCTTCATCTTCTTTTCCCCTGTAAAAGGCAACAGAATTTTTTAGTCATACAAAATGTTCTTTAAAGCAGGTCCCTTAAGAAGGGACTAATAGAGTTTTGGAGAGGGCCAATAATGATGACAAAAGCTCTGAATTGAAACTCTAAGCAAAAGGAGAAAACAGAATCAAAATGCAATTTTAAGCTACATCTCACTGAGATCAAAGGGTGATCACATAATCCCTCCAAGCCGAAGGAAAGCTGGGATCTGAAATTCATTGCTTTCCATGCAGAATTTCAGAGCACTGGAAAAGAACATACTGAGGCACATGAATGATTAAAGATGCACATGGTAATTCACATTAAAGTGTCACATTTTGAAGAAACAGGTCACCTGGCAAAATTTTAAAAAATCAAATTTATTGTTGTGTAGAAGTGCAATGAAAAACTCCCTTGCAACAACAGAGCCACATAAAAGGCACAATGTTAAAAAAAAAACAATTAAGTATATAATACAATATTATAAAATAAAACAATTATAACAAAAAATACAATTTCCATTGTAGTGTAGTGGTCATAGTATTAAATTGAGGTTCTGGTTATGCAGGTTGGTTCAAGAAACAAATGGATGAGAGAACAGCCTGTTCTCAAACCTCGTGATGTAAGACCTCAGGCTTCTATACCTCCAACCTGATGGCAGCTGCAAGAAGATGGCATGACCTGGGTGGCAAAAGCTCTTTTCTTGAGGCAGCAATGATGGGGAGAAATGTGCTCATTCCCCCCACAGCTTCCGACGTTGCTGGTATTCAAATTGCCACACCAGATCATGATATTTCCCCGCAGCACATCTGTAGAGGTTTGTTAGTGTTCAGTGGTGTGTGAAATTCCTTAATCTTCTAAGAAAATAGAGAGACATGTGCACCTTCTCTTTGTGATTGCATTGATGTACTGGGCCTGGAAGATGTCACCAAAAATGTCACCACCCAAAAATTTAAGGGTGCTGACTCACTCTACCACCAATCCCCCAATGTACACTAGCCTATGTTCACTCTATTTTCACCTCCTGAAGCCAACAATTATTCCCCCCTCACTGACAGTAAGACTTTGTTGCTGCCGTACCACTAAAAAGCCGTGGATAAACCAGGAGTTTTGTAGTCTGCTGAGGGCTAGATTTGTGACATTCTAGACCAGAGACCCAGAAACCTACAAGGTGACCCATGGAAGGTTACTTTAAAGGTGTAAGAACAATTCCGTCTTTAACCTGAATCGGATACACGTCAGCTCTGGCAGGGTTTGCAGGCCATTATTTCCTACAAAGTGAAACCTAACATCATGATTAGCTGTGATGCTTCACTCCCAGATGAGCTCAATACCTTTAATGCACAGCTTAAATAGAACACAGAACATAGAATAGTACAGCACATTACAGGCCCTTCGGCCACAATGTTGTGCCGACCCTTAAACCCTGCCTCCCATATAACCCCCCACCTTAAATTCCTCCATATACCTGTCTAGTAGTCTTTTAAATTTCACTAGTGTATCTGCCTCCACCACTGAATCAGGCAGTGCATTCCACACACCAACCACTGAGTGAAAAACCTTCCTCTAATATCCCCCTTGAACTTCTCTCCCCTTACCTTAAAGCCATATCCTCTTATACTGAGCAGTGGTGCCCTGGGGAAGAGGCGCTGGCTCTTCACTCTGTCTATTCCTCTTAATATTTTGTACCCATCTATCATGTCTCCTCTCATCCTCCTTCTCTCCAAAGAGTAAAGCTCTAGCTCCCTTAATCTCTGATCATAATCCATACTCTATAAACCAGGCAGCATCCTGGTAAATCTCCTCTGTACCCTTTCCAATGCTTCCACATCCTTCCTATACTGAGGCGACCAGAACTGGACACTGTACTCCAAGTGTGGCCTAACTAGAGTTTTATAGAGCTGCATCATTACCTCACGACTCTTAACCTCTATCCCTCGGCTTATGAAAGCTAACACCCCATAAGCTTTCATAACTACCCTATCCTACCTGTGAGGCAACTTTCAGGGATCTGTGGACATGTACCCCCAGATCCCTCTGCTCCTCCACACTACCAAGTATCCTGCCATTTACTTTGTACTCTGCCTTGGATTTGTCCTTCCAAAGTGTACCACCTCACACTTCTCTGGGTTGAACTCCATCTGCCACTTCTCAGCCCACTTCTGCATCCTATCGATGTCTCTCTGCAATCTTCAACAATCCTCTACACTATCTACAACACCACCAACCTTTGTGTCGTCTGCAAACTTGCCAACCCACCCTTCTACCCCCACATCCAGGTCGTTAATAACAATGACAAAAAGTAGAGGTCCCAGAACAGATCCTTGTGGGACACCACTAATCACAACCCTCCAATCTGAATGTACTCCCTCCTCCACCATGACCCTCTGCCTTCTGCAGGCAACCCAATTCTGAATCCACCTAGCCAAACTTCCCTGGATCCCATGGCTTCTGACTTTCTGAATAAGCCTACCATGTGGAACAGTGAAAGCGAAAAACAAAAACGACACCTGTGCAAATCCCTGCGGCATCTGGGATGACCCTGTAATCTCAGTGTCAGAGGCCTACGTCAGAACCTCTTTCAAAGATGGTCGACTCTCTGAGACTGCCCTGGTCGGGCTCTGAAAACCTGTGCCAACCAACAGGCAGAATTTCAGATTGAAACCAGGAGGCATACATGAGCATGTTAGATCACCTAATTGAATATTGCTGCAGCAACAATCATGCACTCAATGCCATTAAGACCAAGAAGCTAATTGAGGACTTCATTGAGGGAAAGTTGAAGGAACACACACCAGACCTCATGGATGGATGAGAAGTAGAAAGGGTGAGCAGTTTCAAACCCCTGCGTGTCAACAACTGAGGTTCTACCCAGGGCCCAACATATTGATGGAATTAAAAAGAAGGCACGACAGCAGCTATATTCATTAGAAGTGTGAGGAGAATTGGTATGTCACCAAAACATTTTGCACATTTCTGCAGATGTACCGTGGAAAGTATTCTTCCTGGTTGCATCATCATCTGGTATGGGGTTTGAGAGAGGGGGAAAGCATTGCAGAGGACTGCAAAAAGCTGCAGAAGGTTGTAAACTCAGTCAGCTCCATCATGGGTACTAGCCTCCCCAGGATCCAGGACATGGCATCGATCATTAAGGGCCCCTTCACCAAGGACCCCTTTCGTATTGCTACTATCAAGGAGGTACAAGAACCTGAAGACACACAGTTGACATTTCAGGAACAGCTTCTTCCTCTGCACTCAGATTTCTGAATGTACAGTGAACTCATGAACGCTATCTCAGTATTTACCCCCATTTGCACTTTTTATATATATTTATTGTAATTTATATTTTTTATTACTATGTATGTAATATACTGCTGCAACAAAATAACAAAATTCACATCATACGTCAGTGACACTGAACCTGAATCGGATTCCCCTTCTCCTCTGGTTCACTCTCCTGCCCCATTAGATTCCTTCCTTCTCCAGCCCTTTACCTATCCCACCCATCTGGCTTCACCCATCACCTTCCAAGCTCGACCTCCTTTCCCTCCCCCAACATTTTTATTCTGGTGTCTTCCAGTCCTGATGAAGGGTCTTAGCCCAAAACATCGACTGTTTATTCATTTCTATAGAAACTGCCTGACCTGCTGAGTTCCTCCAGCATTTTGTGTGTGTTTTCCAGTCACAATAATACAGCAGGCCTGGCTTATAGTTACAACCAATGTTAGCACTTCATGCCAATGGTGAGAATACATATCAAGGTGTCTGACTACAAAGCACAATCCACATTGGTACACCTAGCTTCCAGTGTACATGGATGTCACTATTTATACAATGATGTTTTTGCTATCTCGAGAACACTTATGCAGAACTGACTCCATCGTGCGTCACATTGTCTCTGCCAAAATATTCCTTACAAGATTTACTAGATATGATATTTATTCCATCTCTGAGCCTCAAGCCAGCAACACTCCATTTCCAAGGTTTTTAATCTGGTGGTTGGCAACTTATGCCTGGACACTTCCAGTGGACAATGTATTCAGGCTCAGGGTTTCCAAATCTCTCACAACTGGGACACATGGTGGTCTGTGGGAAGACCTTCAGTCGCAGTGTGGCAGTAGAGGGATGCAAGTTTGGTCAGCATCACTAGACACCTCTGATGTCCTGAAAAGGAAAGCCTCATCTTTGGAACAGATGTAGTGGAGACAAAGGAACCGAGCCAAAGAAATGGCATTTTTATAGCTGGCAGGGTAGGAAGAGGTAGAGTCAAGATAGCCATGGGAACCAGTAGGCTGAGAAAAGATGCCGGTAGATAGTTTGTCCCCAGAGATGGAGATAGAGAGATCGAGGGAGAGGGGAGAGGTGTCAGATATGAACCAAGTGAATTTATGGGCAAGGTGGAAGTTGGAGGCACAGTTAATAAAATGGACAAATTCAACAAGGGTGCATGAAGCAGCATCAATGCAGTCATCAATGTGGAGCAGAGAGTGTTGGGGAGCATTACCAGGGAAGGCTTGGAATATGGACCGTTCCATGTAGCCAATGAAGAGACAGGCATGGCTGGGGCCTATTGTCTGAAGAAAGTGGGAGAATCCAAAGAAGAAATCCGCCACCCTCAATGGGATCCTCCCGCCAAACACACTTTATTCACTTGGATCTCCACTCAGCCTTGGATCAGCTGGACAAGTCAAGCTGCTATTTATTGGCAATAGCATTCAACATAATCACACCCTCAGTTCTAATCAATGACCTCCAAACACCTGGCTCCTGTACCTCCCTCTGAAACCAGATTATTGACTTGCTCAGCAGGAGACCACAGTCTGCGCGGTTTGGAAATAACTTCTCCTCACTGAGGATCTACACTGGTGCCCATTAAGGATGTGTGCTTGGCCCACTGCTCTACTCCACCCACGAATAGGTGATGAGGCACATCTCAAATGCCATCCACAAATTTGCTGACAGAACAACTATTGTTGACAGAATTTCAAATGGTGACGAGCTGGTGTACAGGAGCAAGATACACTAGCTGGTTGAGAGGTGTTGCAGTAAAAACCTTGTACTCAACATCAGTAAGACCAATAAATTGATTGTGGAATTCAGGCAAGGCAAGCTAAGGGAACACACAACAGTCCTCATAGAGAGGTACTATGGAGAGCATTCAAACTGGTTGCAACATTGTCTGATATGGGGTGGTGGTGGGGAGAGGAAGCACTGTACAGGATTGGAAAAAGCTGAAGATGATTATAAACTCAGTCAGCTCCATCAGCCTCCCCAGGATCTTGGACACCTTCAAAAGGAAGCATCATTAAGGACCCCCATCACCAAGGATATGCTCTCTTCTCATTGCTATCAATAAGTCGGTATAGGAGCCTGAAGATTATATACTCAATATCTCAAGAACAATTTCTTCCCTTTCATCATCAGATTTCTGAATGGACGAAGAACCCATGAATACTTCTTCAGTATTTCTTTCCTTTTTGCACTATTCAATTAAATTAATTTTCTTATTTTTAAAGCATACTTATTACAACTCAGTTTTTTTGTTATGTGTTGCAATAAACTGTTGCCACAAAAGACTTCATGACATGAGGCCCTTCACTGCCATACCTTGCTCCTATGAGTCATCATCACCTGTAATTCATCCAACAATAGTGGTGCCATCAGTGATTTTAAATCAAGCATTAGAAATGTGCTTAGTCACACAACTGTATGTGTAGAGAATAGAGCAGTGGGCTAAAAACAGCTCTGTGGTTCATGGTCAGCAAGGAAAGGATGATGTTACCATTCCTCACTGATTAAGGTCTGCTGATGAGCAAATTGAGGATCCAGCTTCAGAAGGAAGTACACAGAAGCACAGGTCTTGAATATTGATGACATTGATTGCATGGGATAATTCTGTTCAATGCCAAGTTGAACCACAGCCTGAAATGTCTGTTCCTGGTCTCCTGATGGAGCAGTGCAGAATGAAGAGCCATTGGACGAAGGGAAATCTCATCTGCTGTTGACCTGTTGTGGCAGTAGGAAGAATGAAGTAGATCCAGAAGTAGGAGTTAATTTCACCCCATAACCATCATCAAAGTACTTCTTTACAGTTGGTGTAAGCACTTCCTGATGGTAGGCATCAAGGAAGTGTATACTATACACTTCCTTTACTATACTTCACTATACTTTTCTTGTGCACTGGTATGACAGATGCCTTCTTAAAGCTGGGGTAGGAGGAGGCACAACAGCCTTCAGAAGTGGTTGAGTTTTACAGGAAAGATATTAGCATGAATAGATGTTGGCTGACTGGCAGGAGGCAGAGCGGAAATAAAGAGGACCTTTTCTTGTTGGCTGCCAGTGTTCCACAGGGCTCTGTGTTTGGAACTCTTCTTTTCAAATTATATGTCAATGACATGGATGAAGGAATTGATGACCTTGTGGCCAGGGAGTCTGCAGAAAGAATTAGGTCAGATTAGGGGAATGGGAAAATAAGTGGCAGGTGACAAAATGTAAGAAATGGGCTCACCCTCTTGAAGGATGCCCAGCCATCAGACTCAGAGATTGAGAATACCAGTTCATTTGGAGAGTTGTAGGGTTGTGTGGCTGTGTCAGAATTTCCCTTATCAAAGCAAGCATAAACAGTATTGAACTCATCATGATGAGCCATTGTGTCTTACATTAACCAACCTCACTTTGTAAGAATTACTGTGCAAGCCACACCTGTTGAGATTCCAATTGATTGCAAAATTCCTTCTTTATCCTCACAATGGCCTTCCAGATGTCCAACCTGGCCTTCTTGTTTAATTATGGTTTGCCAACTCCAAGTGCTCTAGATCTAGTCCTTGACAAAAACAAATCTTTTGTTCATGCTGGGCTTCTGGTAGAAGAAACAATCCCTCATCTCTCTTTCCCTATCTTATTCTCCAGCAATTGGAGGTTGGCCAGAAGGATGCTAGGAGGGGGATCTAAAGTCAACAAGATTCATTTGAGAAAGGTTTGAGACCAAAAGCTTTGGTAGAACATGGATCTAATGTCACTTAATAAACAATGAAATAAAGGTAGGATTTAGATTTAAAGAGGGAGATCCAAAGCTTAAGGCCTTGTCACCTGATGGCACGGTTGTAAATGAAGTAATCAAATTTAAGAATTAAAACAGAAAATGCTCTGAACAAAATGCTGTCTCAACTGGAAGCTCTGAACAATCCTTCCAGGAAGGGCAGTTCTTCACATAAATTCATCAGTATCATTTATTGTACACCATGCAGCCTCCTCTACCTCATGGAGACCTGGTACACCACCTCATTTTCAGTCTTGGTCATCTCCAAACTGAAGCCACAGACAAACTGATCCCTTTCCCCATCCTCCCCCACATTCCACTGGCCCCATCATCCTATCTTTCTCCCATCTCCAGCCTATCCATGTCCATCATCCACACACTCCTTTTCTAACCCCATTCCTTCTCATTTCAGGTACCCCCTTTAGCCCTTTGTCACTCACACCTATGATCTCCAAGTTTCTAAAATCATTCAGGATACCAGGATGCTGCCTGGTTTAGAGAGCATGGATTATGATCAGAGATTAAGGGAGCTAGGGTTTTACTCTCTGGAGAGGAGGAGGATGAGAGGAGACATGATAGAGGTGTACAAAATATTAAGAGGAATAGACAGAGTGGACAGCCAGCGCCTCTTTCCCAGGGCACCACTGCTCAGTACAAGAGGACATGGCTTTAAGGTGGGGGGGGGGGGGGGGGAGTTCAAGGGGGATATTAGAGGAAGGTTTTTCACTCGGAGAGTGGTTGGTGCGTGGAATGCACTGCCTGAGTAAGTGATGGAGGCAGATACACTAGTGAAATTTAAGAGACTACTAGACAGGTATATGGAGGAATTTAAGGTGGGGGGTTATATGGGAGGCAGGGTTTGAGGGTCGGCACAACATTGTGGGCCGAAGGGCCTGTAATGTGCTGTAGTATTCTATGTTCATTCCCATTCCTCATTTGCCTATCACACACTCAGATGGATTGATGCATCACCTACCAGGCCTTGCTTCATTTGTTCCCTGCAAATTTCTTTGACAAATACCATCTATTTCCCCTTTTTCTTTCCAATTCTTTTGTAAGGTCTCATCCCAAAATGTTAGCTATCCATAGATACTACCTGACCTCCAGCTTTTCATATTCTGTTAACATTCATTAGGTTCAGCAGTAGCTGTGGAGTATTCATGTTCATCAAAATCCCTCTCCCTCTCTCTCATAACGGACGCAGTATTTCCAGCACTTTCTGCCTTATTTTGCTTTTCTTGCACCATCAGCATTTAACCTCTGGAATCTTAAAAGCAAAATGCTGATACATAAAGTTCAGTTTATGGCTTCCCTACATACCATAAGACAAATACTAGAAGATTTCTTAAGCCATTCCCATTTTCATCTAATGTGCATCAGTTACATCTTTAAGATGAAAAGTGCACCAGTAATCACTTACTGAATTAATGGAAACATTTTTGTGCAACTTTTACTGGCTATGTACAAAATGACTGCTTTGTCACAAGATTACTGTGAATTTCAAACAAAATAGCAGCTAATGTATTTGATTTACAGCAAGAAGGTTATGTTCTGCAGTACACAATGCTATGATTGACTAGGAAATATTTGGTTCAAATATTGTCTGAAAGTTAGAAAATGTTTTATTTCGCAAGAAAACAACTTAAATATTTTAAACTATTAATATATTAAATATTAAAAATAAATACTAAGCAAGAAAATAGATGTAAGCCAATCTGCTCTTTGCACTTGCTCTACCATTCAATGCAATCATGTCCAATCTTCTACATCAAGAACAATATTACTGTGCTTTCTCCATACCCATTGATGCCTTGTGTCCAGAGATCTATCTCATTCAATATAGTGTAGAAATAATGGAGGTCAAAAGGAGGAATATCCTTTCACCTCAGTCCAAACAATTTTAAACTCATGTCTTGAACTGTTTCTCAGGTCCACAACCTGCAGAGATTCTCCCTGCACCCAGCCTGTCAAAGCCAATAAAAATTTTATACATTTGAACAAGATCTTAGCTTCAGTACATAAAAATCTGGCTGACGCAAGCCTTTATCTTAGGCTGATATGATCCTAATGTGGGAAAATAGGATTAATGGGGGTTGGGATAATGAAGTACATGGAGATGCTTGAGAAAGTTGGAAAGGAAGCAAAGATTCACAAAGATATTACCAGGAATGGCGGGCTTGAGTTATAAGGAAAGGCTTAACTGGCAGCCTCTCTACCAACCCCCTTACCCTCCGGAGCACCGGAGTTTGAGTAGTGAACTTAAGGGTATATAAAAACATGAGAGTAAATGAGGTGGATGAGGAGTGCCCTCATCGAAACCTATTGAATGTTGAAAGGCCTCAATAAAGTGGATGTGGAGAGAATGTTTTCTATGGTGGTGTCTAAGACCAGAGGATAGCCCAAGAATAGAGGGTCATTGTTTTAAAATACAAATCAGGAGGATTTTTTAAAGCGAGGAAGTGGTGAATCTGTGGAATTTGTCAGCACCAGCAGCTGTGGAGGCCAAGTCCTCAGGTATATTTAAGGCAGAGGTTGATAAATTCTTGATCAGTCAGGGCACAAAAGAATACAGGGAGAAGGCAAGAGATTGGGGCTGGGGAGAAAATGGACCAGCCATGATGAAATTGTGGAGCAGACGCTATGGGCCAAATAGGCCTAATTCTGCTCCTATATCTTATGGTCACAACATTTTCCCTAAGGTAGGAGTGTCTAAGGAGAAGGGAAAAGTTATAAGCTAGTCCATTATAATCTACATCTATATCCTTGTAGAATGTTTGAAGTTTGGAAGGCACTGCTCAAGAGATTGGTGGAGGAAGGGATTGTCAACATATTTCAGAATCCACATGAGCAGGAATTGGGAAAGTACTGATAAATGGAATTAGCCTGAATGCATACTTAGTGGTCTCCATGGACAGGGTGGGTCAAAGGGTCTGTTTTTGTTTTGTATAACAAATGATAGTTTCACAAAGTATCTGTGCAGCAATAAGGAATGGTCTTACAATTCCCAACTGATGTTTCAATGTTGAGAAGACAAAAACAGTTTATTTGAAAGCAACACTGGGCTAATCTAAAGCTGGAAATTGGAACCTTCTTTTATCTGGAGTTAACAGACAAATCAATTTTTAAAAACTAATAATCAAGTAAAGGAAATCATTAGCTAATAAATATTATATTAGGATGGTAAAAAGGTTACATCTTCTATTAAAGCATTTGAGTTGGAGACCAGCAGCCACCCTATCAACAACATCCAAAGCATATACAACCCAAGCCCAATTAGCTTACTTGAACCACTGGAGTCTAATCTGCAATGCATCAAGAAGGGGGAAGATTACGGGTACCTTTAATCCAATATTTGCAATTCACTACTTCAGAAGCTTCCGAATGTACATCCATAAAGTACACTCAGTGAGTGATAAAGAACAATAAATTACTTGAGCCTTAAGAGAATCGAGTGGTCTGAATAACGATACTCGTCTATGATCTTAGATGATTAGAGGGGCAGTGGGAATAGGCTTTACGGTATCTGAAACATTTTAACTTATTTGGCCGTCAATCACCAAGTATTTGATCTTCGGAAGATTTCCTTCAAAGAAAATCCTTTCCCTTCATGTCTAATTTTTTTTTTAAACATCACATCTTCCCCTCAACCATTGGTCATCCCATTTAGAAACTGCAGATACTGTTCAAATGTATATGCAATGACTAAGTTCAACAGCACTCCTCCATATCGCCAAATCACTTTTGTGGCAGACACCTCAGAAGGCCAAGATGTCAACTGCTGCATGAAAGTGGTTGTCAATGCTTTTAACTTCTCATTGGTAACTCACATGCTGGGGGTCCACTAACTTTAACCTGAGGCTATTCCTTCCTACAGCTAGTAAGTAGATTTAAATTTGAAGCAATTTTAGAAAATGCTAAATACTTGTGGATTCACACAATCATATGAAATCAACTATCAGCCTAGGTGTGTGCAGTGAATAATTCTGGTCCTTAAAATAGCACCGGCCTTTCCTTCTGCTAATGCACTGCACTCCAAGATGGCATCATGCTCACTAATGTCATGATCTGTGCATTCTGCATTCTCTTAGCGGCCATTCACCTCACTACACAAATGCATGTATTGGAACTCCAATAGGACTTGGCTCCCCAAAACAGGTCCAAACAATACCAGTTTCCTAGAAATATTTAATATCAGCATTGCTGTATCTGTATCCTTTGGCAAATCAATGTATTTCCTACATTACCTTATTCGGCAAAACTAAATCAAAGCAAAAACAACTACTGCTAGCATGCGACCGCTAAGGAGTTGTTATATTTGTACAACATGCCTTGAGCTCCAGTAAAATGCTCGCTCCAAAGGGCCTAATCCTTTATTAGCAATGAGCAAACATACAATCTTGAACCGATGAACTTCAGTGTACCACATAAGGTACCCATTTCTCAGCAGTCAGCAAAAGATATACTGTCATGAAATAAAGCAAGAATACACAATCTATTCACTTCACTTCTACCACACATCCCTACTTATGTGACTGGGCTTGCATACACTGGAATTTAGAAGGATGAGAGGGGATCTGATTGAAACCTATAAGATTATAAAGGGATTGGACACGCTGGAGGCAGGAAGCATGTCCCCACTGATGGGCGAGTCCAGAACTAGAGGCCACAGTTTAAGAATAAGGGGTAGGCCATTTCGAACAGAGATGCGGAAAACATTTTCACCCAGAGAGTGGTGGATATGTGGAATGCTCTGCCCCAGAAGGCAGTGGAGGCCAAGTCTCTGGATGCATTCAAGAGAGGGTTAGATAGAGCTCTTATAGATAGCGGGGTCAAGGGATATGGGGAGAGGGCAGGAACAGGGTACTGATTGTATATGATCAGCCATGATCACAGTGAATGGTGGTGCTGGCTAGAAGGGCTGAAGGGCCTACTCCTGCACCTACTGTCTATTGTGACTAGTTACCGTAATAAACACACAGAATACAAGCAAATACATGACACATACAGAATTCATCATTACATTGAGCAAAATTGTTATTTAATATTTTGTAAGCAGCAATGAATAATTCCATGCTTTTGTTCTGGAGTATTGAACAATGGAAACTTTAATACAAACTTCAATAACATGACATCAACCTATATCCTGAATAAAGTACAGAAGGGAAAAATGTTGGTTTGAAAGTAAACTACTTCAGCTATTGTCAACGATGCACTATTCTAGCAGGAGTAAGTTTGTGTTACTTAGCTAAATGTACTGCACTGCTTGTTCACTGTTGAGCTCAAATACTTTATAATCTTCTGGTACCAACAAAATATCGAATAGTACGACTGGAATTCAGACCAAAATTAATGAAAGAAATGCAGTCTCATTTTATGAATTATTGGCTGAGACATGACAGCAAATCTTGATGTTTTTGGTCCAACTTAATTTTTGCACATTACATGAACCCACCCAGAGCCATCCAATCATGGTTATATTATATGGGTTGAGGCAAACTAATATTAAAATGTGTGCAATATTACCTGATAATGCATTAAAGCAGTCATTTTTAAGAGTGGTCAAGAATGTCAAAAGTGCAAAATTCAAAAATAAGAATTTCTAGAAAATAATCTGAAATCATGTTAAGCCCTGTACTTCATATACTGCCCAATTATTCATGGCTGGCCACTTGTATTCTTTCTAACATTTGACAAAAACTATTGTATAGCAAATGAACAAAGTACGATTTATATATAACTATCATTTCACTGCGAACAAGGATAGGATTTCTGTTGCAAGTTAATGCCCCAATCATAGTGATCTGTTAAAGGTCCACGGAAGATCCTGTCAGTTAATGCCTGCAAATTGCTGCCTGATTTTTAAACCTCATCTTGAGAAATCTGGCGTGTGCTTGCTATCGTTTTCTTTCACGGATTTGCAAAGACTTGCAAAATCACTTTCCTACTACAATACAACACAAAATTTTAAACTTAATTAAAACAGAATGAGGTTAAAACATCAAAAAAATAACTATTTACCTTTTAGCATTTGACAATTTTCACTTATTCCACAAATGAAATACACTCAAAATATAAATGCACAAGGCACTCACTGGCGTGGAAAAAAACGATACAGGTAGCAGAGCAATAAATAAAAACAAGCATCTGAATGAATAAAAAGATGCATGCAGCAGTTAGGGAGCTCTGACTTAGAGTAAAGGAAGATGGTATAAGAGCTGGGGTGGGTGAGGAGAAAGGGAAGCCTCCATAGAGGGAAGTTTAAAAAGATGAATGCCTTCATAACATGCAGCATTACATTATAATGTTTGTTTCTATATCTGGAACAAAATCCAGATCATGACTTTGTACTCACATTGAAAATGTGTTCATCTCATATGGAAATTCTCACAACAATACCATCATAATCTCTGTTAACTGCTGGTCTGTTGCTTTGCAGCACTTACTGTATATGATATCAGTTTTCTAAAACATAAATAACTGAACAACCATCTGCACTGCTGATAAAACTGTGCCAAAACCAAATGGTATTTTGTAATGGAGAATTGATTTGCATATCCTATTATTGCTGCTGAACAACAAAATGAATCCATTTACATGAAAGCGCCTGAGTCCTAACTCATCCACTGGCAATGTATAATATCCCTGGATCTGTGCCCATATCATTTAATAATACAAATATTATCAGTCTCTATTTAAGCACAGTCTCTGAACAACTGGGCAGCAGAAATAAAGTCTTCAGTAAAGGAAAACCTAACTGTTTAACCTGGCAACCTTACAAATGAAATATAGCTTCTACTAAAGAATTTCTAGATCGGATTGCCAACTTAAAACCTTATGGCATTTGGCTGATTTTCAGTTTGCATATTAAACATCAAATCAAAAGTTTTCAACAATGATGGGGAATTTATATAGATTATAGCATCTCTGCCAATTCTTCACAAGAGAAACTCAGTTCATCTGGTTAACTCTTCCTTCACTCACAGCACTAGATCTGTTCTGGGTCCAGCATTCAAGTGCGATTAGAAAGAAGGGGTGGCAGTGCCTCTAATTTCTTAGAAGTTTGCAAAGATCGGGCATGTCATCTGAAAATCTGACAGGTTTCTATTGATGCACAGCGGAGAGCATATTGACTGGTTGCATCACGGTCTGGTACAGAACGACCTTGAACTAAAAGTCTACAAAGAGTAGTGGATACAGCCCAGTTCATCACAGGTAAAGCCCTGTAGAACAATTAACAATGACTGCTGTCACTGGAAAGCAGCATCCATCTTCAATGACCCCCACCATCTCAGCCATGCTCTCTTCTCACTGCGTCCATCAGGGAGGAGGTTCAGAAGCCTCAGTGCTCACACTACCGGGTTAAGAAACAGTTAATATCCTTTAACCATCAGGCTTCCAAACCAGAATGGACAATTTCACACACCCCAAAACTGAACTGACTCAACTCATTATCAATATTATTTATATACTTTTTTTCCTTTTTATACTTGCACTTTGGTTTTTGTCCATTTTTGTTAGTGCTTTTTGCAATGATTCTATTGTGTTTCTATATTTACTGTGAATGCCCACAATAAAATGAACCTTAGGTAGCATAAGGTGCCATATCTGTACTTAGAATAAATTTATTATCTGAACTTTATGATTTCTTCCTCCATCCTGCCAAAATTATACTTTGAATGGACTTCATCCATTCCTTAACACAGTTGGGTATGGATAGTTAGCTTTTATGTTAAAAGGAACTCTCAATTTTTTATTATTGTTTTATCAGTAACCAAGTATTTGGTCTCCTGTTACTGACTTTGCTCCTAGTAATAACAGTTTTCCATTCTTTAATGAAGTTCTTTAAACCTATCAAATTGCTATCGTAGTCCATCTATAGATTGGCATCAGTTACAACATTACTGATGAAATGCATTACCCACAGTTCTGATTTTGATGGAAGAGTTTATTCTTGAAACCAAACATGGTAAGAACAAGAAGATTTCATGAAGGAATATCTACTGCTATGCTCCACTTGTTTAGTAGAAAGTCATCCCACTTTTGATGAAACTGAAATTTAGTCAAAGTCATCTCTGCTGGTCAGATAGATGTTAACTTCAAGCTGCAATGGAAATTAGAAAGTGACCAATTTTTATACATAGATCTTTGACACCGTAACTGCCTCATGTGCAGCACCTCACCAAATGCCTTCTAAAAATCCAAGTAAACACCATCCACAGACTCTCCTTTGTCTACCCTGCCTGCTTTTTCCACAAATAAATCTAAAAGATTTGACATGCAAGAGATTCCCTTAAAGAAACCATGCTGACTTTGACTTTGGCCTACTTTATCATGCACCTCCAAATACCCTGAAGCCTCTTCTTTAATAATGGACTCCAAAATCTTTCTTACCCGATTACAACAACCCACCCATATGGAATTCACAAATCACTACGAAATAATCCGGGGTACAAAATAAACAATTGTTCTTATCAAGTTTATGGGAAAAGCAAACTTCCAACTGGTATTTCTTCATGTATGCACATATAACAGGTTTGTGTTCCAGAAAACGGAAATAGAAATAATTTCCTTGGCGCATACACGTGGATCTCCCCTCACCCTCAAAACATTGGGGCAGATTGTATTTGTTAAAGCAAATCCAAGTTCTTCACCATCACCTTCTGCACACCTGTAGGTGGTCAAGTTTGCAGAGGCAAAATTATGTGACAAATACTTACCACTGGCAATTGACATTAAAATTAATGATTAGATTTATTTTCTTCATATTACCCTAAATGGTTAATAGTGACACAAAACCGAAAAAGAGATAGATTGGCTTAATTTCAGAAGGGACAAGCATTCAGCAAACAAAATTATTTTGTAAACGTTGTTCAACAGCATTCGGGAAACAAGAACTGGGGGGGGCACGTTTTCTTCAGCTTCATTAAGGATTTAGTAGTTTTCCTATGTGGTTATTTTTCCTCAATAATTCTAAATCAGAAAAATTCCTCCTCCAATTGGTCAAGTACTTTTCTCAACCACCAAAAAACCGAATGAAAATTGAAAATCAATGGTACCTAGGCGTATAAAGTGAAATTCAACTCCAGCATTCCTGTGAGCAAAATATGTTTTTGGCATTCCTACAGCCTTGCATAGTGAATGCATGGCTTAAAAAATTGTATAAAGTACTAATTGGAAAAGCAGAAGACAAATGTTTACTTGACCACTGAACTCAACCATGGAACTTTCTCTGATAGAACAAGGGACGACGCATCCAGACCATTGGAATGAGGGAAGAGGTAAGACACTTAAATCCTCCAACAACCTGATATCCAAGACATCATTTACAGAGAAGCAGATTGGCCACTCGAGTGCTCATTCTGACACTCCTACTGACACTGCGCCACACAGATGACTGGAAACTGTGGTTTTCCAATCAAAGGAACTGCCACAGAACTTCTGCAACAAAAGAACAAAGTGGTAAGATAGCACTTCACAGGTGACCTCTGATATTGCCTTCAGTTCTGCAGAGGATTTGCATTTTCAACACATGCATGCATGTCATATTCTGTGTCAAGGAGACAAAAAAAAATTGCTCCCTCAGTGGAAAAAACCTGCCAAAAGCTTTTAAAGTACATTCATACATACTCTCTTATAAATATAAATAATGGTTACTTTCATTTTCAAAGACTGCAATGAGAGTGTGGCCCCAAGTGATCTGTCAAACTGAGAGCTACAATGTTCTACTTCCCCAAATAAAAATCAATAGCTCTATGTAGATGGAAAGCTAAAATTTTAAACTTTTCACAAATGGCCAATTTCTAGCCTGAAACATTCCAACAAATAAACAGAATCCTAACTAGCAATATGGACGAAAATTCTTGTTTTTACTGGATTTTCTTGCGAAAAAGCAATACCTCCACCTGTAATGATGCAATAATGAATGACATTTAATAAAAATATTTTCTTCCTCTGCCCGACACCTTAACTAGAAGGTTCTGATGATATACACCAAATATGACAATAGCATTTTAAAAAATCTAACTTAATTAATGTGTCTGAAAGAAACCACAAAAAAGGTAATTAAAATCAAGGCAAAATAACTTTTTAACTTTACTAGTGAGCTTGGCATCCGCAAATGTACTAAAATTAATTAAGATTTGTGCCGAGGTTATTTTGAAATACTCCCACTAAAGGATCCAAAAAATATTAATTATACATACTTTCAGAAATCTGATTCAACAGCATCTCTGACAGCAATCTCTAATCAAGGTCATTGGTATTCAATGATCATAAAAGACTACACTCAATGTCATTGACCTGGGAATTTGGAAACTGAGCTGTCATATTTGGTTTTTTTTTGTGTAAAGGTAATGCCAGACACTCTCAAATATAATGATGTGCCATTCATTACCACAGTTGTATTTTACAGGGCAATTGTGTCAATTATGCAAATTTATTAGTATAGTTGTTTTCAGTGGAGACTCACTGAAATGCAGAGCTGTTATTTAGAAATTAATTCTAACATGAAGTTCCTAGAATAGTTTTGTAGATTTTTCATGGATTCCATCAGTATTAGCTGCACTAAGAAAAACAAAACAAAACACTGGAAATACTCAGCAGATCAAGCAGCATCTCTGGAAAAATATTCAGTTAACATTTCAGGATCCAGAGCATTCGGTCTTGCTGATAAATAGACTTTGAACTCCCACTAACAGTTCTGACACAAGATCTCAGATCTTAAATGTTATATCTATTTCTCTTTCCATAGATACTGATCAGATAGTATTCTCAGCATTGTTTATATTTCATATTCCCAGGAGATGCAACTTTTTTTATTTTCATATACTGTCTATGGTCCTGTAGTTTAACTTCAATAATGTTCAATTTGACTGTCTCATTTACAGATTTGGATGTGAAGTAAAACTCTCATTTACCTTTGAAATATTCTGGAATACTGGTTCCTTTACCTTCTCCAACATATCTACAAACTGAACAATCAAATTGGATAGTCTTGGA
This sequence comes from Hypanus sabinus, assembly GCF_030144855.1. NCBI lineage: Eukaryota > Metazoa > Chordata > Chondrichthyes > Myliobatiformes > Dasyatidae > Hypanus > Hypanus sabinus. The sequence continues at coordinate 20,529,825 of NC_082709.1, forward strand.
TAGTTTTGGAAAAATAACTTTTTCTAAAACATCACATTTTTGGTGTGTATTGGAAATGGCTAATTTAGCAAAATTCATGGAAGGAAGTTTTAATACTTCCACTATCAATTGAGAACTAGAAGAACAGGTTACAAATCCAGCATAATTATGCTGGTTCAAGGCCACTGCATTCAGAGAAAAGATAGTTTAACTTCAGATCTCAAGTCAGGTATGCCAGCCACTACAGGCAGAAGGGTAGTCATGCAAAATGGTCATTTTAAGCAAGGTGTGGCATCTAACTCGTATTGTGGAAGTGGGGATATCTGCTGCAGAATTAGCAGCCACAAGTTCAGTTGTCTTGTGCTCAATCATTAGATCTTGAATTTCATTTGTATAGTCAATCACATTGGATATGTTGGCTTAGAACTGTGGAATCTTTAGAATTAAGGATTAAATTTTCTGGTTTAAGATGGTGCTACCAAGAAGAGAAGTCAAGTCTGAGGTGTTCTGATGCCCACAGAATTGGCCTAGTTGGATCGCTCTGGGCACCAAACCAATTTGGAGAGATCCAGAGTGGCTTCAGGCTGGATGGCAAATCTGAGCCCAGAGTGAGTCACTGGGCAGCATGTTTTTGGCCTTGTGCGTTTCACTGCACCAGGGCCCGGGTCCCAGTGTGAGGTACGATACACTGATTGGACAACTTAAACACCAGCTGAGATGGCCCACAAAGACAGGATGTCAGGATTGGAGGGGAGAGCAGATATCGGTCGCTCTCCTGCTCGCGATGTTTATTCCTCTCTCCATGGCACTGAGGCAATGAACACTGCTTTGGCTGCTGTGCTCTGTGCCCTCTAATTGGATGGACTGAGCCTGACCCTTTGGTCCCAACTCCATGCTATTCCAGGCGTCGGATCCAAGGACTCATTTTGGTTCAGAGTGGTGTGGCTTGCTTCTATTGTTTGTATGATTTGTGTTTCCCCGCGCATCAGGTGTTCAACTTTTTTTTTTTAATTGGGTTCTTTCGGGTTTCTTGCTTTGTGGCTGCCTGTAAGCAGGGATATCTCAAAGTTCTCTAAGTTATACATTCTTTGATAATAATTGTACTTTGAAACTCACAAGACACAATTAAACAATGGGCTCTCTAGCCTGCTTCCATGCCAACCAAGGTGTCTACCTGAGCATGTGCCAATCGCCTGTCTTTGGCCCATTTGTACCTGTTCAATTATCTTTTAAACATTATAATTCTACCCATCGTCACCACCTGGCAGCTCATTTCCACTCTGGACAAACTCGCCTCTCTTTCCCTCTGACCTTAAACCCATGCCCTCTCATATTCGATTGCCCTACCTTCAGATAGTGAATTTCTGCCCTATCTATGCCCTCATGACTTTATAAACTTCCTACACTCAGGAAAATGGTTTCGGTATATACAGTCACTCCTCACAACTCAAGCTCTCCATGACTTCTTCTCTCCTAATAGCAGAATTAAGTGTTTCCTACACACAATACACCCAACTGCAGTCTCACCAGTTTTTGTTTAAAAAAAAAACAAGTGTAGCATAATGCGCGAACACCTGTAGTCAGTGTCACACATGATGTAAGCAAGTCTTCTTTACTATCCTTTCCACCAGCATGCCACTTTCAGGGAACTATAAAATTGTACAAGTCGCTATTCAACACCACCCCTCAGGGCCCTGATACTTAATTGCCCTGGCTTAATTTTCCAAAATGCAATACTTCACACTCATACAAGTTAACTTTTATCTGCCATTCCTTTGCCCACTATCTCAGTTTATTTCCCAATGCATCGTTAAAAAAATTTCTTGATTGTCCACTATATCATCAATTTTTATCTTAACTGTGTTTTGCTGAATGGAGGAAAATCAGGAGGCAAAGAGAAGCAACAGCTGCACAACTTTCACCACTTAGTGGCAACTAGCTCCATCACAAGAGTGAGTCACCAAATTCAACCCAAGGACTCACTTCTTCAGTCATACGGTCACCAACATCAACACTGATAATAAAATTAACCACCATCTTTAATGTGCCAGTAGAATCTTTGTTCTATTGAGGAAGAATATTCAGGTCAAGATCTCAGGTCCAACAAAATTGTATACTAGGCAGCCTTCAAACATGCTCTGAGACCTAGTCTACCTACTACATAAAGGTACTGGAAAAATGTTGCCTGCATTTTCCACAAAATCCTCTAGATGATCCAGAAAGATGAGCAAACCACTGTCAGGGTATTCTCCCAGCCCAAAAAAACCCTAGAATAACACACTGGTTACTTGCTATCAGCAGTGTTGGGTAGCACATGCTTCAGATGACCAAAATAGATGCTCTGCTCTAATTATCACTGGAAGAGACTAGCTGGCAGATGTGAGTTAAGGATCTGTTTAAAGCTTTCTTAAAGAAACGCACCTCCCTGCTGACTCCTAGGAATCTCCAGCCCATAACACAAGGTGAAGGAGGAACACTCTGAATGACATTGAGGACCTGAAGCAGTTACCTCGAGAGCACACAGAAGCCTGTGCAGGAAGAAGGAGCAGACCACCTGACAAAGGTCAGGGCCAAGTCGAGGCTAGAAATTCATTAACATCAGCCTTTAGAGCATTCAGGGCCATTCAACAACAAAACTTCAAGAGGTAAACCTCCAGCAATTACAAAACCATCTTCAAAACCAAGCTTAATTCCGTTATGCTAATTAATTCAGATTGCACGGCCACCTTGATCTCAACTTTTTGATAAATGCATTCACTTCATTGCAACTAACACTGAACATCCTGCTGATTGGTCAGCAATTCCTCTGTCAATTCAGTGCCCTTATATACAAACCCCAATCTCATCTGACCTTTCTTTTCAATCACAATTATATTCAAAGTACAACTGTGTTCTTTTAGTTAAGATACATTTTATGAACCTTTTCCTTCAAATATTTATCTACATTACTAACTTACCTTTGTTATCCAATTATCCTCTTCATTCGTTAGTCCAAAAGGCCTAACTCTGAATTGAAAACTTGCTTGATCTTTCTATTCTCAAGCTCAAATCAGTTAAGAGCATATAAACTTAGCACTTCATGCTCTGGCCTCCTTGCTTCTATAAACCCTAAATGTGTTCTAAATTTATTCTAGACTAAGACTTTGGAGCAGAATTAAGTCATTTTGCCCATCAAGTCTGCTCCACCATTTTATCATGACTGATCCATTTTCCTCTCAAACCAATTCTCCTGCCTTCTCCTTAACCTTTCACACCCTGACTTACCAAGAATCCATCAACCTCCATTTTAAACATACTCAGTGACCTGGCTTCCACAGCTACCCATGGCATGGATTCCACAGATTCACCACCTTCTGGTTAAGGAAATTCCTCACCTCCATTCTAAATGGACATCCCTCTAATCTGAGGTTGTGCCCTCTCGTCCCGGACTAACCCACCATAGGAAACATCCTCTCCACATCCACTCAAATGAGGCCTTTCAACATTCGATATATTTCAATGAGATCACCCAGCCCTTATTCTTTCAAATACCAGCAAATATAGGCCCAGAACCATCAAATGCTCCTCACATGACAAGTCTTTCAATACTGGAATAATTTTCGGGAACCTTCTTCGATGTCAGCACATCCTTTCTTAGACAGGGAGCCTGAAACAGCTCGCGGTAATTCAAGTGAAGCCTCTCCCGTGCCTTGCAAAGCCTCAGCATTACATCCTTGTTTTTATATTCTACTTCTCTCGAAATGAATACTAACACTGCATTTATTTTATCCATTTTTCTATCCGACAGATTTAACGTAAAAGCTAACTCTCAAAAAGTCGATATTTGCAGTACTATAGCAGTAATCCATTTGTTTTTGGTGTTATTAACCAGGATTATTTGAAAATCACAGCCTCAGCAAATTGACAGACCAGAATAATACTTCTGCTCAGTTCTGCACTGGATTCATATCATGAAATTAATGGATAAACTTACCTTCTTTCCAGGTGCAAAAGCAGAAATGCTTTTATTTTGATCACAACATGTTATGCCCTCAAATGATTGGACAACCAGAAGAATGCATTTTCTCAGCTTTACCATCAGTGCCCATCAGCTCCCACCTCACCTGGTTCCACCTATGCCTGCCAACACCCCCCTTTCGACTGCATAGCTCTCCCCTAGACTATCCTGAGGCTGAAACTTGACCCAAAATAGTGACCGTCCCACCACCTTCACAAATGAGTTGCTCCAGCAGTTGGACTTTGGAGTCCAGCATCTAATCACAAGCCAATTTAATTCCTAGTATTTGTACTAGTAAAAAAAATGGCAGTTATTGACATTTCAGAAACATCTCTTCACCCAGCATTCTAATTAGGTCACCAGCTCTCTGGACAAGTATTGAAACCCAGAAATACTTGATATTTGCTGTTACCAGTTGGAAGCTCATGCAAATTTTGTACAAAGACTAGAATTACTGTTCCGTTCAATGTGCTGTGAACATGAGGTCCTGCAGATAACTACTGATGTGACACTGTGTTGTTTATTAATATGGCAGCAGATTTTAGTCTGGAGAAGCTAGGAAGAAACCTGACATTAAGCAGCTAAGTGCTGTTAAATCTGTTAAATGAAGACTGAATTGTAAGTGGCAGAGAGTACTGGTGCAGGAAGACAGAGCAGAAGCTGATGCCCTTGCATTCACTCAGCAGGTATTCACAAGCAGTAAAAAAAAAATGCTCATCCCTTCAAATCTAATCCATCATTCATAGCTTAACTCACAACTCCTTACAAACACTATCCCATTTGCTTCAGCTCCCATGGTACCAAAGACTCTGTCCTAAATTAACTAACTGTGCAAGCACATCTCTGGATGATAGAGAATTCAATAGATTTCCAAACCTTTCAATGAAGGTGATCTACTGTTCTAACTAGTTGCTCTTTATTACAATATTACAAGCTTTTTCAGAAAAATATTTACTAATCTTGTGTATTTTAATGTGATGTGCCTTCACGAAAACAAGCCCCCCTCTCCGAACAAAGTCTTTCCAAAAAAAAATCAAACCTGATGCACTTTCTCTCCCTAAGCAAGACAGAGTATGCACACAATCATCCAGGTGCCATTGACCAAGGTCATACATCATTGCAGTAAATCTTCAAATTTGTACACCAATCCCTTTGCACTAAAGGGTAGCATACAGCCTTATAGGCTTCAAATCAAATTCAATATTTTAAGGTAACTCACATTGTTTATTAGTTACGTTCAAAATCCATTTGTAATATTAGCTGTGTTTTGGTCTCTCCACTGACACTTCGATCTACAGCTCTGATCTGCATTTCAAATCGTTATTCCATTATTTTCCCCACCACCCCTTTCACCAAATTTAGCTATCAACCAAAAAATAGCCCTCACCCCCTTCAGACATATTCCCTTTGTTCTATCCCTTCCTACCCCACCCTTTCTGCAACTAGTTTTCTGATTTCCAATTCTAATGAAGAATCAGTTTCAGAATGCTCAAATAGGCCCTACAGTCCACCATGACATCTCCAACTATCAAACACCTTGTAGAAGTCACGCGTCCTTTTTCTGACTGTCTGTTTTGTATTTTGTGTTGCACGTTTGTGTAATTTGTCACATAGGTTGGGGTGTGGTAGAAGCAAATGTGTATAGTCACATATTTACACTTTGACTTAGTGAGCTCAGTTTCATCTAGTTGTAAGTTACAGACAGTTAAGGTAAGTTTTTTTTTGTTAACTGTTTAGTTGCACCAACTTCACTTATTTTATTTACAACCTTCATTATATTGCTAATTTAGTTTTGCTAGGTTTTATTGCCTAAAAACCATTCATCATTGCTGGTTTCACAATGAAGGATCAAACAGACTTTTGTCGACTTGGAACTCAGTTATTTTGAACCGCATCATACTCAGTCTCTCAACAGTTTTGGTTTGTTTTCAAGTAACCACTACATGCACATCTATACTAATCTTTATTTCTCACTCAGCTTAGATGCCAGAATGTTTCAAATACATATCTAAATACTTAAAATGCTATGTGTATACCTAACCTATCATGCAGTATATTCCCAGTTCCAACAATCCTCTTGTGAAAAGATTACTTCCTCAAAGCCACTCCAGATGTACAACCCTTTCCTGTAATGCACCATTCAGTCATTGACATGCCTGCTAAGAGGATAATCTTTGTATCTCATCTATTGCTCTATATCCATTCACCCCTCAGCCTTCTATCCTCCAAAGAAAACAGACTTACCCCATTCAGTTTCTTTAAAAATGCTCCCACCCGGACAACAGCATGGTTAGCTTCCTCTGCACCCTTTTCAATGTAATCACATCATTACAATATAAATCAGAACACCACAAAATTACTCTAGTGGTGGTCTAGATATTGCTTTAATAGTTTTATCATAATCTTCCTATTATAATATTCCATACCTGGCTAATGAAGACAATCATCCCACATGCCTTCTTAAACACCTTATCTAGCTCTGCTACTAACCTGAAACATTCTGGAACAAGTATACCAAGAATCCTCTGTTCCTCAGCAATTCAGGGACCCTACCATTCCTTGGACACATCCTAGCCTTATCGGTTCTTCCAAAATCTAACATTTTTCATTTTTCAGGATTTAATCCTATCTATTTTTACCTTTGCCCATCATATCACACATGACCTTATTAATATTACGTTTCTCTTTCTACGTGTAACCTGCCAAAGGTTTCTGGCATTTTATTTCTTATTTCAGATTTCCAATGTTTGCAGCTTTTCATTTAAGGTTTGACCAAAGACCACTTGTTTCCTCTTATTGTTCAGTGTCCCTCTGCAAAATTCACTCAAAAAAAATAAATCTGCTTTTCTCTTCAGCATACCCAAGTGTCCAAATTACATCCATTCTTGACCATCACTCAATGTGCCCACACTCTTGTAGAACGTCCTCCTCATTTACTTTACCAGTACGAGGAGGACTCACTGACACTTAAAAAAACTTCCTGTAGGACGTGACCACCTAGACATAGGGACGATGTTTGACGTAGGATGCTGGTTGAGGGGTCCAAGAAAAGGAAGCACAGGCTCAAAGTGAGGGTAGGCTTTTCAACTGAAGTGAACAGAGTTGTCTTTACTCAGAGGGAGGTGAACCTTTGGAATGCAGCTGTGAGAACTCATTGGTGTTCATTCAAAACACTGAATATTAAGAGAATTGAGGACTCAAAGGGTAATGCTGGAAAATAGCCAAGGTGGATGATTGTCTTTTTATTTTAAAGGATGGAAAACATGCTCAAAGGGATAAAAGGCCAACTGCTGTTCCTGTTGTTTTTATACCGAAGCAGGTCAGGGGGAAAAACCTTCAGGGAGGGAAATAGAATTATTTTTCAATTCAATAGCATTTCACTAAATGGTTCATTGTTTTGCTTCACATCAAAGGTCACTGGCTGAAATATTAACTTGCCTTTTGCCACGATCCTTGCTCAATTCCAACTTGCTGCTCTTATTTCTTAAGTAGATGCATCTACAGCTGACAGACTGGATATGTGTGTGCATCATACACAACACTACATATACTTCTAACCGCAATTTACTGTTTTATTAGGAATTGTAAAGTACTGCTGCCGCATTGCAACAAATTTCATGACCTATGCCGGTGATATTAAACCTGACTCTGATTCTCACATAGGAAGCTCTAATTATCTTGGGGCAAATTGTCATTATTTAAAGACACTGAAGAAATCCTCTAATCAACTCCCACCCCCTTCCCTGCTGCACATTTCTCAGACTCTTCATCCCGTTCTACCCCCTTCTTTCTGCAGTGACGTCCATATCCCTGCGCAGTCCTCCCTTCAATCAGGATCCAATTTTTCCAGGTTCTTTTTTAATTCTATGGACCCCTACTATTAACCAAGGGGTCCACGAACACCAGGATGGAAACCCCCAAATTATCCAATTACCTCTTCAATGTTGCTCATCAGGAATACTATATTTGGTCTGCTGATTACCAGGAGACTTAATATTAGAATCAGGTTTATTATCACCGGCGTGTCATTTTGTTTTGTTTTGTGGCAGCAGTACATTGCAATACATAATGAAACAATAAATTACACAATATTAAAATAACTAAATGAGTAGTGCAAACAGAGAGGGGAAGACATGGAGGAAGTGCTCATGGGTTCATAGTCTATTCAGAAATCTGAAGGTAGAGCGGGAAAAGCTGTTCCTGAAACTAAGTGTGTCTCTTTAGGCTCCTATACCTCCTTGACAGCAGCAAGGAGAAGAGGGCATGTATTGGGGTGATGGGGGTCCTTCATGATGGATACATCCTTTTCCAGGCATCGCTTTTGAAAATATCCTTGAAGTGGCAGAGGCTGGTGTCCACGATAGAAATGGATAAGTTTACAGCTCTCTGCGGCTTTTTCCAATCCTGTGCAGTAGCCCCTCCATACCAAATGGTGATGCAATTATAACAGCCTCCACAGTACATCTGTGGACACTTGCAAATGTCTTTAGTGACACACAGATTCTCCTCAAACTCTCAATGAAATACAAGCACTAGTGTGCCTTCTTTGCAACTGCATCAATATGTTAGCCCAGCAGAGATCCTCCGGAGGGATGGACACCCAGGAACTTGAAACTCCTGCAACGAAGACCGATGTGTGCTCCCTCGACTGAAGTCTACAATCAACTCCTTGATCTTACTGACATTGAGTGCAAGGTTGTTTTTGCAACACCACTTATTTAGTTGATCTACCCCACTCATGTACGTCTCCTCGTCACCATCTGAATTTCTGCCAACAATTATCCGTGTCATTAGCAAATTTATAGATGGCATTGGAGCTGTGCCTAACCACACAGTCATGGGTATAGGGAGTGGAGCAGTGGGCAAAGCCACATCCTTTCAGTATGCCATTGCTGACACTCAGATGCACTAACTGTGGTCTATTGGTGCGGACATCAAAGATCCAGTTGCAGTGTGGTACCGAGGCCCAAGTTTTGGGGCTTTTTGACTAGACCCGAGGGAATGATTGTGTTGAATGCTGAGCTGTATTCAACAAACAGCAGCCTGAACATAGGTATTGCTATTGGCCAGGTGATTTATAGTGAACTGCAGCAGGTCCAGTTCCTTCCACCCTCTCAAAGCACTACATCACATCTCGGATCATATTAGCAAACACTACAAAAGTACCAGAAATACCAGGAAACTTTGAAAATTCTGAAAATAACATCAATGCTTTTCAACACTCATAACAACGTATCTAAAATACAGATCATTTCAAAGCCTTGAACAAGAAACCACTACAAAGCCCATGCAATCTCAATGCTCAGGAAAGCTCTTAACAGCTTATAATGGAATCTTATTCCTCAGAAGTAATTCTCCACTATGCCAGAATCAGATTTATTATCACTGACATATGTTGTGAAATCTGTTTTGCAGCAGCGGTGAAGTGCAAATGTCTTAACTGCTTAAGGGATAAACAAAACTGAAACTGGGAAAATAATTTGGTTCATTGATGTACAGTGGATTCTTATTTAGACTGTACTCTATGCTTTCCAAGCAGCGTTGTGCTGTCTAGTGTAGTTGTGCTTCATGTAGCACCAGGGTCCTGGAGGAACATTGTTTCGCTTTTACTGTGTACTGTACCAGCAGTTTATGGTCGAAATGACAATAAACTTGACTTGAACCTTCAATATGGACCTTTTAAAACAACCAGATTTATTTTGCTGGTCCCCACAACACTGAAGGAAGTTGTTAGAAAGATCACACAGGAGAGGCAGCACTCTCCAGGTTCTTAAACCAAAGGGGCTAAATCAGTCAATTTCACTTGCCCCATCGTTGAAATACTGCCACAATTTATGGAATCCCTTTCAAGAACTCGTCATCTCATTTTCTTAACAGTTACTTCTTATTTTTTTGCATTTTCACAGTTCATCTTTTGTACTCCAGTTGTACACCTTAAGTTGGAGCCGTCCTTCATTTATTATGTTATAGTTACTATTCTATGATGGATATATTGAGTACTGTATACCCACAAGAAAATGAAGCTCAGGGTTGTTCGTGGCAACAAACATGCACTTCAATAATAAATTTACTTTGAACTTCATATTCAAACTCCATTTACAAGCTTCTCCATGGAATAGCTTCTGATTAACTTGTGTCTTAGATATTAATTACCGGCAGAACCAATTCATGATTGAATTAGTACACAAGGCACATCCAATTTAATAATCTGAAGATCAAGTAATCTAGAAAGGTAATGAGTGCAGTTCAGCATGTTTACAGGAAGTGATCTCTTGCCATGAAATAAATTTGAACTCCAATTTCAGGTAAAGATGGATTTTAAAGACAAATTCTTCAAACAATATGGCTTAGCAGGAAAAAAAATGTACTATTGGTTTAGGGATCAATATTGTTATATAGGATCAACATTAAAGTCCTTTATTCTGCAATGACTGCCAATGTTTAATATGAGGCATATTGATTTTTCTACCAATAGTCCGGTATCCAGTCAGAACTTTTTTGACATCCTGCACAACTTAGTGGTGCTATTGAATCCTTAACTAAACAAGACACTATGTGGGCCAAGTATCATTGCAATTCTGTCTAAACAATTAAGTAGAATCACTTTTTCCACAAGGATTTTTTCCAAGTCATAGTTACAGAAGCCAGATGTAGAACTAACAGCTTGAATTTCATTTCTTTGGCTTATGATATTATCTAAATATATCAATTTGATCACAGCTTTGTACTTCATTGCCAGCTGTTTCATAGCCTTGTCTCTCCATTAATATTCAGAAAATGCAGCAGAAGAAGCTAACCTGCATCATTGTGCATCTTAAATTTAAAAGGAAAGGGAGACAAATTGAACAACCCCCAAAAACAGACTCAGGGAATACAGTGTGCAACTTACGTGAACCAGTTGACTGCAGTGTGGTCAATGTGCCAACTTTCTGCTGTCTGATCATTTGATTTATATTAAAAACAGGAAATGCTGGAAATACTCCAATATCTGAATGTCTTCCAGATTCCATAAACACTAGCTGCACAGCTGATATGCACCAGTTAAAGGAAGCTAACACTGCAAAAAGCTAGCCTGAGCCTCCTAGAAAGGCACATTATAAAGCAGATACAAGCAATCTTGAAGGAAGTTGACCCCTTAGGATACAACGAATGCCACAGGAATACAGTGAAAGGCACGAGAATTTAGCCTGTAGATACTGCACTTGAAGTTTGTCTGTGGGAGGAAAGTATCTGGATGGGCGGACCCTAAAGATTAATAGGAAAAATCCATCCCCAAGAAAGATCAGCAGATGCATCTTAATTTAATTTCCAGCCACATTTTCTTCACTAGCTAACAATCAAACAAGACTGAAACGAAACATTTAGCAGTCTTGAACAAATGTTCTCTCAAGCAAAGGCTGTACAGGTCACCTGAAGTGGAAGAGGGGGAAGAGAAAGGGGAAGAATGACAACCCTGAAGAGATGCAGCGGGCCACACCAAGAACATTGGTGGTGACATTCCAATGCTAAATTTACTACGCTATATCCATCCTTTTAATCCCTTAAATATTTATTGAATTGATTCACAACGTTACCATGATGTCATTGTTCTTTCAATAATCAGTGCAATCTGACCAGCACGATCACACCATTACTTGATTTGATATTCCCAATCACACAACTGAGGGGATCACATTGAATTAGTATCAGCAAGTGAAGAGGTCCAAGCTTGGGGGTGGAGTTTCAAGATGGCGACGTAAGCATCTGCCTTTTAGGCGCTCTTTATTTTTTTTAACTATAATCACCCTTTAATTAGACCTTTTCGAACTTAATCATATGAGTTGCTACCTTTGATTGACCCTTTTTTCCTAAATATAATAGTTGATCTAATCTTGTCAAACCTAAAATGGCTACAAGTAAGAAATCGGCTAAGGATCCTTTATCCATCGACGCAATTGTTGGTCTTTTGGACACTAAACTGGATGTTAAATTTGCGGTTATGGAAAGTAAATTGGACAATAAACTGGATGCTAAATTTGCGGCTCTGGAAGGCAGACTAGAAGGTAAATTGGACAGTAAACTGTTAAGTTTGGAAAGGAGGATTACTTCGAAAATATCCGATCTTGAAGGAGTTGTTAAATCGCTTGAAACTAAGTTTCAGTCGCAGGCGTTAGAGGTTCAACAGCATGGAAATAAGATCACGACTCTTGAACAATCAATTTGTGAAAAAGCACGTACAATTGAAGTGTTAGAGAAGAAGATAGAGTCGACTGCTAAAATTTTAGATCAGTACAAGTTTAAAATTACTGATCTTGAAAATCGTTCTCGCAGACAGAATTTGCGCATCATCGGAATTCCCGAAAAAGTTGAGTCCGGTGATTTAACTGAATTTTTCTCTAAATTACTGTGGGAAATTTTCGGTGGTGAAGGTTTGAAAAATGAACCTGTTATTGACCGCGCTCATAGAGTTGCGAGGCTTTCGTCTGTGTCTGATAAACCACGAGCGGTGATTGTTCGCCTTCATTATCCTCGTGAGAAAGAGCTTCTAATTCGGTTAGCTCGTAAAAAAGGTATGATCTCCTACAGAAATTATTCATTTCGAATAGTTGAAGACTATTCGTATGAAGTTATGAAAGCCAGGATCGCTTTTAAACCAGTGATGGCAGAGATTCATTCGTTTGGTTTTAAACAAGCTTTAATGTATCCAGCGAAGCTTAGAATGGTGCTGCCCGACAACAGTCTACACTTTTTTATCACTCCTGAAGAAGCGAAGAAATTTGTTGAAGAATATCGATCCTCTAGTGCAACTTGAACTATGAGTTACATTGAAGATTTTTTTTTTTTGGAGAGAGGATGTTATTTCATTTTAAGTTTTAACCCTGGAAGTTGGGTTATAACTTCTTATTTTGAACTATGGGTCTGGGTCTTTTTTTTTTACTATTATTATTGCTTATAGATGCTGTTTTAATCTTTATAATATCCTTTTTTTATATACGTTTGTATTTTGTAATAATGAATTATTTTTTTTTTCAAAATGTCGTTTCTTCTTCCCATAAGTCTTTACTTTTTATAAGCGTTTATTTGCTTGCCTGTATTTAGAAATGGAACAAAGGTTTTGAATTCTTTTTCTTTAGTTTTTTTTTAAATATGTTGTAGTGTCTATTAAATCTTTTTTTTTTATAAAAATATTCTATTTTGATAACTTTTTTTACTATATTTTCTCATTAGATTGCTGAATTTATATTCATATTTTGTAATATGGCTTTCTCAAAATGTCGTTTCTTCTTCCCATAAGTCTTGGCTTGTGAAACGTCATCTTTGTATCTGAATATGGAATTTCTTTTTTTAAAGGTGTATCACATTTTTAAACTTTAATGTGCATTTTTTTTTTATTAATGATCTTTCTGGTTTTACTATTTTAGTTTTTTTTTGATTTGTCTGATATGGGTGTGTATGTGTATGTATATATATATATATATATGTAGGTATATATATATATATATTTTTTTTTTGCAACTCTATATTTTAATTGGGGTGTTATATAGTTTTTTCTTAAAAAATTTTCTTATGGAGCTGCCATCTTGAAATGGGGGTAATATTAGTATTAGTTTATGCGCCTGCCGCTTGGCTTTCTTTCAAAGGGTGGGGGGAGGGGGGAGGGATCTTTTTTCATGCTTTTGCTTTTTATTTTTTTGCTTTTAGTTTATGGGCTGACTTTAAATTGTTAATATTGTTGAGGTGTCAGGATCTCCGGTTGCTCCTGAATCAATTTTCCTTCTTCCTAAATTGTGGGTTATGTGTCTTTTTAACCTTTTATGATACACACAATTAATATTGGTATGATGGATAAATCTATTAACTTTATCTCGTGGAATACTAATGGTTTAAATCATCCGATTAAACGTAAAAAAATATTTAAAGTATTCCATAGATTGAACGCTAATATTATTTTTGCACAGGAGACCCACATTAGGAGGGAGGATAATCAACGTTTTTTTAGGTTCTGGAAAGGTCAACAATTTCACTCAAATTGTACCGCTAAAATTAGGGGTGTGTCTATTTTTATAGACGCCTCAATTTCGTTTACACATTATGAAATTATTTCTGATCCACAGGGTAGATTTTTGTTGATAACTGGTTCACTTTTTAATCGGAAAGTTGTTTTAGTTAATATTTATGCTCCAAACTTTGATTGTCCTGAATTTTTTAAACGTTTATTTACTTCTCTTCCTAATTTGAATGAATATATGTTGATTATGGGTGGAGACTTTAATTGTTGTTTGAATCCTTCGATGGATAGATCTAAACCTATTCGAACTCTTCCGAATAGATCAGCTTTACTTATTAATTCTTTTATGGTTGATTCTGGAATTACTGAAATATGGCGGTTTTTGAACCCTAAAGGTAAAGAATTTTCATTTTTTTCACATGTATATCATAGTTATTCTAGAATTGATTACTTTCTTATTGATCATCGTTTATTAACAGATGTTATTGATTGTAAATACGATTCTATTGCTATTTCGGATCATGCGCCTTTGAAGTTATCTATCAAGATTTCGGATTCTTCTATCAATACTAGATCTTGGAGACTTAATGCTACTTTACTTCAAGATCCAGAATTTATTACCTTCATAAAACAACAAATTGACTTATTTTTTTCAACAAACTATAATGAAGAGATTGATAAAGGAATACTTTGGGACTCTTTCAAGGCTTTTATTCGTGGACAAATTATTTCATATTCCGCTGGTAAAAGAAAACAAAGATATTCAGATATAGCTTTATTGGTGGATAAAATTAAAGAAATTGATAAGATTTATTCCGTTACTCCTACCAAAGAACTTTATAAGAAGAGAGTTGAGCTTCAAATGGAACATAGTTTATTATTATCTTCTTCAATTGAGAATCAATTAATTAAGACTAGGGCTCAATTTTATATTCATAGTGATCGAACTGGTAAATTGTTAGCTAATCAATTAAAAGCTATTTCGACTAAGCGACAAATTATTAAAATTCGTAAACAAGACGGTAATTTAACTACTGATTATAAAGAAATCAATAACACTTTTCAAGATTTTTATAAATCTTTATATCAATCAGAATTTGACGGTGACCGATTTACGATGGATAATTTTTTTAATAATTTGAATATTTCTAAACTGATAGATGAAGATTGTAGCTTGCTTGATGCTCCTATTTCTATGGATGAAATAAGAGAGGCTATCTCATCAATGAATTCAGGGAAAGCTCCTGGTCCTGATGGTTTTATTGTAGAATTTTTTAAAACTTTTTCTTTATTGCTTTCTCCTTGGCTATGTGAAATCTTTAATGATGCGTTTGTTAAGAAGAGATTACCTCAATCGTTTTATGAAGCTACTATCTCTTTAATTCTTAAAAAAGATAAAGATCCTACCTTATGTGCATCTTATCGCCCTATATCATTATTAAATGTAGACTCTAAGATTCTTACAAAAATTTTAGCCATTAGATTAGAAAAGGTATTACCACAGATTATTTCAGAAGATCAAACTGGTTTTATTAGGAATCGATATTCCTTTTTTAATATTAGAAAATTGATTAACATAATTTATACTTCATCACCTACAACCCCAGAATGTGTTATCTCATTAGATGCTGAAAAAGCCTTTGATAGAGTTGAATGGACATATTTATTTAATGCATTGAGAAACTTTAATTTTAGTCCTAATTTTATATCATGGATTAAATTAATATATTATAAACCTGTTGCTTCTGTTCTTACAAATAATTATAGATCCTCTTTTTTTCAATTATCTCGTGGTACGAGACAAGGTTGTCCTTTAAGTCCTTTATTATTTAATATTGCATTAGAACCTTTAGCTATTGCTATTCGTGAGTCTCCTAATATTTTTGGTATTACCCGTAATGAGAAGTTATACAAATTATCGCTTTATGCTGATGATTTGTTGTTATATATTTCTAATCCTAGTAGGTCTATTCCTGCTATTTTATCCTTGTTGGCTCAATTTGGTAGTTTTTCTGGTTATAAGTTAAACTTAGATAAGAGTGAGTTATTCCCTTTAAACGCGCAAACTTTATTGAGTGATAGGATGCCATTTAAAGTTGTTACTGATAACTTTATCTATTTAGGTATAAAAATCACCAAGAAATATAAAGATTTATTTGGACTGAATTTTTTACCTATGCTTCATCAAATTCAGCAACTTACTACTAGATGGTCTCCCTTATTTTTATCATTAGTTGGTCGGATTAATGCTATTAAAATGATGATTTTACCGAAATTTTTATATTTATTCCAAGCTTTACCAATTTTTATTCCTAAATCTTTTTTTGATAATATTGATTCAAAGATTTCCTCATTTGTTTGGCAAAATAAAAATCCTAGGTTAAGCAAAAGGCAATTACAAAAGTCTAAAAAAGATGGTGGTCTAGCTTTACCTAACTTTAGATTTTATTATTGGGCGAATAATATTCGTAACCTAATGTACTGGAAACTAGATTTGGATTCACCTGTGTGCCCACAGTGGGTAAATTTGGAATGTAGTGAGGTTAAGGGATATTCTATATTTTCTGTTCTTGGTTCTTTTCTTCCTATTGATTTAGCCAAATTCAATAAACAGATATCTAACCCTGTTGTTAAACATACACTACGAATTTGGTTTCAATTTCGCAAATTCTTTAATCTGAAAAACTTTGCTTTGGACAGCCCTATTTTATGTAATTTTTTTTTTAAACCTTCATTGACAGATCAAGCTTTTAGTATATGGAAAAGGAAAGGTATAAAATGTTTTCGTGATCTTTTTTTTGAAGGTACTTTGATGTCTTTTGATCAACTATCCAACAAATTTGAATTACCTAAATCTAATTTTTTTAGATACTTACAAATTAGAAATTTCTTACATAAAATTCTTCCATCTTTTCCTAATTCAACTCCATCGGATTTTTCAGATTTGATTTTTACTTTTAATCCTTGTCAGAAGGGATTAGTAGCTTTTATTTATAACATGATTATGAAGATACAGCCAGAAATATCGGATAGAATTAGACAAGAATGGGAAAAAGAACTTCGATGTAATATATCAACAGATAAATGGGAAAAAATTTTACAAATGGTTAATTCCTCCTCTATTTGTGCTAAACATGCTTTAATACAATTTAAAATTGTACATAGAGCTTATATGTCTAAAGATAAACTTGCCCGATTTTATTCGCATATCAATCCTCAATGTGACAGATGTCACTTAGAAGTGGCTTCATTGACTCACATGTTTTGGACATGTCCCACTTTACATAACTATTGGAAGGACATTTTTGATGTCATTTCCTCAGTATGGAATATCGATTTACAACCCCATTTTATTACTGCAATTTTCGGTATACCAAATGAAGATGGCAATCAACTTTCCCCTTCAATCAGACGAATGATTGCCTTTGTAACATTAATTGCCAGAAGGTCTATATTACAAAACTGGAAAGAAGTAAATCCTCCTACTACATTTCAGTGGTTCTCCCAAACTATTTCTTATTTGAGTTTGGAAAAAATCAGAAGCACTATCTTTGATTCTTCAATTAAATTTGAAGAAACCTGGGGACCATTTATTCGACACTTTCATATGAATTAATTTGGCTTATTTCAGATCCTTTTCTCTACTTATACTTGTTCAGGTATGGAGTTCTGGAGTTCTTTTCTTGACACCTTTATATATTTATAAAGTGTTATTATTGCCCATGTTAGTGTTAGTTTAGTATTTTTTTCATTATATATTTTTTCTCATATATAATTTCAATTTTTTTTTTTCTTTTTTCGACGATTATTTTTGTTTTTCATATATATTTACATAGACTTGATTGATTTATGCACCTTTTGTTGATGGATGTTTTAATAGGATATTATTATCCTATTACTAATGTAATCTCAAGTTTATTGAATCTGTAATCTATTCATTATTTTGTGTTGTTTTTTTTTTATATATGAAATTTAATAAAAAGATTGAAAAAGAAAGAAAGAGGTCCAAAACGTCAAATGTTTATTTCCCCACATAGGTGTTACCAAACCTGCTGAGTTTCTCCAGCATTTTGTGCACATTGCTACAAATGACTGAAAGCCAAGTACTGGCTTACTAGCAACTGTACTTGATACAAAAGCTATAAAAGACAACTAATTAGCATTCTGAAGTTCTAAATCAGTGCAAGGCACACTGTGACTGTATTAGATAGGAAGCTGCAACAGTTGATTGAAGCAAGGCAGTATACTAGCAGAAATAAGGACAAGGAGACTTGAGACAGCTTTGGCAAAGACCAAGGAGTACACAGATGTATCTATAATTTTTTTTATGGAAGTGTAACAGAAGTGTAAAAGGAACAGAGTAGGGCTCTCAAAGACCAAAGAGGACATTATGTGTAGAGCCACAAGCACTTCCAAGGAAAACAGCACTTATGTAACTTGTAAAGCTGTGTGTTATTTTGGGACCAAACAACATGAAGCCTAGACAACAGGATAGAAATTCTTTATGACATTTCAGTTTAACTGGATATACATTTAAACAGAAACTACAATGCACAGATTAAAAAGTTGGCAATTATTTGACAAACTTATGTAACAGCATTAAAATGAGGCATTTACAACTAGTTATTTTGGTAACTATGCATTGTTCCGACAAAATAAAAAGCTAGAAAATTGCTTTGTTTTCCATGGGGGAAAGCAGCCTTGCTTTCTTGTAAAACAGTGAAACAAAGCCATTTGTTGTCATGGGAAAATGTTCGTTTCTCTCTGTTTCAAATCAGCAAGAATCTGAAGTCCTTCTTTCTACAAAAGCAGCCAGCATTTTTTCATGGCCAAGAACATTTGTCGGGTTGCAATGTATGATGCACTTCACTTGATTGAATGGGTTATTCAGTGATCAAACCTAGCGGGTGCAGAATTTCCAACTTATATCCAATTCCAAAGACTTGCATTTTGCAGTTGCATGAAAGGCAGCTCCAAAATTAGGCAATAAACATACTGAAAACCAGATAGTGCCATACTACATCATTTTTGCAGGTATTTTCATTTTTAGAAAATTGTATTCAATAAGATGCAGAATGCATTTTACTATTTTCCCAGGAATAAGCCCATCTCCTATGCTGCTATATTCTAATAATCATTATTTACCATTGTCCAATTCAAGTGAACTCAAAGGTCTAAATAAATATTATCAAAGTACGTCTAAGTCACTATATACAACCCTGGGATTGCTTTTCCTCTGGGCATACTCAGCAAATCTATAGAATAGTAACAACAGGATCAATGAAAGATCTACCAGAGTGCAGAAGACAGACTGTGCAGATGCAAATATAAATAAATAGCAATAAATATCAAGAACATGAGATAATGAGATAGAGCCCTCAAAGTGTGATCATTGGTTGTGGAAATATCTCAATGATGGAGCAAATAAGTGTATTTATCTCTTTTATTCAAGAGCTTGCTGGTTGAGGGGTAGTAACTGTTCTTGAACCCATTGGTGAGAGTCCTGAGGCTCTTGTACTTTCTACCTGATGGCAGCAGTGAGAAGAATGGATAGCCTGGGTGATGGGGATCTCTGATGAATAATGCTGCTTTCTGACAACAGCATTTCATGTGAATGTGCTTAATAGTTGGGAGGGCTCTAGCTACGATGGAGAGGGCTAAATCCACTACCTTTTGTAAAATTCTCCATTCAAAGGCACTGGTGATTCCATACCAGGCCATGGTGCACCCAGTCAATACACTCTCCACTCAGCTGGTTGACCAAGTGATCCCCCAATCTATGCCTGGGCTCACCAATGTACAGTAAACACAGATTCGCATGTGAAATGTTGCCTCGTCTGGAAGGACTGCTTGGGCCCTTGAATGGGGGTAAATGACATGTTTTACCTTGCACAAAGAGGAATGCAAGTTTTTAAACATCAATCAATCCATGTGTAAATTCAACACTACTGAATGTCTGTTTAGTGACCAGCTGGCCATGTTAGGCAGGCCTTAGTGTTCACACACCCGGAAATTCAAAAGCAGTCATTGCGTTTCAATCTCTCTCATGAAAAGAGATCGTGAAGAAGGGAAAGGTTTAAAGATGTACTTACAGGCTCCTTAAAGACAATATGCCCCAATGACTCTGGGAATCTCTGGCTTATAATCGCCCAAAGTGGAGAAGGAACATGCAGGAAAGAACATGTAGGATGGAATAGAAAAGCTGAAGATGAAAGCTTTGGAGCACATAAAACCCTTGTGTAAGCAGAACCAGGGTTTACTACCTTGCGGACTACCCACACCAGCTGCCATGAACTGCCTTGTTTTTCCAAAGAGTTTGTCACTCCCACATTTGCTTCAACAGCAAAACTCCACTCACTTTACACCTTTACACCAAGTTTGCTGATGACACCATTGTGGCGGACTGTTTCAAAGGTGGTGATGAATCAGCAAACAGGATGGAGATTGAGGGTTTAGCTGAGTGGTGTAATAACAACAACCTCTCATTCAATGTCAATCAGACCAAGGAATTGATAGTAGACTTCAGAAGAGGAAAACCAGGGGTCTGCGAGCCAGTAATCATTGGAGGATCCGAGATACAGAGGGTCAAAAACTTAAAATTCCTGGATGTCACTATCTCAGAGGACCTGTCCTGGACCAGTCATATAAATACAATAATGAAGAAAGCACACAACACCTCTACTTCCTCAGGAGTCTGCAAACATGTGACATGTCATCAAAAATCCTGGCAAACTTCTATAGATGTGTGGTGGAAAGTGTGCTGACTGGCTACGTTATGGCCTGGTATGGGAACACCAATGCCTTTGAGCAGAAAATCCTACAATAGGGAGTGGACTCAGCCCAGTACATCATGGGTAAAACCCTCCCAACTTTGCACTAGTCTACATAAAATGTTGCAGAAGGAAAGCAGCATCCATCAAAGATTACTGTTATATGGATTTGCTAATTATGCCCTCAGAAAAAGAATCTCAGGGTTGTATACGGTGACGTGCAAGTACTCTGATAATAAACTTCACTCTGAAAGCTCAGAGCAATTAGAATTTTTTGAAGAAAACCCTTAACTCCAAGAGGAGTCATCGGGACGCCGTCGTGACGGCGTTCTTTTAGCAGGCTTTCTTGTTTTTACGAGGCCAAGTTGCTAGCTCAACGTTCAACCCAGCACAGATGGAAAGCATGCAAGGGAGCCGGCTGGATTTGAGCTCGGGAGCCTTCACTCCAAAGTCACTACATCACCAGCCAGATGAAACAACTGGAATGGAAACAAGTTATTGTCAATTCTGCTGGGCTTCCCAAGAATGCAAATTGAACTTCCACTTAATTATTCTCAAATAAACTAATTTATATAAATAATTAAATTGGAGTGTTACCACTGGGTACAAAACCATGAAAAACAAATAGTAGGAGTGATTTATAGACCTGGAGGATGTAAGGTGGATGAAAACGTATGGTGTATAAATACAAACATTGATCATTTGCTCCAATCTGCAATCTTTGTTCCATTGTATGTACATTCAACTTTCACACTACAGGTTTATAATCTGGATATTTTAACCACTCTAAATCCGCTCTCCACTGCCCGGTCCAACCCTGCTGGGAAGGTGAAATGAGGCACAGTAGCTGTGGGAGGACAAAGGTACATGGAAAACTGTCAGCAAGCAAAACTTAGTGTTGAAGATCAAGGATGCCTAAAGATGCCTGCACAAGTTGTCTGACACAGTTAGCATACAGGATGCTTGCCGTCAGCAGCTGGGATGTGGAAAACCACAGCAGTAGGGTTTTATTACTGTTTTAGAAAACTGTAAGCTACGGTTGGCATATTATATACAGTTTTCATTGGCCTCTATACATGAATCGTGAATTCATGTACACATGATTACACTGGAGAGGATGCAAACAAAATTTGAGATCATTGCCTGATGGAACATTTCAGTTGCAAGGACAGAAAGGAGAAATCTGCTTGAAGATAAACATCTGAAGTTGCTGGGAAGGGAGCCTGATCCAAATAGCCTGAGTGATAGTAGAAAATCATCTCCCAAAGTTTATTTATTTATTAGGATACAGCGTGGAATGGGTCTGTGGTGAACTACATATACCTGTCTGGACACGCCCCCTGCTGACTGCTCCTGTTGCTCCTCCCACAGACCCCAGTATAAAGGCGACTGAGGTCTGAGCCCGGCCTCTCTGTCTCCAGGATGCAGTATGGTGGTCAACCACTGCTTGTTCCTTCTTCCAGTCAATAAAATTCGCTGCCAGTCGCGATTCCATGAACTTCCCTCCACCGACCGCAATGTCTACTTTCTCAACATTATCAACGAGTACTCGCGGTTCCCCTTTGCCATCCCCTGCCCCGACACCACTACCACGTCCGTCATAAAAGCCCTGCACCAGCTCTTCACTTTGTTCGGATATCCCTGCTATATCCACAGTGATAGAGGGTCCTTCTTTATGAGTGACGAGCTGTGCCAGTACCTGCTGGCTAGGGGTATTGCTACTAGTCGGACCACGAGTTATAATCCCCGGGGAAATGGACAGATGGAGAGGGAGAATGCCACAGTGTGGAAGGCCACACTTTTAGCCCTTAAGTCAAAAGGGTTGCTGGTCTCTCGATGGCAGGAGGTCCTCCCTGAGGCACTCCACTCTGTCTGCTCTCTGTTATGTACATCCACCAATGCCACCCCTCATGAGTGCCTATTCTCTTTTCCCAGGAAGTCTACCACTGGGACCATCCTACCAGCTTGGCTGACGTCCCCAGGGCCAGTGCTGCTCTGGAAATATGTGAGGAGTAATAAATACTCCCCACTGGTCGAGAGGGTTCACCTTCTACATGCGCACCCCCAGTATGCCTACGTGGTCTTACCTGATGGGCGGGAGGACACGGTCTCCGTCCACGACCTGGCGCCCGCAGGAGCAGCAGATCACTACCCCGAACACTCCACGGTAACTATGAACCCTGTACCCAAGGTGACACCACACACACCAAGCCCTACACAGACTCCTCATGACACTCCTATACCAGGCGTCTCGTACGCGTATATACCAGGCGCCTCGCACATGCGTGAGGGATCACTGACGCCTAGTGGGCTGACACCTCCAGTTAGGCCGGAACCAGCACAACCACTGTCTCTGGTGCAATCACCACCGGCACCTGTGCAATCACAGCCGGTGCTACGTAGATCGCAGCAACAGATTCGACCTCCTGATAGACTTAACCTGTAAATATACTTGTAAGAAACTTCGTCACACGGGGACTGTCTTTTAAAACGGGGGGGGGGGGGGGGGGGGTGAATGTGGTGAACTACATATACCTGTCTGGACACGCCCCCTGCTGACTGCTCCTGTGGCTCCTCCCACAGACCCCGGTATAAACGCGATTGAGGTCTGAGCCCGGCCTCTCTGTCTCCAGGATGTAGTATGGTGGTCAACTACTGCTTGTTCCTTCTTCCAGTCAATAAAAGCCGATATCTCGCCTTTACGTCTCCGAGAGAGTTATTGATGGTGCATCAAGGTCCTTGCAGCCTTTCAAGCTGCACCACCCAGCAAACCCCTAATTCAACCCTTGCCTAATCAAGGGACAATTTACAATGATCAATTGACCTACTGACCGGTACATTT
Source organism: Hypanus sabinus (assembly GCF_030144855.1). NCBI lineage: Eukaryota > Metazoa > Chordata > Chondrichthyes > Myliobatiformes > Dasyatidae > Hypanus > Hypanus sabinus. The sequence goes on from NC_082709.1 coordinate 20,553,401, forward strand.
TTGTGCAAGAGAGGAAACAGGAGCACCTGGAGGAAACCCACACGGTCACGGGGAGAACATATAAGCTCCTTAAAGGCAGTGGCAGGAATTGAATCTGGGTTGCTGGTACGGTATAGTGCTGTGCTAATCACTAGCATGATCGTGCCACCCCAAAAGCAACAAAACCAGGGTTTCATGACCATACCTCTTCACACGCTTCTCCTGCAAAAATGCTGTTCCCTTTTCTCAGTTCCTTCATCTCAGCCACATCTGTTCCCAAGGTAAGACAGAGATGTCCCCCTTTATTTATTTATTTATTTTACAAAGAATTTCCTCCTCCACCATTGATGCTGCCCTCACCCACATCTCCATTTCCTGGACAGATGTGCTTCCCCATCTTCCCGCCACCTTAACAGTGATAGAAATCCTCTTCCTCACCGACCACCCCACGAGCCTCCACATTCAACACATCATTCTCTGCAACTCCCACCATCTTCAATGGAATCCCACCACCAAACATATCTTTAGCTGCCACTTCACTCTCTGCTTTTTGCAGGCATTGCTCCCTTTTCCATTCATCTCTCCTCAGTAATTTCCCTCCTGGTCCTCATCTCTGCAAGCAGCTGACGTGCTACACTTCCACATTTACCTCCTCCCTCACCTCCATTCAGAACCCAAAACAGTCCCTCCGGATGAGCCAACACTTCACCTGCAAATCTGTTGGGGATGTCTACTGTATCTGGTGATACCGATACTGCCTCCTCTGCACTGAAGAAACCAGACGTAAATTGGGGGACCGCATTGTCAAGCACCTCCACTCCACCCTCAAGAGCAGAATCCCCCAGAGGACAACCGTTTTAACACCTATCCTCATTCCAACATGTCAGTCCACGGCCACCTCCTTTGCCACAATGAGGCTACTCTCAGATGCAGCAGCAACACATCATATTCCATCTAGGTAGCCTCCAACTTGGTGGCATGAATATTGATTTCTCCTTCCAGTTAAAATGTTCTCCCTCCCCCTTTCCTCCTCCTCTATTCCCCACTTCCAGACAAGGATCAAATCCAGAGGGCCCTGGGGCAGAAAATTTCTGGAAGATAGTTGCAGTCTGGAATGCACTGCCTGAGAAGTTTGTTACAACTTTAAAAATACAATCCAATGAGCACCTGGATTGTCAAAGCACAGGATATGGGCCAACATTGCTGGTAAATAGGATAAGTACATCAACATGGTAGACAAAGGATGCGTTTCTGTGCCGTGTTATTCTATGACCTTATCCTAGTACCTTCTGCAATCACAGGAGATAAAACACTGCCATTTCATATCCTCCATTCCCTCATTCAAGGCAACAAACATACTTCGATGTTAAGTAATGACTTACTTCTTTCCAATTTGGAATACCAAATCTGATGCTCCGAATGCGATCATTTCTTCACTGGGACAAAAGCAGATTAGGTGCCTAATTTGCTGCCAATCTGCAAAAATGACCAATGGCTTCCAGTGACCCTTCACTTCAATTCCTCACCTCATTCTCACCGACTTAGAAGTGTAGCAAACCTATGGCACAACACTGGCCCTTCTGCTCAAAATGCTGTGCCGAACATGTACTTACTTTAGAAATAACCTAGCATTACCATAGCCCACTATTTTTCTAAGCTCCATGTACCTATCCAAGAGTCTCTTAAAAGACCCTATCATATCCTCCTCTACTACCATCACCAGCAGCCCATTCCACACACTCACCACTATCTGTGTAAAAAAACTTACCCCTGACATCTCCTCTGTACCTACTTCCAAGCACGTTAAAACTGTGCCCTGTCGCATTAGTCACTTCAGTACTGGGAAAAAGCCTCTGACTATCCACACGATCAATGCCTCTCATCATCTTATACACCTCTATCAGGTCACCTCTCATCCTCCGTCGCTCCAAGGAGAAAAGGCCGAGTCTCCAACTTGCAGCTGAGACTTATCCTCAACCTCTAACATTGACCCAGCAAATGAAGCTCAGCTAAAAACATCACACCTTCTGATGAGATCACTGCCTTCCAAAATTTCAGATAAGTGCTTGCAGCATTAATCTTACAGATTTTCAGAATCTCTTCTGAAATTACAAACTAATTCAGATAACCGTACTTCATTTTCAACTCAAAGCTTTAACTGTAAGAAATCCATACACTGCCACCTTTTAAATTTCCCCAGCTAGCACCCTATCCCTAGGTTTGCCTGTGCCTTCTCTTAACTGCATCTTAAAACAAGATCAAATATATATTTAAGTATTCCCAATTCTGATGAAAAGACATGGACCTGTTAGGTCAACTCCAGAAATGCTACCCAACTTTGTGAGCACTTCTTTTTGATGTGGGCTCAAGCCTATTTCCAAATGGAAATAATCTACTGACACAGTATTAAAGGGAATGCTGCCATAAGAGCATTTAACTGCTTAATTGGACATTAAAAATCCCATAGCATTTTTAAAGATGAACTAAGGAGCCTCCTTAAAGTTTATTACCAACAATTACCCTCAATGAGAACAGTCTTCATTAGAAGCGCAATCAACTTTGGTGAGGTATGAAGAGCTTTGGGATCTCAAAATCATGAAATGCCTTATACCAAAGGCAAGTTGTGCCTTTTAGTGGGACTGCATTTTACCTTCATTAACCTGGCAGAATTTGTAAACTGGTCAAATTTGTATTGGCTCTTGCTCAACATTACACGAATGTAGAAAATACAATCAGCAATACTCAAACCTTTCCATCCCAATTATAATTTTACACCATCTAAAGCTAACATAATATTCAAACAGTCAGCACCAAACACTTTTCAACTGAAGAGACTCTTAAATATAGTCTTAACAAGCAAAATGTTCCCCCTTGGTCTGCAACACATAAATCTTAAATGATGCTGAATTTATATAATACATGGCAACTTATATAAATAATCCAAAATGTGACAAGCTTCTCTGAAAATCCAGTCATCTACTCATTTGAAAGTGAAGTTACCAATATAAAACACCTAATCAATCAAGGCAATTTTGGGCCCCCTTTGTAGCAAGCATGGTAAACAGGATGTTTAACTACCTTCGTATACCCTAAGCTTTTTACATCTTTATCATCCACAGAATTAATTTCACTTAACAATGAAACATTCTGACGGCAAATATTTAGAACTTACATTTAGAATTAGAGTACAGTACTCTCAAATTCAAAATCATTAAGACTTGAAAAACCAATGGGGGGGGGAATGCAAAAGAAAAAGACATCTGGTTTCTGCATACATTTACTCTCTATGCCCCATGTCCTAGAATATTATGCATTCACTCAAGTTAAACCAAGGAATTATTCGCATGTGAGAATACTGCAAAGTGTAACAACTGTCATACTTGATACAATTCAAATAGAGTTTAGAGCCTTAGCCTTTTATAACCTTGAAATCCGATTATCTCGGACACAGTTCTTTACCACATGTCAAGCATCTAGACATAAAATATTTAAGAGTGCCTACTTGGGATTTTGAAAATTCAGTTGCAATGCCTGCATCCAAATAAATCCGGAAGTTACTTAAATACACCTCTGGCATTTGAAAACTTTTGCCATAATTAAGGTAGACCCATGCATGATGAAAAACAAAGCCAATCTTTCAAAATTAAGGTACCCCTCACAGCTCAGAAGTATAGGATTTAGCAGTGTTAAACCTCTTGGAACTTCTTTATACTTATGCAAATAATATAACTGAAATTTTATGTCATAATAAAAGCATTACATTAACCATCTGTTTAAAGAGTACATTCTATTCTGTGCACAATAGGCATGGTTTGAATGATAATTTATGTAAAGCATACCCGTTACCAATAAAGGGATTAGCTTATAATATTAGAGGAAGTCAGAAGAGAATCCAAGAATCTGGAGGACTCAAAACTACATATTTTAATATTGAATTCTAAAGTAAAGGAGATTAATTTTCTTATGCATATATTTGTTATGCAGCAAATTTAAATTCAAGACATTAAATAAATCTGGAATTTAAGTAGTTTTTCCAGTGGTAATAACATGAAAGCACAAAACTGTCATAAAAGCACATCTGCTTCACCATTACCCTTCAAGGATGGAAAACTACTGCCCTTACTCATTCTGTCTGATATTGTGACTCCATATCAACCACTGTGTTCAATTCCAAACTGGCACCTCAGTTCGGAGCAATTATCGATACAACTACATGCCAATATTGTCAGCAACACCCACATTCTTCAATCAGCATGTAGTTTTGAAAATGCATCAAGGAAGAATCAGATTCCATAAAGCACAGAGAATCAGTTTTCCCATTGTCAATACAAAGTTTCAGTGCAGCAACTAACTCTCACATTTTCCCTGTAATCTGACAAACTATTTCGTCTGCGAGGCTGAGTCGGGCGGCGCCTTGAAAGTCCATAGTGGGGGTATTCCCTTATGCCACTAGCATGGGATGGCAAGTCTATCGGGACCCTGGGGACTTGTGGAAACTGGTGATTTCTTTTGAACTTACAGTCCTTTAACATCTTGAACTATTTTTACTGTGCCCATAGTCTGGTTTTTTTTTTTATCAATTATGTTAGTGTTTGCACTGTTGTAATTATGTGGTTTTGTGCAGGTTTTGTAGCTTTAGTTTTTGGTCTTGTTTTTGTCTGGTGGATTTGGGCTCCTTTCCGGGGAACGTGCTAGACGGTAGCGCGATATTAATACGCAGCAGCCTCTCCAGACTCTGGATTGGGGATTGCCAAATATTATGTGGATTTTCTGGTGTAGTCTGTTTTGTCATATGCTTTTGTGATATCATTCTGGGGAACGTTGTCTCATTTTTTAAACTGCATTGCATTTGTGGTATTTCTAAATGACAATAAACTGAATCTGAATCTGAAATGTCAACCCGACTCCTTTTGGGAAGCCTTGATTGACTCAGCTCCAAATGATGAAACCCTGGTCATGAAGTTTCTGTTACATCCCAATAAGACCACGCTTTAAATATTGTTTACAGATTTGGTTCCACATCAGGTAGGATACACTTCCCATGGACTGAAGCTTCACTGCACTCTGATTGCTTCCTGGAATGGGTGACTTGCCCTATAAAGGGAGATTATGCAGACTATTTCCATGCTCTTTGGACTATCTTTCATTCATTTCTCAACAGCTGTTCACTACTCCTGCAGCCATCTGCTAACAGGGACAGCTTTTCACCTATTAAATCAGGGGTTCCCAACCTTTATTATGCCATGGACCCCTACCATTAACTGAGGGATCTGTGGAACCCAAGTTGGAAACCCCTTTATTAAATGTATGTAAAGGGGTCATATTCCATCTGCTTCTCCCCCCCCCCTCAAAAAAAAGAACATTTATAGCTTAAGGCATTTGACAAGGACTATCATAGGAGGATCATCAAGAATATTAAGATACATAGGATTTGTTGCTTGAATGAGATCACCGGAGAAATAACTAGTAGATACAAAGCAGCTTCTTCATTCAACCAAACAAGGAAAAGCAGGCATCATATGGAGACGCTTTCGGTCGTAATGTCTCACTGGCCCAATGTGGGTCTCAATATTTTATGTGCTAAACGTTCAAGGACAACTCCATATTTACAACATATGGACAACGCTTTCTTTGAAAGCACATATAACCTTCACACCTCCCGATTCGCATCCACACCACGGACATCCAAATGAATTTTGATCAGCATTGTCCGGACTGGGATTCACGGCTTTTAGGAACCCATTGTTCAGAGCTGCACTCCAATAAATCCACAGTACATTTTCAGAGGTGAACACTGGTAGCCAATGTCAATTGCTAAATTTATATGTCCTAAACCCAAAAATCACTCCAAAAGGATCCAAAATAAATTGGATAATTGGATTCAGAATTGGCTTACCCAAAGACAAGAGAATGTAGTGACCAACAGTGTACCACAGGCATCTATTCTGGCACTTTAATTGCTTGTGATGTATAAATAACCTGGCTGAAAAGTTTGCAGATATGAAGATTGATGTTGTTATGGATAGTGAAGAATAGTGGCAAAGGATACAGTGGGATATAGATCAGTTATAGATGAGGACAGAAAGTGGGAGGTGGAGCTCAACCTGGCTAAATGTCAAGTGGTCATTTGGACTCAGAATTGGCTTGCCCAAAGACGACAAGAGTGTGCTGATCAGTGGGACTTAATCCAACTCAGGGGATCAAATGTTAAAAAAGCAAGCACACTATTTATGAAAAGACCCTGAACGGTGTTGACATGCAGAAATCAATGAAGTGCCACTCAGGTTGATAGGGTGGCAAAGAAGGCATTTGGTGGGCTTGCCTTTATTAGTCAAGAAACTAAGTTCAGGTCAGGAAAATATGTTGCAGCTTTCTAAAACACGATTAAGACCATATCTGGAGTTTTGCATTCAGTTCTGACTGCCCCATTAAAGGTAGGATGTGGGGACTTAGGAGGGGATGCAGGAGAGGCATACCAGGATGCTGCCTACATGAGAAGACGTGCTGCAAAGAGAGATTAGACAAACTTGGGTTATTTTCTCTGGAGCAGCAGAGGCAGAGAAGAGAACTGACAAATGTTCATCAATGCCTCTCAATCAGACTGCCAGCTTCTTTCTTCCCCTGGGTTAAAATGTCAAACACCAGAGGACGTGGATTTAAGGAGAGAGGGGGCAAGTCCAAAGGAGCTGTACAGAACATGTTTTTTTTCCGAATGGTAGGTGCCAGGATTGGTGATGGGAGCAAAATATGATAAAGGTATTCAAGGGGTCACTAGATAGGCACATCTTTAGGAAATGAAAGGATATGGACATTGTGTTGGCAGAAGGGATTAGTTTTGCTAGGCATAATTACTAAATGTACTTAGTTTACTCAACATTATGGGTCAAGAGGCTTGTTCCTGTGCAGTACAGGTCTATATTCTTAGTTTTCTGCATCCTTTCCACATCTGCTGTCCAAATCTGCATCAATAATCACAGATTATACTTGATCACATTGACCACAGATGGAAGACTCAGCATTATTCCCCGCAACAATTCATAGAAACATAGAAAATAGGTGCAGGAAGAGGCCATTTGGCCCTTCAAGCCTGCACCGTCATTGCTTTCTCTCCATACCCCCTGATCCCTTTAGCCACAAGGGCCATATCTAACTCCCTCTTAAATATAGCAAATGAACCGGCCTCAACTGTTTCCTGTGGCAGAGAATTCCACAGATTCACCACTCTGTGTGAAGAAGTTTTTCCTCATCTCGGTCCTAAAAGGCTTCCCCTTTATCCTTAAACTGTGACCCCTCGTTCTGGACTTCCCCAACATCGGAAACAATCTTCCTGCATCTAGCCTGTCCAATCCCTTTAGAATTTTATACGTTTCAATAAGATCCCCTCTCAATCTTCTAACTTCCAGTGAGTATAAGCCTAGTTGATCCAGTCTTTCTTCATATGAAAGCCCTGCCATCCCAGGAATCAATCTGTGAACCTTCTCTGTACTCCCTCTATGGCAAGAATGTCTTTCCTCAGATTAGGGGACCAAAACTGCACAAAATACTCTAGGTGCGGTCTCACCAAGGCCTTGTACAACTGCAGTAGAACCTCCCTGCTCCTGTACTCAAATCCTTTTGCTATGAATGCCAACATACCATTTGACTTTTTCACCGCCTGCTGTACCTGCATGCCCACCTTCAATGACTGGTGTACAATGACACCCAGGTCTCTTTGCACCTCCCCTTTTCCTAATTGGCCACCGTTCAGATAATAATCTGTTTTCCTGTTCTTGCAACCAAAGTGGATAACTTCACATTTATCCACATTAAATTGCATCTGCCATGAATTTGCCCACTCACCTAACCTATCCAAGTCACCCTGCATCCTCTTAGCATCCTCTTCACAGCTAACACCGCCGCCCAGCTTCGTGTCATCTGCAAACTTGAAGATGCTGCTTTTAATTCCCTCATCTAAATCATTAATATATATTGTAAACAACTGGGGTCCCAGCACTGAGCCTTGCGGTACCCCACTAGTCACTGCCTGCCATTCTGAAAAGGTCCCGTTTACTCTCACTCTTTGCTTTCTGTCTGCCAACCAATTCCCACATACATTCCAAGAAATCCTCTTCCTCAGCACCCTTACCAATTTGGTTCACCCAGTCTAAATGTAGATTGAAGTCACCCATTATAACTACTGTTCCTTTATTGCACGCATTTCTAATTTCCTGTTTAATGCCATTCCCAACCTCACTACTACTGTTAGGTGGCTGTACACAACTCCCACCAGCATTTTCTGCCCCTTAGTGTTATGCAGCTGTACCCATATCGATTCCACATCCTCCAGGCTAATGTCCTTCCTTTCTATTGCATTAATCTACTCTCTAACCAGTAATGCTACCCCACCTCCTTTTCGTTCCTGTCTATCCTTCCTGAATATTGAATATCCCTGGATGTTGAACTCCCATCCTTGGTCACCCTGGAGCCATGTCTCTGTGATCCGAAATATATCATATTCATTAATAACTATCTGCACATTCAATTCATCCACCTTGTTACGAATGCTCCTCGCATTGACACACAAAGCCTTCAGGCTTGTTTTTACAACACTCTTAGACCTTATAAAATTATGTTGAAAAGTGGCGCTTTTTGCTTTAAGCCCTGGATTTGCCTGCCTGCCTGCCACTTTTACTTTTCACCTTACTACTTTTTGCTTCTACCCTCATTTTACACCCCTGTCTCTGCTCTTGTTCCCATCCCCCTGCCACATTAGTTTAAAGCCTCCTGAACAGCAGTAGCAAACGCTCCCCCAGAACTGGTTCCAATGCCCCAGAAATTTGAATCCCTCCCCCTTGCACCATTTTTCAAGCCACATATTCATCTGAAATATCCTCCTATTTCTACTCTGACTAGCACGTGGCACTGGTAGTAATCCAGAGATTATTACCTTTGTGGTCCTACTTTTTAGTTTATCTCCTAACTCCTTAAATTCACCTTGTAGGACCTCATGCCATTTTTTACCTATATCGTTGGTACCTATGTGCACCACGACCACTGGCTGTTCACCCTCCCATTCCAGAATGTCCTGCAGCCACTCAGAGACATCCTTGACCCTTGCACCAGGGAGGCAACATACCATCCTGGAGTCTCATTTGCGGCCGCAGAAACTCGTATCTATTCCCCTTACAATCAAATCCCCTATCACTATAGCTCTCACACTCCTTTTCCTTCCCTCCTGTGCCGCAGAGCCACCCATGGTGCAATAAACTTGGCTGCTGCTGCCTTCCCCTGATGAGACATCTCCCCCAACAGTATCCAAAACAGTGTATCTGTTTAGGAGGGAGATGACCCCAGGGGACTCCTGCACTACCTGCTTACTGCTACGCTGTCTAGTGGCCACCCCTTCCCTTTCTGCCTGTGTAGCCTTTACCTGCGGTGTGGCCAACTCACTGAACGTGCTATTCACAATCTTTTCAGCATCGTGGATGCTCCAGTATGAATCCAATTGCAGCTCCAGACACTCAATGCGGTCTGCCAGAAGCTGTGGTTGGACACACTTCCTGTACACTTAGTCATCAGGGACACTGGAAGTATCCCTGATTTCCCACATGCTGCGGGATGAACAAACCACGGGGCCGATCTCAGCTGTCATGACCTACCCAATACTTGCCTCAACTTCAGAAACTTTCTCCTTTGAAAGGAACTTACCCGGCCTTACCTCACTTGGAGTGAAGCTAGTCCTCAGCCTCTTCTCGTCAAAACTTCGAGTCAAAGCCTCATATCTCCACTCCTTCACTGGCCCGCTCACTCACTGGCCACTCCGCTTGAGGTAACCCTCTATTTATTTGTTTGAGCTTTTCAAACTGCTTGGTCACCTGACCTCGATTGCCCAATCAGCTGCTTTCTGCTGAGTCTGAGCTATTCAAACCTTGATTGTCTAATCAACGGCTTTCTGCTGAGCTATTCAAACCTTGATTGTCTAATCAACGGCTTTCTGCTGAGCTATTCAAATCTTGATTGACTTGATTGCACAGTCCAACTGCCAAAAGTGCCAGAATCTCTCGAGTCAAAGCCTCAAATCTCCACTCCTTCACTGGCCCACTCACTCAAGTCCTCCAGGACCATATAACAATTACAGCACAAAAACAGGCCACCTTGGCCCTTCTAGTCCACACCAAACACTTACTCTCTCCTAGTCCCACCAACCTGCACTCATGTGGCATTGCTTCCAAATAAAAACATGGCACATACACCCAATGGCCACTTCATCAGCTACTTCCTGTATCTAATAAAGCGGCCACCGAGCATGTTCATGGTCTTCTGCAGCTGTAGCCCATCCACTTCAAAGTTCCACATATGTTGAGATGCTCTTCTGCACAGCACTACTGTGAAGAGCGGTCGGTTGAGTTACTGTCACCTTCCCGTCAGCTTGAATCATTGTTCTCTAACAAGGCATGTTAACCCACAGAACTGTCTCTCACTGGGCATTTTTTTTTTAATTTTTTGCTCCATTCTCTATAAACGCTGGACTTGCGTGTGAAATTCCCAGGAGATTCGCAGTTTCTGAGATATTCAAACCACGCTGACAATTATTCCAGTCAAAGTCACTTTTTCTTCCCCCCATTCTGATGGTTGGTCAGAATGACTACTGAACCTCTTCACTATGTCTGCACGTTTTCACGCATTGAGTTGCTGCCACATGATTGACTGATTCACCATGGATCCCATGCATCTTCATCTTCTGGACAAGCCTCCCACACGGGACCTTTTCAAACACCTTGTAGAGAACATCCACAGATCCACCTTCATCAATTGCCCTTGTCAGCTTGTCAAAACAATCAAGTTAATAAAAGACAGCTTGCCCCACACAAAGCCATGCCAGCTCTCCCTAAATAGACTATGGTTTTCCAAAAGCTCATAAATCCTATCCCAAAGAACTGTCTCTAGCAACTTCCCTACACTTACACAAGACTCTATGATCTAGAGTCCAGTGTTATCTCTGGTTCCCTTCTGGGACATAATTAGCAACTTCAGGTCCTCCAAGACCATATAACAATTACAGCACAAAAACAGGCCACCTTGGTCCTTCTAGTCCACACCAAACACTTACTCTCACCTAGTCCCACCGACCTGCACTCAGCCCATAACCCTCCATTCCTTTCCTGTCCATATACCTATCCAATTTTATTTTAAATGACAATATCGAACCTGCCTCTACCACTTCTTCTGGAAGCTCATTCCACACAGCTACCACTCTGAGTAAAGAGATTCCCCCTTGTGTTACCCCTAAACTTTTGCCCCTTAACTCTCAAATCATGTCCTCTTGTTTGAATCTCCCCCACTCTCAATGGAAAAAGCCTATCCATGCCAACTCTATCTATCCCCCTCATAATTTTAAATACCTTTATCAAGTCCCCCCTCAACCTTCTACACTCCAAAGAATAAAGACCTAACTTGTTTAACCTTTCTCTGTAGCTTAGGTGCTGAAACCCAGGTAACATTCTAGTAAATCTCCTCTGTACTCTATTTTGTTGACATCTTTCCTATAATTCGGTAACCAGAACTGTACACAATACCCCAAGTTTGGCCTCACCAATGCCTTGAACAATTTTAACATTACATTCAAACTCCTATACTCAATGCTCCGATTTATAAAAGCCAGCATACCAAAAGCTTTCTTCACCACCCTATCCACATGAGATTCCACCTTCAGGGAACTATGCACCGTTATTCCTAGATCACTCTGTCCTACTGCATTCCTCAATGCCCTACCATTTACCATGTATGTCCTATTTTGATAAGTCCTACCAAAATGTAGCACCTCATATTATCAGCATTAAACTCCATCCGACATCTTTCAGCCCACTCTTCCAACTGGCCGAAATCTCTCTGCAAGCTTTGAAAACCTACTTCATTATCCACAATGCCACCTGTCTTAATATCATCTGCATACTTACTAATACAATTTACCACCCCATCATCCAAATCATTAACATATATGACAAACAACATTGGACCCAGTACAGATCCCTGAGGCACACCACTAGTCACCGACCTCCAACCTGACAAACAGTCATCCACCACTACTCACTGGCATCTCCCCTCCAGCCACTGTTGAATCCAGTTTACTACTTCAATATTAATACATAATGATTGAACCTTCCTAACTAACCTTCCATGTGGAACCTTGTCAAAGGCCTTACTGAAGTCCACATAGACAACATCCACAGCATTACCCTTGTCCACTTTCCTAGTAACCTCTTCAAAAAATTCATTAAGATTTGTCAAACATGATCTTCCATGCACAAATCCATGTTGACTGTTCCTAATCAGACCCTGTCTATCCAGATAATTATATATATATCTCATCTCTAAGAATACTTTCCATTAATTTACCCACCACTGACATCAAACTTACAAGCCGATAATTGCTAGGTTTACTCTTAGAACTCTTTTTAAACAATGGAACCATATGAGCAATACACCAATTGTCCGGCACCATCCCTGCTTCTAATGACATTTGAAATATTTCTGTCAGAGCCCCTGCTATTTCTACACTAACTTCTCTCAAGGTCCTAGGGAATATCCTGTCAAGACCAGGAGACTTATCCACTTTTATATTCTTTAAAAGCGCCAGTAATTCCTCTTCTTTAATCATCATAGTTTCCATAACTACACTACTTGTTTCCCTTACCTTACACAATTCAATATCCTTAGTGAATACCAAAGAAAACATTGGGACGTTGCCTATAGCGAGAGGAGATATTGGTTAAGGCCCCAGCAATCTCTTCTCTCGCCTCTCTCAATTACCTGTGATATATCCCATCAGGCCCTAGGGACTTACTCACTTTAATGCTCTTAAAGAGACCCAACACTATCCTTCATATCCTTTTAGCTGGTAAATGTGAATGTAAAGTATTCATTAAGGACCTCAGCCATATTCTCCACATCCAAGCAAATCCGCTTTATCCTTGAGAGGTCCTACCCCTGCACCAGTTGTATCAAGAGCCAGAAAAAATGTGTAGAATGCCTTGAAATTCTCTTTAATCTCCTAAAGACATTTCATGACCCCCCCCCCCCAGCTTTCTTAATACCTTTCTCAAGTTATTTTCTGGCTTCTTTGTAATCTTCAAGGACTGTTTGACTCTTGCATCCTAAGCTTAACATACTTTATTTTCTGACTAAATTCATCATCTCTCTCTCAACATCAGAATCAGGTTTAATATCACCAACATGTGATGTGAAATTTGTTAACTTAGCAGCAGCAGTTCAATGCAATACATAATCTAGAAGAGAAAAAAATAATAAATAAACAAGTAAATCAAATGCATTTATTGAATAGATTAAAAACATGCAAAATGCTGTATATTAAAAAAAATGAGATAGTGTCCAAAGGTTCAATGTCCATTTAGGAATCAGATGGCAGAGAGAAGAAGCTGTTTGTGAATCACTGAGTGTGTGCCTTCAGGCTTCTGTATCTCCTACCTGATGGTAACAGTGAGAAAAGGGCATGCACTGGGTGCTGGAGATCCTTAATAATGAATGCTGCCTTTCTGAGACACCACTCCCTGAAGATGTCCTGGGTACTTTGTAGGCTGGTGCCCAAGATGGAGCTGACTAGATTTACAATGTTCTGCAGCTTCTTTCAGTCCTGTACAGTAGCCCTTCCATACCAGACAGTGATGCAGCCTGTCAGAATGCTCTCCACAGTACAACTATGAGTTTTTGAGTGTATTTGTCGATATGCTAAATCTCTTCAAACTCCTAATAAAGTATAGCCACTGTCTTGCCTTCTTTATAACTACATCGATATTTTGGGACCAGGTTAGATCCTCAGAGATCTTGATACCCAGGAACTTGAAGCTGCTCACCCTCTCCACTTCTGATCCCCGAATGAGGACTGGTATGTGTTTCTTCATCTTACCCTTCCTACATCCCAGGCTCACTCACCTTGCCATCCTTGTCCTCCTTTATGACTGGAACATACCTGTCCCATGCAGTTTGTCTTTAAATGTTCTCCATATGTCATATGTAAATTTGCCCAAAAACAACTGTTCCCAATTAACTCTTAGTTCCTACCTAATGTTCTCGTAATTTGCTCTGCTCCAATTAATACTCCCCCACAATCAGCCTTCATGATACATGATTCTTATCTATTATCGCCATTATGTGCCGTGTGTATGACAGACAATCATGGTCTTTCACTATCCATGACCATGATTGTTCTTGGCAAATGTTTCCATAAAAGTGGTTTACCATTGCCTTCTTCTAGGCAATGTCTTTACAAGAACGATGACCCCAGCAATCTTCAATACTCTTCAGAGATTGTCTACTGGTGTCAAGTGGTTGCATAGCCAGGACTTGTGATGCGCACCAACTGCTCACACGACCATCCACCACCTGCTCCCATGGCTTCAGATGACCCTGATCAGGGGGGCAAAGCAGAACTTGCAGCTTTTCCCAAGGGTGACCTGAAGACTGGCAGAGGGAAGGAGCACCTTACACCTCCTTTGGAAGAGACACATCTCCACACCACTACCCTTATCTATAGCTATCTTAAAACTCTGATTTGTGTGGTCACCGTTCCATAACAACTCACCCACTGAGAAGTCAGTCACCTAGCCGAGCTCAATGCCGAACACCAGCTTCAGCACAGCTCCTCCTCTTACTCAACTGTCTACATATTGATTTAAGTAACTCTTCTGGATGCACCTAGCAAATTCTGCCCCATCTAAACCTTTTGCCCTATGCAGATCCCAGTTTACATCAGGGAAGTTGAAGTCCTTCATAAAACAACAACCCTATTATTACAACCTTTCCTTAATCTGCCTGAATGTGAGATTTTCTGAATCTTCAGGCTTACCGTCCCTATTGATAACACTAAGCCTTTTTATTTGACGTAATAGAATTATCATGATAATTTTAACCATGAGTGAAGCACTTATTCCATTTTTTGTGCTTTGAAATGGGATGTGCATTATTTTATCAAACATTCACCTTTAGTCACTTAAAGTAATAACTTTATAGCCATTTCCCAATTCAACATAGGCAACTCCCACCTTCATAGTTTTAGATTTAAGGCAGTTTGAAGTAAGTCATAGTGCTTTATAAAATTGTAACATGATAACAAAAATGCATATTTACGAGATTAAATAAAGCTTTTGATTCCACAATAATTCAAAATTTGTTTTCATTTACTGTTTAGAAAACTTCAGATACCCTTCACGAATTTGTCCTCCACAATATTAGAAGTAAAGCCATACACATCAAAACAATTGCATCAAATTTGAAGTTTATTTGATTTAATTCAAACTGATTTAATTAACTCTTTCCCACTGGAGGGAGCTTCTCTCGAGTTGTTGAATCTGCAAAGAGGCAGGCAGATTGTGCAGTGCATTGAGTGAGGAAAATACAGGAAATTGGAACTCCATTGCTGCATCCTGTGGGACGTTTAATGTCACAGTGACTCTTCCCAAAAGATGTATGCAACACTTTGTTATTCTATGCCTCCAATACTTCCAACAGTACCAAACCTGGTGTGTTAAAGTTTCTCCAAATTTTGAAATGTCACTAACCAAAATCATTAATATCAAATAGCAGTGGTGTAGCACTGAATTGGAGAAAGATACAACACACCAAAGCAGATTTGTGCATTTGACCCTTATTGAATAGATACCCTTTAAGTTCAAATGCTTCATCTGAACTCTTCCTGCTTTTCACATTGTTACACTGTAGCACTTTAAATCATATGTTTCAAAATCCAACTAATATTTGCCTCCAATTTAATACTGTTTCAGTTACAGATTCATTTAGATGGAGAACTGCAAGTGCAGGAAAAAGTATGTAAGCACCCACTTTGTATTAATGTTTTATTTGTGGCAAAAAGTATCAAAGAGTAGTGCAAACAATAGCAAAACGAATTGAGGTAGTGTTAACGGTTCTTGGTCCTTTTAGAATCTGATGGCAGAGGGGAAGAAGCTGTTCTGGAAACATTGAGTGTATACCTCCTCCTCAATGCTAGCAATGAGAAGTGGGCACGTTCTGGATGACGGCAGACCTTAATGATGGATGCAGCTTTTTGCCTCCGATCCTGTGCAGTGGCCCCTCCATACCAGACGATGATACAACCAGTTAGAACACTCTCCACAGTACATCTGTAGAAATTTGCGAGTCTTTGATGACATTCCAGGCTTCCTCAAATATCGTCACTGCCATGCCTTCATAAAGCATACTGCACATCTCCTGCAAAATGGCAATGCGTTCAGACCAAATGACTTTTACAGGGCCAAACAAAGGCGTTGTTTTTGTGCATTTTTGTGATTGCAAGACCCTGCTGGACATCAAGACCTCAAGTCCTGCAGGTCTACCCCAGCATCAAGTTGCTTACTGACAGAAAACCTGAAGGGCCTGTACTTGGTGTGGATCATACCGCTGCCTGTAATGAAGAGGAGTCGGTGCGTGAAGTGCCGTCTAACACTGGCAATGTGGAAAGCCGTAATGTTTAATTCGGTGAACAGGGGATGCAGATGGTGGGGGAGCTGCAGGCCTCAGTTGTAGCATGAACCAGGCATTGAAAGGCAATGTTGCCCGTTTGCAGCCACCCAGGACGGGGCAGAGCCCACTAGAGCACCTGAGGCAGTATGGCACAGCATCCATGTTAGAAGTGGTGCAGCTCTCCAGTGTTCGCTCAAAAGATACAAGTTCAACTGCAAACTGTGGCAACATTCATGAACTCAGACCATTTTTGTGTGATTGTATTTTACTGCTGTCTCATGTGCTGTGTGGGTTAACTTGTGTTGTTCACCTTGGCCCCAAAGTAACATTGTTTTGTTTCGCTGTATTCACAGATGGTTGAATTACAATTGATCTTCAACTTCTTTGTAATTGCTTCAATATGTTGGACCCAGAATAATTATTCAAAAATTTTAACACCCAGGAATTTGAAGCTGCTCACCCTTTCCGCAGCCGATCCCTCAATGAGAACTGGTGTGTGTTCCCTCAACTTACCCTTCCTGAAGCCCACAATCAGTTCCTTGGTCTTATTCATGTTGAGTGCAATGTTGCTGTTTCAACACCACTCAACTGATCTATTTCGCTCTTGTACGCTGTCTGTAGTTCTGCGTACAATAGTTGTGCCATTGGTAAATTGATAGATCGTATGTAAGCTGTGTCTAGACTCACAGTTATGTGGGTAAAGAGTACAGCTATGGGCTAAGCACACATCCTTGAGGTTTGCCAGTGAGGAGATATTATTTCCAATCCACAATGACTGTAGTCTCCCAGTGAGGAAGTCAAGAATCCAGTTGCAGAGGGAGGTCCAAAGGCCCAGGTTTTGGGGCTTCTTTGTCAGCTCTGAGGGTATGATTGTGTTGAACACTGAACTGTAAACAAACAACAGCCTGATGTAGGTATTGCTATTGTCCAGGTGATCCAAGGACAAGCGAAGAGCTAATGAGATTGCATCTGCTGTGAACCTATTGTGACAATATAGGCAAATTGTAGCGACTCCAGCTCCTTGCTTCAGGAGTCGATTCTGGCCATGACCAATCTCTAAGATATGATGGAAATTGTTTTTTTTAAAAAAACTAAACAAAACAAATTTGCAATTGCAAACAAATCCTCTCCAATATCAAATCCAGCTGAGTTTTCCAAAAGAGGCAATCATATCCTGCTCCAAGAAGGAACACAAGATTGAGAAAGGAAACAGATTTGTCTGCATTTTTCATCAAGCTGAGCTCAGAATTCTTTCTTTCAAATTGAAATTAAATTCTCCCACCTGAATGTCCAGATGAATGTTTACTGAAAACCATTCTCATTTGTTTCAGTAAACTGGACAGCAGGAAGAGTTCAAGAGATTCCACATCCACAGGAATTCATACACTTATAACCATATAACCGTATAACAATTACAGCACGGAAACAG
The DNA here is from genome assembly GCF_030144855.1 of Hypanus sabinus. Lineage (NCBI taxonomy): Eukaryota > Metazoa > Chordata > Chondrichthyes > Myliobatiformes > Dasyatidae > Hypanus > Hypanus sabinus. Next base: position 20,571,282 of record NC_082709.1, read on the forward strand.
GCCATCTCGGCCCTTCTAGTCCATGCCGACGCTTACACTCACCTAGTCCCACTGGCCCGCACTCAGCCCATAACCCTCCATTCCTTTCCTGTCCATATACCTATCCAATTTTACTTGAAATGACAATACCGAACCTGCCTCTACCACTTCTACTGGAAGCTCATTCCACACAGCTATTGAGTAAAGAAATTCCCCCTCGTGTTACCCTTAAACTTTTGCCCCCAACTCTCAAATCATGTCCTCTTGTTTGAATCTCCCCTACTCTCAATGGAAAAAGCCTATCCACTTCATTATTTCAAATACCTCTATCAAGCCCCCCCTCAACCTTCTACGTTCCAAAGACAAGCTCAAAGACTTGCAATAAGCTCAATCAGATTTACAGATAACATTAATGAAGAACAAAACAATTTCATTAGATTGATTTAGCTCAAACCTGGTATTTTATAAGAAGTTTTTAAAATGCTGCATTATGACTGCAAGTAGTAAATAATTCAGTTTTGGCACTCAGTTTAATAACTTCCCAAATCACAATCCAAATCAAATTTCTATTTTGTTTACAGATGTCAGAAAAACAACAGTTTTAAAATGTATATGCTTCAAGAGGCATCAACACCAGAGGGTCAAACAAGCAATGTTAAAGTGACATTAGTACCTCTGATTTGGTTCAATGTATTCACAAAGATTTTTCTCTTTTTAGAATGTGATCAACATTTGAAGTTTAATACTGCAAATTCTGGCTAAAGGAGTAAAATTAGAAACAAAGCCCTCTCATGTCATACATTTTTAATATTCTAAAATCAGTTGTTCTGCATTTGGTGGCAACAGCACTTACCTCTCAGGGCAGGCAAGAGAGATCGATCTTTCTTATCATCACACTTATTGCAGTCACTGAAGTAGAGCAGTAAGATGACATCCAGAAGCACCCAGATCAAAGATGTGGCCAAGACCACCTTGCAACAAAGTAATCTTCGCATAATTAATTGTCTCTTCTCTGTGAATCCCAGCAATCATGAAGTATGTAGCCTTGCTTCCTCAGCTAGAGAGATCACAGTGTGAAATGGAAGGTGGCCATATGAGGAATCCCATTAGCTGAGAGAACATGCTGAAGGCTGCTGAAACAGAAAAAAAAGTGTTGGATTATTAGAATGCATAAAATTTATAACTACGCACTTACATGCAGTTCTCTTCAGCAGAATTGTGATTTTTTTTTTGAACATCCTGGTCATGAGATCTCTCCTACCTTAATCAAACTGGAAGACTGTAAGGTGTCAAAAGGTTGTTTTTTTTTAACTTGGAGGGACGGTGGCTAATTATTTACAGATACAGTGCAGCACAGCCCTTCTGGCCAACAAGCCACGTTATTCAGAAACCCACTTATTTACCACTAACTGAATGACAGAAAAACTTACAATCGGCAGTTAACCTACTGAGCAGCAGGTCTTTGGACTGTGGATGGAAACTGGAGCTCCCAGAGGAAAAGGGGACAGTCTCAGGGAGAACATGCACACGCTTTATACGGAGCACCGGAATTGGAGTCTGAAGACCTGAGCTGTAATAGCATCATGCTAACCGCCACTTTATCACCAGTGTTTAATTCTGGAATTATCCACCAATCAAGCCTGATTTAATTCTTTGAGGATGTAACAAAACAAAATGATGAAAGTAGAGCAGTGGACGTGGTGTACATTGATTTTAGTAAAAGGCATTTGACATGGTTCCCCATAGTAGGTTCTTGAGAAAGTCAGGAGGCATAGGATCCAGAGAAACTTGACTGTCTGGATTCAGAATTGGTTTGCCCACAGAAGTCAGAAGATTGGAGTAGATGGAGCAAATTCTTCATGAAGGTTGGTGACCAGCATGTGTGTACCACTGTGATCTGTTCTGGTAACTCTGCTCTTGGATTTTTATAAATTACTTTGATAAGGAAGTGGAAGGGTGGGTCGGTAAGTTTGCAGATGATACAAAATTTGGTGGTGGTGTGAATAGTGCAGAAGGTTACAATAGGTCACTGATGAAATGCAGAGCTGGGCTGAGCAGTGGCAGATGGAGTTCAATCCAGAAAAGTGTGAAGTGACACACTGTGGAAGGTTGAGCTTGAAAGCAAAGCATGGGGTTACCAGCAGGATTCTTAGCATAGTAGACAACAGAGGATTCTTGGGATTGATATCCACAAATCCCTCAAAGTTGCCACACAAGTTGTTAGGATGGTTAAGGCGGCAAATTGTAACTTGGCCTTTATTATTTGGGAAATTAAGTTCAAAACATTGAGGTAATGTTGCAGCTCTATAAACTTAGTTAGACCACACTTAGAGCCCTGATGAAGGGTCTAGGCCCAAAACATCAACTGTTTATTCTTTTCTATAGATGCCGCCTGGCCTGCTGAGGTCCTCCAGCATTTCATGTGTACCACTTTGGATTTCCAGCATCTGCAGGTTTTCTTGTGCTAGGAATATTGTGATCAGTTCTGGTCCCCTTATTATCAGAAGGATGTGGAAGCATTAGAGAGGGTGCAGAGGAGAATTAACAGGATGCTGCCTGGATCAGAGAGCGTGATTAATGAGTACAAATAAAGTGAGCTAGGGCTTTTCTCTTTGGAGCAGAGGGTGAGTGGTGACTTGATAAAAGTGTATACACTAATAAGAGGCATAGAGTCAGAGACTATCACCAGGGCATAAAAAGCGACGTCTGGCCATGCCAGGGTTTTTTATATTTTATATCCACATACACACACTCACTCACTGGTGGGTTGTGGATGCACTGCCAGGGTGATAGCAGAGGCAGGTACTTTAGGGACATTTAAAGGCACAGATAGGCATGTGGATGAAAGACAAAATGGAGGGCTAGATTGATCAAGAGGTCAGCACAACATCATGGGCTGAAAAGCCGGTACTGTGCTTTTCTATGTTCTATCATAAAACAAAGCTCCACAATCAGAAATGTTTAAAACTTTGAGATACAAGGAATGCTGGACCAATATCTAGCATTGATTATCTTCATGTACATGATCAAAGACAACATTCCCTATTTTTGAATGTGCAGTGAACTAGAACTGTGATACAAAGCACTTAAAAACAGAGAGGAACAATTTTAGACCACCCAAGGGATAAAGTAAAATAAGCCAGAAAATTAATAAAAGAACACAAAATGTCCAAGCAACCTTACTACCTGAATTGTTTACATGTTACAGCTTTCTTGACCCAGACAAATTACATTTATCCCCAAAAACAGACATCAGCTGATGGTTATTGCTACCAAATCATTCAATGGCTTTCATACTCAGATTTGTGTAATCTATTGCTATCTTGACAGCCTCAAATCCTTCACTTGCATCTTAACTGAGTCCTATAAACCAGTCAACCATGTACTTCACATACAATGGTTCCTACCCGAAAAACAAATATTAAACTTTTCATTCTTGTTCCCGAATATTATTTTCGCCCTGCATACTCTCACTTTCCTAATCTTAATAAAGCTTCTGGATATCTGCTGTAATATCTCCTTGTATAAATTCATCTGATAACTGATCTAAGAGATGCTTAGGCACACATTTACTCCATTTAAAAGGGTGTGCAATAAATTCAAATTGGTTTGTTCTTGTTCAGTCCTTTGGGGAAAAATAGCACCACCTGGTGTCACAACATTTTAACCAATCATTGAGCCCAACACACTTCAGAAGTTTATAGAGAACAGTGAGTAAATGATTAGAATTTGATCAATATTTGTATAAGGAACTTGTTTAAGAGTTTCTGATGAAGCATATTAGAATATTAAATTTTCTTTAAAAGCATTATTTAAGCTCTGCAATTATAAACCTTACAACACAGCAAAATATGCCTGTAAGTGCTAACTGTGAAAACCTTTAAAAGAATGTGTTTCAAATTTCTCTGCCGTTGACAAGTCATTCGCTCCAGGTTGTTCTCACAGTCCAGATGAATGAGGTCCAATACACCTTTTCCTCAGTTTCCCACCACAGAACCTGCTCCACCTCCCAGAGAAAATACTTGTTGGATGAGCTACTCAATCACTTGTATAGGAAAATTCAAGTGACAGATTATAAATTGGTAAACACGAGGAAATCTGCAGATGCTGGAAATTCAAACAACACATACAAAATGCTGGCGGAACACAGCAGGCCAGGCAGCATCTATAAGGAGAAGCACTGTCGACGTTTCGGGCCAAGACCCTTCGTCAGGACTAACCGAAAGGAAAGATAGTAAGAGATCTCCTTTCGATTAGTCCTGACGAAAGGTCTTGGCCCGAAACATCAACAGTGCTTCTCCTTATAGATGCTGCCTGGCCTGCTGTGTTCCACCAGCATTTTGTGTGTGTTGTTATAAATGGGTGCTTGCTTTAGATTTTGTGCTTTTCAGTTAGGTGGCATAAGTGGTGCAAAGGATATTACTGCTGCTTCACATCACCGAGGACAGTGATAGCTCGTGACCTTGGGTAATTTATGTGAAATGTCCAAGATGCAGTTCCTTCATCCCATCCCTGAGTGTTCCAGACCACCACCCCCTCCCCCCAAAGATATGTTGGTGATTGCCACTTAATGTAGGTTAATGGGAAAAGGCTGAAGAGAAGGCATGGACAAGAATGAACAGGTTGCTGAAGTACAGAGAAATTAAGTAAATGGTTCCATGAAGATTGTTCCTACAGGAGGCACTGCGAGTCTGATATGCTGCATGTCCTTCTTCAGTGTTAAATGAGAGACAATACGTCATCTTTTTCTTTCTACCCAAGGGAGCTAAATAAAACAGACCAAGTTCAGAACCAGTCTACATTTCAGGGATACTTTTCCAACCGCCTCGACCAGCTGCAGCAAGTTGAGCACTGATTGTACCCATTTCGCATAACTTCCAGTTAAAGATCCCAAGAGATTTAGATCATTTCTTCCACAAGTTCTCATCCCAGAAACAAATCTTTTTCAATCAAATGATAGACTTGATCAATTCCATTTTGAAACAAATTCAAGCTATCATATTTAATAGCACAGGAGGACAGTCTTGGACTTTAAAGAATTGCAATAAAAATTTAAAGACACAAAAGCATCAAGTAGATTTGCAAGGGTTTAACATACTGGTTTACCAATATATCACAAGCCAAGCTAAAAATCTTCAAATGCATGGATGTAGCATTTGGAGTAAAGGGTTTCATTACCAAAACCTTACTCAGAAACCTACAGTACTGTACAAATGATTTAGCCACATATATATAGCTAGAGTACAGAAGACATTGCACAATACAGTGTACCGCACTGTGCTGCTGCCAGAAAAACAGATTTCATGACCTGGGAGAGTGATGATAAACCCGATTCTGTTATGGGTCTCTGCTGTAGACTGAAGTGGAAAGGGGGCAGGGAGAAGGGAATCATGGTTGGGAGAAGGGGAGAGGGGAGGGAGCAGAAAGCACCAGAGAAACATTCTGTAATCGTCAATAAACCAGTTTTTTGGAATCAAATGACCTTGTCTGGTGTCTCAGGGCTTCTCCGACACCTGTCCCAAACCCCTCCCACACGCATTCCACATGCTATTCCTTTGCTCCTGCCAGATCTACAAAATAACTTTCCACTCCACTGACAAATCCAGTACTGTACAAAAGTCTGGGCCACCCTACCTGTATTTATGCATCCAAGATTTTTGCACAGTATTGTATCTGGAATTAATAGGTGCAAAACAGAATGGGACAATCACACTTCGACCCAAGCCTGCCCCTCCATTATTCTGAGTGGTTGGAGTTGGTGGTTTGAGAGCAGAATCATAAGTCTGACATGGTACAGTTAAAACGTTTATTCCTCAGCATTCGTTTACTCAGTGCTCAATCCCTGGCTTCACTGTGCTCCAATAATAGAAAACTTCAGTAACACACAAAAAGCTGGGTGAACTGAGCTCGCAAATCAGACAGGATCTATCGAGTACAACCTTTCACCTGGACTCTGAGGTACAGCAGCTGGTGTATGTACTACCTATGTTGCTTTGTTGAAACTTTTTTAAAAATGTATCACAAATTCTACCATCGGTGTTCCAGTGCATTGAAAACTCAGTGAAACTCATGGCTAAATGTAAATGGCGATGCTAGGGAAATTGGCCCCAGAAAGGAACTACAGGTTGACCATTTTATTGTGGGCTTCTGTGGCAGATTGAGCAATATCAGCCTGAGAATTTAGCTCTTAGGATCTTTTGATTTACACCGTAACAAAATTACATGCAACTGTCAGATTTTTTTAAATTATTTATTGAGATACAGAATGGAACAGGGCCTTCTGGCCCATTGAATCACGCCGCCCAGTAATCCCCAATTTAATCTGAGCCGAACCTCTACTTAACCCGCCAATCTTTGAACATTTGGAGGAAACCAGAGCACTCAAAGGAAACCCACACGGTCACCGGGTGAATGTACGAACTCCTTACAAGCAGCAGTGGGAATTGAAGCTGGGTCACCTGTGCTGTAAAGCACTGCAGTAACCACGACACCACTGTACAACAAACAGCTGGTTGAGGGACACACTTCATGCTGCTGTCCAAGTTCCAGTGACCCAGACTGAGGCCTGACCTTGGATGTCATGTGTGTTAAACTTGCACATTCTCACCATTTTCTTCCAGTCCTCCCACATTGGCTACTGCAAATTGACCGACAGTAGATCAATGGCCAGCAATAGAGAATAGGTTACAGGGAAATAAGTAGGTGAACTGGGACAACAAGGACCCAGCAGAGGCTTGATGGGTCACAGAGCCTTTTCTGACATAAGGCAACAGGAAGGATTCAAACCTCAAAAGACATGATAAAGCTATCAGTGACTAGAAAGTAGTTAGAGAAATACATTATAATACTTCAAGGTTTGCTGAAAAGTGTTCTCACATCAATATGCTTTTTTCCACTGAGTTAATATTGAAATCTATTCCACAATACACTCTTAGCAGTGTGGACAAACAGGGATCATAAGGTCCAAGTCTATAGATCCCTCAAAGTTGCTGCGTAAGTTGTTAGGTGATTAGGAAACCATATAGTATATTGGCCTTCATGAATTAAGGAATTGAGATCAAGAGTCACCTTTATGTTGTATCTGATTAGACCACACGTGGATTGTTGTGTTCATTTCTGGTCACCTCATTATAGAAAGGATGTTTTAGAGAGTGCAGAGAAGATTTACTAAGATGCTGTCTGGATTAGAAAACATGTTATTTGAGGAAAGGCTGAGTGAGCCAGGGCTTTTCTCTTTGGAGTGAAGGAGGATGAGGAGTGACTTGGAAAAAGTGTATAATATTATGAGAGAATAGACAGCCAACACTTTTTCCCCCAGGGCAACAATAGCCTATATAACAAGGCATTCATTTAAGGTCAGCTAAGGGAGATATCAGAGTGTGTTTTTTAAAAAAAAACACGTGCTAAGTGTCTGCAACACACACAAAATGCTGGTGGAACACAGCGGCCAGGCAGCATCTATAGGAGGAAGCACAGTCGACGTTTCAGGTTGAGACCCTTCGTCAGGACTAACTGAAAGGAAAGACAGTAAGAGATTTGAAAGTAGGAGGGGGAGGGGGAAATGAGAAATGATAGGAGAAGACCAGAGGCGGTGGGGTGAAGCTGAGAACCGGAAAGGTGATTGGCAAAAGGGATACAGAGCTGAAGTGTCTGGAATGCTCTGTTGGGGGTGCTGGTAGAGGCAGATACAAAAGAGACATTTAAAAGTAAGGCACAGGGATGAAAGAAAAACAGAGGCATATGGGTTCTGTAGCAGGCAGAGGTTAGATAGATCATGGAGTGCATTTATGTAGGTCGACACAACACTGTGGGATGTAGGGTCAATACTGTACTGATCTTATATGCTCTTTCTAAATACAAGTCTTTCACAGTTCATCACATTGCTCAAATTTTCAATATTTAGAAAACTGCAATAAATAAACTGTACATTATAATTTAAAATATTTTAAGTTCCTTCTCAATTTTAAGTAGCTTTTTTTTTCCATGAGGGTGGGTGAAGGGCAGAGATGAGCTTCAATTTTGAGTGGTCTTTGCTAATCCTCTGTATTCTTCCAGGCAAGTCATCCTGGAGCTGTTTCCCGCACTCCAGCCTCAGGCTCGCAACACTACAGAATCTCGCCAAGAATTATCTGAGAAATCTAATTGTGATTTTTGATAATATCATGCAAATTATGTAGTGATCTTTAATTCTAACACTGCATTATTTATCGTTCACCACTAACTCGGTTTCTTAGAGTCTAGACAACCCGATATCAAGAGCTTATGACAAAAATTTTGCAACACTCATTATTTAAATGTTTCATTTGCACCCAGTTCCTCTTTCCTGTTTAACATCTGGGTGCCTACTAACTTGCATTCTGTACCCACGCTTAAATACGGGGGAACAAAATGCCAATTAAATCGCGTCAAGAAACGGAAAATTGAAATCCCTCGCTCTGGGTCGAATAACATTCTCACAAACTAGACTGTTTGCATCAGATAGAAATACTTCCAGGTGTGCTTCAAACTCAATGCGATGGCCGAAACACAAAATGTTACAACAGAAAATTTACCGCATCGTCATAGGTAGGTATAAAAAACGGAAATAGTTTACGACTGTTAGGTAATGGAGTTGTAGTACACTGCTCTAAATGCATCTTATGTCTATGAAATTTGTGAAAGTAATAAAAATGACTATGAGCAGGAAGCAGCGCCGTCACTGCGTCTCCAGTCGAAGGCAGTAGGATGATGGGCTTTCGTAGAAGCGAACACCACCAGCCTAGAGGCACTGACCAATGAAACAGACGTGTCTCAGACTATCAAACCGCAGTAAAATTAGTAAGCATGCACTTCCCCAGTTAAGTTCTTGACTGAATGCATGATTACACCGATAGAATCATCTCGTGGTAGCAAGAGCCGTCGGTTTAAACACGCGTAGTCCCGTGAACATAATTCTAAATATGTAATACAGTTGCCTGCCCGAATATCACATGATGGAGAAAGTTTGTTTGATTCCATCCGTCGTTTAAAAGCGGAGGGAATTCACTGTCGCATTACCTTTGCATTCGCCTTAGGGGGGAAAAGACGACGTTGAAGGATAGTGTGTAATGGTATTGTTTACTACTATTTAAATTCAACATCGACTTGCTGGAGCTCAATAGGAATTATTGCATAATCTCTTTTCCATTTTAACTCGTTCAATACTTTTTTTTAATGTATTAATGAAACCTCTGAAAAGGCAAGACCCATATACCATCTTCTAGAAAATATTAAGCACATTATAACGTTCAGAAGTCAACGGACGTATTGTACTTACATAACATAATAAAGGCGAATGCTGGGCTCCTTGCTCCAATCAACTTGTTGCATTCTCGACCCTTTAAGCGGACACGAATCGCTTGTCACAAGCACTTATAAGACAATTATAGTTTAAAAATAAACCCAGTGCAGACTTGCAAAAGTGTAACAGTAATTAAGGTGACCAGAGATGCTCCTGTTATTCTGCTGCAACTGCGCGCCTGTGGTTTCGCGACTAGGAACTCAATTCTGCGGCTCCGCCATCACTTTCCTCTTTAGTTTGACCTGGACCCTCGCTGCTCATATGCATGTTGAGTGTGTGTGTTTAATGGGGGGTGGCTGCTGTTGATTGCAGGCGAGTGAAAGTCACCGAGCGCCGCCTCGGACTCCAGGTGCCAGTTGCCGGGCGCACCACCCAGCTCTCGCCGGCCCGCAGCTCGACTCCGCGGCAGCCGTCATTCACAACAATGCCGCGGGAAGTTCCGCCTCTTTCACCAGACCGATTCCATTGGTTGCCTCCCTTCGCTTCAATTGGCGCGACTTCATAGGTTCCCGGGAGAGAGCGTTTCGCTTCGGCTCCGCCGCCATTGGTCGGGGGGCAGGTCAATCATGGTGACGTCGCCGGCCGGTGCTGGACCCCGAGCTCGCCCTTGCCGCCGGCGTCGGAGGGTGAGGAGGAGGAGCGAAGAGCTGCAGTTCCTGGAGAGGGCGCGCCGCAGTGTGAGCGGCGCAGGAACTGTCCCAGGTGCTGGATTCCTGGCTCCGGAATAGAGAAACCGCACCATTTCGCCGACACACTCCTTTCCAGGAGAAGGATAAACTTTGCATTGAAATTGAACCATTTCATAGACTAAGTAAAAGCATAGGACTTGGACATATTGGGAGAAATTTGCCCTTCAAGCCTGCTCGAGCATTCATCAAGATTTTGACCTGATCTACCTTTGTGTCTCTTTCCAGCACTATCCCAATATCTTTTGCTTCCCTTAACACTGGCGATCCTTGTCTTGAATGAACTCAGTAAGCTCCCTGGGATAAAGAACTGCAATCTCCTGCCCACCTAGTGAAGAGATTTCTCCCTACATCAATGGTACTAAGAATGTGATATTGAACGTGAATATGAATGTTCCGGATTCTTCTGCCAGAGGAAACATGAACTGCATCCACTGTCTGCTATTCAATAAGCATTGTGAAGTTTCAATTAGATTGCTTCTCATTCTTCTAGACTCTAGAGATTCTGGCACAGCTTCCTCAATATCTACTGGTTTCATTGTTTTGTGGCAGTCTGTGGGGAAGACAAATCCCAGGGTTGTATACTGCATACATACTTTGATAATAAATGTACTTTGAATCATATAAGGGAAGTGCTATGCTAAGTACCTATATATATTCTGCTGCACTGGTGTGTTGGTTTTCGATGACTTGCATATAAGAAAAAAAAATCTAGGTTCCTTGAAAGTCAAAATGTCCTATCCTGTCAATGTTGTAAAAATACTCCACTTTTCTACTCTGTGCACCAAAGTGAATGATCTCACATTTTTCCTTTTTCCTGTATATTCCATCTGTCACATTCCTACTGACTTATAATACTTACCTTGAAGCCTTTTTACATTCTTTCCTTGACTCACAATCCCACTAGTATTGTCGACAAACTTTAAAATATGACATTTGGTCCCTGATTGCAACAAACATTGAACCTTGGCAGTTTCTAACCAGTCACAACCAATACAAAAAAGGGCCATTTGATTTCTCTTGATGCAGATTGGGGTTCTGCTTCGTCAAGCACCTACTACCATCATAATAGACAGGACCTCCTGGTTTCCACCCACTTCAACTCTGCCTCTCATTCCTGTATAGATATGTCCATACATGGCCTCCTCTACTGCCATGATGAGGCCAAACTCAGGCTGGAGGAGCAACACCTCATCTACTGTCTGGGTAGCCTCCAGCCTGGTGGTATGAACATTGAATTCTCCAATTTCCGGTAATTCCTTCCCCCTTACCCCTTCCCCTATCCCAGGTCCCTCTCTGCCTCTCTCCCCTTTCAACTTTCTGCTTCTTTATCTCTACAGTTCTTTCATGCTTATCCTCTCCCCCTCCCCCCTTTATCTTTCCTCTGATTGGTTTTCCACCTGGCACCTCTAGGCCCTAACCCCTCCCCTATTTCTATTACTGGGCTTCGGCCCTCTCTTCCCTCCCATTCCTGATGAAGGGTCTCGGCCCGAAACGTTGGCTACTCTTTTCTCACGGATGCTGCCTGACCTGCTGAGTTCTTCCAGCATTGTGTACATATTCTTTGATCCACAGCATCTGCAGTTGTATTTTTGTATATTGATTTCTCCCTTTGCTTTTTTCTGTTACATAATGCACTGTTAATGTCAGTGTATTATCCTCAATTCCATTGGCTTAATCTTAGTCACTATTCTCCTGTATGATGTAATGGATTATTGCTTACCTGACTGGCAGACCACAGTACATGCGCTTGCAACACTGTATGTCAGGCAGTGGTCAGCAGCACTGGGGCTCCACAGGGGACTGTCCTCTCTCCCCTTCTCTTCACCATCTACACCTCGGACTTCAACTACTGCACAGAGTCTTGCCATCATCAGAAGTTTTCTGATGACTCTGCCATAGTTGGATGCATCAGCAAGGGAGATGAGGCTGAGTACAGGGCTACGGTGGGAAACTTTGTCACATGATGCAAGCAGAATCATCTGCAGCTTAATGTGAAAATGACTAAGGAGCTGGTGATGGACCTGAGGAGGGCTAAGGCACTGGTGACCCCATCTAAGGGGTCAGCATGGACATGGTGGAGGATTACAAATACCTGGGGATATGAATGGACAATAAACTGGACTGGTCAAAGAACACTGAGGCTGTCTACAAGAAGGGTCAGAGCCGTCTCTACTTCCTGAGGAGACTGAGGTCCTTTAACATCTGCTGGACAATGCTGAGGATGTTTTACGAGTCTGTGGTGGCCAGTGCTATCATGTTTGCTGTTGTGTGCTGGGGCAGCAGGCTGAGGGTAGCTGACACCAACAGAATTAACGAACTCATTTGTAAGGCCAGTGATGTTGTGGGGCTGGAACTGGACTCTCAGATGGTGGTGTCTGAAAAGAGGATGCTGTCCAAGTTGCATGCCATCTTGAACAATGACTCCCATCCACTCCATAATGTACTGGTTAGGCACAGGAGTACATTCAGCCAGAGACTCATTCCACCGAGATGTAACACTGAGCGTCATAGGAAGTCATTCCTACCTGCGGCCATCAAACTTTACAACTCCTCCCTCGGAGTGTCAGACACCCTGAGCCAATAGACTGGTCCTGGACTTATTTTCACTTGGAATGATTAACTTATTATTATTTAATTATTTATAGTTTTATATTGCTATATTTCTACACTATTCTTGGTTGGTACAGCTGTAACAAAACCCAATTTCACTCGGGACCAATAAAGTATGTCTGTTTGTCTGTCTGTTTAAAAAACTTCCCAACATCAGCAATAAATAGATCACATGCACAGGTTCCATTTTACAAGGGACCCCAATATATCAATCAAACATGATATCATTGTCATAATTCCATGCTGGTTCTGCTCACTCCTATCATTCCTTTCCAGATGTTTTGTTATAACATTCATTGGGTAGCAGATCAACATCCACTCCTTTCATTTCAGAATTCCAATATTCAGTATATTTTGCTTTTACATAAAAACATTGTCAAATGGTTCATTGCAATCAGTAAGAATATAGGAAGACAAGAATTTGAAATGATCAATCTTTGACCAATAAAAACAAAAGGAAATGAGAGGATGCTGTGAAAGATCTGCTAAGAGAACAGCCATTCAAACTTATTGAATGGATGAACAAAAGCAGGACTGAATATTCTTACTCTTCTGCCTTTGTAACAGATTTATGGAGTCCACAGTCTGGGGATATCATTTAAACCTTAATAAACCATGTCACAGTGTGCGTACAATATTGTGCATAATTCCAGGTTTCACATTTTAGGAATTTTTCCAAAGTTTCTGAAAGTTGCAGTGGAGATTTATTGTTGTGATACAAAATTACAGTACTCCTACACTATGGTAAAATAAAACCTGAGAAGCAAGACTTATCTTCCAAAAGCAAAGAGTTTAAAAAGCTATCTGTTAGAGATATTCAAGATCATGAAAGAGCAAGAAGAGTAAATAAGGGAAAACTTTCCATTTAATGCAAATCAGTCGTTAAGGGGAAGTACAACACAGACAGAATTGATGGTGGACTAAAGTATTATGAATTAAATGAAACCAGACCTTTATATAATTTCAATCATTCCATTTAATATATGAGAAATGTATATAATACACATCCTGAAAACCTTGTTCTTTACAGTCATCCAGGAAAACAAAACAGTGCCCCAAAAAATGAGTGACAGTAAAAATGTTAGCATCCCAAAGCCCCCATCCCACACACAGGATAACCCAACACCTCCACACTTACCTCAGGCAAAAAACGAAACAGCACTTTTCACCCCCAAGCAAGCAATCGCAAAGTGCCCAAAAAGGTCTGTGATCTGCAGTACAACAAAAACTAATCATTTGCCCCAACAATTCAATATACCTCTCTCCCTCCACAATAAATGGACCAGAGAGGTGTCACCCTTTTACAGCAAGAAGGGAGGCATAACAAAACTACTCACTGATTTGCAATGATAATGCCTGCCACATCGCTTTTTTTCAAATTCTCTGACTCAAGAATCAGCAAGAAACTCTCCCACACCAACAAAAGAGAGAGAGGGCGCACATGATTTACCGAGTACACAGACTCCGACAGCTGATCCGTTGCTTCTGATGTTTTGTTTTCTCCCCTGACACTTCAGTCAGTGGCACCAGCATAGAATCAGCTCATCTACATGGCCATGAAGCCTCTGAACCCCAGAGGCGTGCTCAGCTTCTAGGCTGCATCCTTGCGATTTCAAAAAGCAGCTGGATGTGACCCCTGGGAGCAGCTCCCACCACCACAAAGATCAGAACTCTGAGTGCAACTGAAGGCCACCTTCTCCGACAGAACTCCATCCACCCTGAAAAGGAAAAAAACAGTAACGTCAAGGGTAGAAACTAAGGTGGTTCTGCAGATGAGCTCAAAGGAGTTGCTGTTAAGCATCATTGTAGCTCTGCCCTCCAGATCCCAGAAAGGGGCGAGGAAAACAGCGATATGGCTGGTTATGTTGTTGCGGGAAAGCAGCATCCCTCGTCAGCACACACACCACCCAGGTACTGCTCTCTTCTCACTGATGCCATCAGGAAGGAGGGCAGGAGCCTCAGGACTCAAACCAACAGGTTACGGAACAGTTATTACCCTTCAACCATCGGGCTCCTGAACCAGTGCATATAATTTCACTTGACTTCACTTGCCCCACCATTGAAATGTTCCCAAAATCCAAGGACTCTCAAGGACTCTTCATCTCATGTTCTTGATATTTATTGCTTATTTATTTACTATTTTATTTTTTTCTTTTTGTATTTGCACAGTTTGTTGCCTTCTGCACACTGGTTGAACACCCAAATTGGTGCAGTCTTTCATTGATTCTCCTATGATTATTATTATATTATAGATATATTGAGTATGCCAGCAAGAAATGAATCTCAGAGTGTTTATGGTGACATACATGTACTTTGGTAATAAGTTTACTTTGGACTTTGGTTATGTGAAATGGAATGAATTGGGGGATATTTAAAATAAAGCAATCAAGTGTCTGAAGTCACTGAATTTACCTTTATTGGATACTGTTTTGCAATGACATTAACACTAAGGCTGGTATCTAACTACCCCGGATCATAAATGAACACCTGATGCCACAGACTTCAGAAGGGTTTCAATGCACATCTACCCAACCTGGGTGCAAGGTCGGATTGCTCCACGTGCTGAGCCGATTTGGTGAGATCGAGAATGGCTTTAGGCTGTGAGGCCAAAGCTTTTAGCTGTGCTGGGGTGCAGGTCCTAGAGTGAAGCACTACCTGATGTTTGGATAATTTAAACATCAGCGCAGGTAGACTAGAAGTCTGAGTGTTGGGAACAGAGTCTTTGTCAGGCAGGTTTCACTCACTCTCCCGTGAATGTCGGACAAGTTTCGCTCACTCTCTCCTCAGCACTGAAGTTGTCAACTGATTTGGCTGCTGTGCCTTTTTGCCCTGCTGGTGTGATGAATTGGGAACAAGGCTTGGGCTGTTCTGAGAGTGAATCACGGAACTTAGTCTGGTTCAGAATGTTGTTTGATTGCTTCTATTGTTTACATGATTTGTATGTTCTCTCTCTCTCTCTCTATGCAATAGTTCTTATAGTTCTTGGTCTTTTTTTAATTGGGTTATTTGAATATCTGGTTTTGTGGCTGCTTGTAAGCAGACAAATTTTAAGGTGTATATTTTATAATGAATGTGCTTTAAATCTTCATGTTTCATCTCTATCATTTGATACTTTTAACTCAGCTACATCATCCTCTTTAATAACTTTATCCCAGTGTTATAAACTTCTCTAATCTTACTTCATTGTTTGTTGCTTTGCCTTTACTCATTTTATTCTTTGCTTTTCCTTTTCATTCAAAATTTATCCCTATGTCCCATCACTAAACTGTTCATATAATCTATGGACTCACTTTCAAGGATTCTTCGTCTCATGTTCTCAGTATTTATTGCTTCTTTATTTTGTTTTATTTTGTATTTGCACAGTTAATTGTCTTTTGCATACTGGTTGTCTGCCCTGTTGGGTACGGTCTTTCATTGATTCTGATATGGTTGTACTGCCACCACTGAGGTGTTGTAACATCAACTGGACAGTCAGCCAAACTCCTTTCAAAAATGACATGAGTCATGATGCAGCTCCTCGGGCTTATTGGAAATTCATAGGTGGGACATAGTGAATAAGGAGTGAAGCTGAAAAAACAACAAAATAGTCTGCAATTACCACACTGTTCCATTCATATAAGTAAGTATGCACAGGTAAGTAAGAACTTAGTTAAATTTCCTGCAGGTAAATATTATAAGATTCCAACAAGCAAATACTAAGGGTAAATAGTATGTATAACCATTAGCATCTAGATTAGTTTCCAATAAATTCAAAAATAACAATCTATTCCAGCAATATTTTATTGATGCCTTTAGATTAACTTCTAAACAATATAGCATCAACTTACAAGCAATGCTTCTGCTGGGGAAACAACAGGATGCCTTTAGATAGATATGTCTTTAACTCCTAACATAAATCTCTAGCCTTCTGCCATCTGATGTGCTTTCCCACTTACTATTACCTGACTGCACAGGAAGGGACGTAACACAGATCTGCAACTGCTCGTTTCAAAACAAAAGCTGGATGTGCTTAATCACATGGAAAAACACAAATCAGTTGCCTAAAGGGTAAAACAATGGTTATCGAATTTATTGAGTATGCTTACAAGAAAATTAATCTCTTGGTTGTGGTGATGTATATGTACTTTGATAATAAATTTACTTTGGACTTGTGCTTTGATTTGTGGTGGTTAGAGATAAGCACAGAATGTTGATATAGCTAAATTAAACAAATGTTGGATATCTCTATTAATCCACATTCTATTCTTCCGGATCTGTATTGCAAATTCCTGTTTATATTTTTAATTAAATTTTTTCATAATCTTGAAAATGAAAATAATCAAACTAACATTCACATCGCTTCATGGTTTTCTTTGCGCAAATTTTAACAAAGCAATTTTCCCATTTACAGTATCACCACTGCTTTATATTTTCAACCTAGAAACGTTTTCTTTCTCCACATTCCTCCAGTCTTTATTGCCACTGAGACATCTTGTCGCTTTCCAGTTTTTGCCTTCTGACATTTGGATTATTATCACAAATATATTCTAACTGATGTACCATCATTACACCTTGTGTAAGATCGTAGTCATCCTAAATGACCTCCCTGGTCCAAGTTATTCATTTGTTCACACCCTTGCCAATGAATGCTATTGCTACAGCCACTACCAGTCCTACACTCCAATTTACATCTTTCTGTCTGTCATTATTTTTATAGGCATCACACTAACTTCTTTTGACTTCACCATGGGAAGTCTTGAAGTTAAACCAAATCATCTTTCCCACTAGCTATCAACATGCTTTTTCTTTGTAAAATTGACTTCCTACGATTTCAGTAAGCATTTAATGAAACAGATGGGCACTTCTTGGAACCCCAAACCAAAGCAGCCTTAAACTGGAGATTGGCAGGAATTAAAACAGCAAATGTTGATGTTCTGTTGTAACTGCTTGTTTTCTTGCCAAAATCTGTTCTCACCCTTAATATTCCTAAGAGGATCCTGGTGAAAAAAACATGTACCCAGCATACAAATCAACACAAAAGCAATCTTCTCAGTAACAATCAGAAAGAAAAGTTCCAAAAGCACTCCTCTGTAAGCTGTTTCCATATCTGGCAAAGCTTTGTTATACAGTTCCCACTTGTTGTCTTCTGACTTTATTATTTACTGTCTTCATCAATGAACTATCAGAAACTGCTGTTCAGAAAACCATTTCAAACTTATGTTTGAATAGAGTAGTAGTGAACATAGTTCAGATTTTGTGTAGAAAGGAAAACCATTGCTTACTCATTGTTTTAAGAATTAGAATTATTCAAATTAAGATTTTCATCTAGTATTTTCTCTGTTAATATTAACGGAAGTGCTTTTCCACACAAAGTCTGAAATTACTTCCTTTACTCTCAATCAGTGCAAGTACTGACAATACCAAAATATGTGGTTCACGCTTTTGCTCAACTGCATATTTACCGTTTTGTTAATTTCATTCATTAATGTAATTATTTCCCAATACTATTGTTTAATCCAGAAAATTAAAGTGAAAGTAATATGTTCAGAAAAAGCTGTTTATTGCCAATGGCTATGAATAGTTTATGCAAATTTGAAATTGTACTGTAACTTAATAAAGGTATTCATGCATTTAGTTTAAATTAGCATGTTCTCAATTGAATTACCGGTTAGATAAAACTATGTGGGCACTATAAGCGCTTATCTACTAATAACACTGAAAACAATTTTAGTTATAATGGTTAAAAAAAAGCTGCGAACAATTCATACTAGGCGTCCCTCCTCCAAAGCTTCCAAATGAGTAAGTTAATTTGTATTTCATAATCATCAAGGCCTTTTTATCTGATTTTCCCTAGTCTGCACATTTCTCCTCCTTATTCTTCACCTCTGTCAAAGAACCTTTCCAAATAATTTTCCACTGATGAGCTCAGTTCCATTCTTTGTTTCAGCCTACTCTGATCTTAAAGTTCTATTTCCTCTAACATCTTTCACAATTTTTATAAATATTCTCATTTTTAATTACACAATGAATAATAATTTATGTTCCACCTTTCATAAACTTATTTTCCTCCTACTCACTCGTAGTTATCTTTCGCCTGTTGGGGTGGCACCATCCCTGGGTTGGTATTGCAATGAGATCCACAAGGAATATTGTGTACAGTTCAGGTCATCTACTTATAGAAAGAATGTCATTAAACTGGAAAGGGTGCAGAAAAGATACACAAGGATGTTACTAGTTTTGGCAGTCTTGATTTATAAGGAGAGATTAGAGAGAATGAGCTAATTTTCCTGGGAGCATTGGAGGCTGATGGGTGATCTCATAGAGCTGTAAAAAATCAAGAGGGGCTGAGGTTTTTTTTTATCTTGTGATGGTGTTTTTGTTGCCACTGTGGTTTTGGAGTTCAGTCTAGTAGAACTGAAGAAACAGTTTATAGAATTGTCAGTCCAGTGCATTATCAGAACCTGTTATGACACAGGCAAGGCCAACATAGAGACTTACAGAACAGAAACAAACTCTTTGACCCACACAGCCTGGACTGACCATCAAGCATCCATTTCCTCTAATCCCATGTTTTTCTTTGCCTATTCTTGTCAACTCTGTCCAATCTACCACGCATCTGCACACTAGGGATAGTTTACAGTAGCCAATTAACCTATCAACCTGTGGATCTTTGCAGCTGGAGGAAGTCCATGTGGTCACAGGAAGGATTTACCATTTGTCTACAGACAGCACTTGACTGAACCCAATCACATACTCTGTGAAGCAGTATCTCCATTGGTTTTACCGTTGACAATGTGATTCATCTTACAGGCTCTTACTCATCAAATGACATGAATTAAAATTAAAATTCATGTTACTGAGACTTCAGGACCTGAGTTATAGGAAAAGTTTGAATAGGTTCTGACTTTTTTCCCTGGAGCATAGGAGAATGTGGGAAGATTTGACAGAGGTATACATGCAGGCTTATTCCACTGACTTTTGGTGAGACTAGAATTAGAAGTTAAGGGTGAATGGTGAAATATTTAGAAATATAGAAAACCTACTCCACTCTCCCCTCCTGCCCTTCCTCACAGCCCCCCACCCTGCTCTCATGACTACACCCCTCCCTCACCTGAAACCACCACGGCAGGCTTCACAGCTGAACAGGTGAGAAGACAGCTGAAACATCTCCACCCAAGCAAGGCTGCAGGCCCGGATGGTGTCAGCCCCAGGGTGCTCAAAGCCTGTGCCCCCAAGCTATGTGGGGTACTTCACCATGTCTTCAACCTGAGCCTGAGTCTCCAGAGGGTTCCTGTGATGTGGAAGACGTCCTGCCTTGTCCCTGTACCGAAGATGCCACACCCCAGTGGCTCCAATGACTACAGACCGGTGGCATTGACCTCCCACATCATGAAGACCCTGGAGAGACTTGTTCTAGAGCAGCTCTGGCCTATGGTTAGGCCACACTTAGACCCCTTCCAGTTCGCCTATCAGCCCCGATTAGGAGTTGAGGATGCCATTGTCTACCTGCTGAACTGTGTCTACGCCCACCTGGACAAGCCGGCGAGCACTGTGAGGGTCATGTTTTTTGACTTCTCCAGTGCATTCAACACCATCCACCCTGCTCTGCTGGGTGAGAAGCTGACAGTGATGCAGCACCACCATCACCGGCAGCCCATTCCATGCACACACCACTCTCTGTGTAAAAAACTTACCCCTGACATCTCCTCTGTACCTACTTCCAAGCACCATAAAACTGTGCCCTCTCGTAATAGCCATTTCAGTCCTGGGCAAAAGCCTCTGACTATCCACATGATCAGTACCTCTCATCATCTTATACACTTCTATCAGGTCACCTCTCATCCTCTGCTGCTCCAAGGAGAAAAGGCCAAGTTCACTCAAACTGTTTTCATATGGCATGCTCCCCAGTCCAGGTAGCACCCTCTACACCCTTGCTGTGGTTTCCACATCCTTCCTGTAGTGAGGGGAAACCTCGTCACTCAGATGATGGTGCAAGTGTGGAATGAGCTGCTGGGGAATGTGGTGGATGCAGGTTCAACTGCAGCTGTTAAGAGAAATTTGAAGGAGTGCATGGGTGGGTGGGCAGTGGTTCAGGTGTGCATTGATTGGACTAGGCAAAGTAATGGTTTGGTAGCCCAGTGGCACTGTTGGCAGTACAACGTGAGCAAACAGAGTTTGGCTCTAACCTCCACTACTCTCTGTAGAGTTCGTATGTTCTCCTTGCAACTGAGTGGTTTATCTGTGTGCTCCAATTACTCACTGTATTCCAAACACCTACTGATTGAAAAATAGAGCTGTGTATTTAATCTTTCAGTATTATTTGAGTAATATTGTAAATGTCTTGTTTGATTAAGCATCCTTTGTTTGTTTAAATAATTCATTATGAGTTATATGCAATCGTACGTAAACGGCTTACGTCATCACACCACTACGTCATATATGCGCACCTTGCTTAAAGTAAAAATTAATGTAGGACAGTTAACTCCCAGCTCCCTTGTTTTCTTTTCAATTAGTTTCATGTTTAGGAGTTACAAAACATAACAGCAGCAATGAGGAAGTTTTAAACGAACACTAAACAACTACCTACCTTTTGAAGCAAGAGGGTCGAGATTTTTTTAAAATCGCAACGCAAAGTGGTCAAGTTAAATAAAAGGAAGTGGTGAATGAGCTCAACTTAACAAAAATGGCATAAAATGGGAGAATTCCTGGGTTCATGAACAGTGAGTACCAGGTGATAATAATCATAATTTTCTTTAATAAGTAGAAATGGCTGACTACATTGAAAAGATTGATATGTTTGATTGCGCAACAGAAAACTAGATTTTGTATACTGAGAGACTAGTGCTGTATTTTACAGCAAATGAAATAGGCAATGAGAAATGAGTTCCAGTTTTGCTGAGTGCATTGGGTTCAAAGGCATACAGGTTGCTTAGAAGTTTGAATGTTCCAACCAAACCTGCCAAAATGAGCTTTGCTGGTATCATGGAAGTAATGTAGGGAGATTTAGAATTGAAACCATTGTTGTTTGTAGAATGCTTTAGGCTTCATAAACAGAATCAAAAGGAAGGGGTGTCCATTTCAGCATCCATTACTGAATTGAGGAAGTAGTCTGGGCATTGTCTGTTTGATGATGAAAAAAATGATGCACTGAGAGATCATTCAGTTTGTGGAATCTTGCAAGGAAGCATTCAAAAGCAATTCCTAACTTAAGCACAACTTACATTTAAAAGAGCAGTTGATATTACTGTTCAATTGAAACTGCAGACTGAGGCAAAAATGAGTTACAATCAGGAATGAGAATGAATGTGAACAAAATTGCAATGTCTAAAGAGAAACAGGCTTGGCCAATCAAATTATGTTACCATTGTGGCAGGGGCTCACGCTCAATAGGCCATGGCAGGTTTAAAGATGAAACTTGCAGAAAATGCAACAAAATAGGCATGTCAGACAGACTAAACTAAACGAACTGCACAGGGAAGGGAAAAAGATAAAAAGGTCAAGTTGCAGTTTCAAAAAGAGCACTAATCTGCTCGTTGTTGATTAAAGATCTGATAATGATGAGAGTGATACAGCCTTGAGATTTACACTGTGAAAACTAACAAAAGGCAAGCAATGTGGCTTACACCAGAAGTGAAAAGCAAATTAATTGAAATGGAATTGTACACTGCTTGGCTCTTTCAATCATTCCACAAGAAGTGTTTGAATGGCACTTTAAAGATACTAAATGGAAGCCTGCAGATTTCCAGCAACAAATTTACACTGGGGAAAAGATAACTCCTGTGGGAATGACATTTGTAACAGTGAGATACAGCAACCAACAAGCCTCATTGGGCTTGTATATGGTAGAAGAAGGAGGGTCAGCATTGTGAGGGCATGATTGATGGAAATAATTATAATTTGATTTGAAATCCATCCACCAATTGCATGGTGATCCCCAGTAAGAGAGGCGAATGAAAGTGAATTAAGAAAGTGGATGATGCCACAGAAGTGTTCAAGGATGGCTTTGAAAAACTCAATCAGATCAAAGGCAAAGCAGTGTTAAATGAAAATGCCACACTCAAGTTTTACAAAGCCCTTCTGGTCCCTTATACCATCCATGATAAAGTAGCCAGTGAGCTAGATCACGTAGAGCTTCAAGGAATCCCTTCCAAAGTTGAGTGGAGCCCGTGGCAATGCCAGTGGTCTCGGAATTCAAGAAGACTGGGTCTGTCAGGATCTGGGGTGATTTTAAAATCAGGACTGAAAGTAGATCAACCCCCTCTGCCCAGGATAGCAGACATCTTTGCAAAACCTTCAGGAGGGAAAACCCTTCAGCAAAGCGGACTTAGCTGGAATCTACCTACAGATAGAAATAGAAGAAGAGTCCAGAGTTCCTCACTAAAAACACTTACAAATGGGCTTTATTGCATTATAGGTTTATTTTCAGAGTAGCATCTACATCCTGGCAAAAGCTGTGAACCAGTTGCTGTAGTTCTGTCCAGACACTCGGTCGTATCCGGATGACATCATTGTTACTGGTAAGGTTGATAAGGATCATCTCCAAACTCTCAAGGTAGAGTTAAAAAGATTAGAAGGTTGGGGCTCAGAGCACAATGTAACAAGGGTGAATTCTTCAAACCAAGTATCACATAATGTGGTCACACTATTGATGCACAAGTGTGCTGATAATATTCAAGCAGTGTTGGATGACTCAAAGCCAAAGGACGTGTCACAGTTGGAGTCCTATTTGGGATTTGTCAATTACTATAACATGTTCCTGCAACCGTGGCCAATGTGCTCCACCTCTTGAACACATTACTACAGATCAGGAAGAAATGGCAATGGACCAAGCTGTGTAAGGTGGCTTTCCAAAAGGAAAAGGAAATGGTGACATCAGACACTGTGCTCACACATTGTGATGCACATAATTATCCACATCATCCAGCAAAGCTTGCTTTATTGAATAGGTGCAGTTATGTCACCTATTATGAGTGATGGAAGTGAATGCCCCATAACGTTTGAATCATATTCCCTTACCACTGCTGAGAAAATTTATGTCCTGATTGAAAGAGGGGCCTTGAGTCTGGTCTGGGATGTAAAACATTTCAACTAGTATTTATATGGGAGGGAGTTTACCCTCATTACATACCATGAACCACTTCATTTTCAATCCACAGAAGATTTTCCCCTCACAGGAGCAGCACAAATGCAGAGACAGGCTCTGTTTCTTGGAGGACACAATTACAAAACTGAATTCAAAAGGACAAGAAATCATGGAAAAGTAGATGGATTGTCCCGTTTACCCTTGGAAAAGGAAATACTCGAAACAGTTACAAAAGAGGACCCTCCTTTTGACGTATTCTCCCTAACACAAATTGAAAGTCTTTTGATATCAGCAGAGATTATGTAAAGGGAAACCAGAAAAGACACCACACTGCGTCAGGTCTACATGGCAACCCAAAATGCTGGAATGTGCAGTAGAAATCCCAGTTCCCCCATTTTGTGAGCGCTGGAATGAACTTATTCTTGACAGAGGTTGCCTCGTGTGGGGATTGAGGGTTGTTGTACCATCCAAGATGAGAGCTAAGGAGCTGGAGGAGCTCCATGCCAGGCATCTCGACATGGTCAAAATGAAAGCTTTGGCTTAAGGTTTTTATCTGGTGGCCTGGGATTGATCAGCAGACTAAGCAGCTGGAATGCCAACACGTTGAGAAGAAAGGTGCCCAGAGCTGTCGGAACCATTCCCTGCAGTTCCTGAGTCATCTCCAACAGCCATCATGGAGAAGGCCCCAGAACCTGAGGTTGTTTAACAGCTACAAGTCGCACCTGCCAAGCAGAGTAAATCCCCAGCCCCTTTATCAGGAAAGGAGTTATAACATAAAAGTAAGAAATCCCCCACAGTGATTAAATTGAATGGGACAATAATAGAACAATTTAAAATTTACTATGCTCTGGATATCTATATAGTAGTTGTATTATATAATATACTCTGTGTGTGTATAGATAACTAGAGAGCAGTACGTACATTAAAGATCTGAGTTGAGTTGCATTCTATGTTGAATTGGAGTTTATAGCTCAGCAGGGAGGAGTGTTGTGTATTAAATATTTCAGTAATACATGAGTAATACTGTAAGTATATTATTTGATTAAGCATTCTTTGTTTAAATAATTCATTATGGGTATATGCAATAGTACGTGAATGGCTTACATCATCACGCCACTACGTCATATGCATACACAATACTTAGAGTGAAAATGAGTTGTTACGTACCCCATCAAATAAGGCCACTCCTTCAGTCCACTGAGGAATGTTTATGAGCAAACTATTGTCCTTGCCGAGAAACAGTAAATACTTCAAAAAGGAGTCACAATATGGTTAATCAGCAATTTCCCCCTCTCTCTTATCTGTCGCCGATGTTCTTGCTTGCTTTTTGTCTCTTTCTCATGGTCAGCATAGCAACAGTAATAGTTTGTGTTTCTCAGGGGGGGGGGGTTAACTCTGTACCCCATTGTCCATCAGGTCTGTTCATCACTCATAACAGAGTGTACACAATTTATCTCCCAGTTTCCTTGCTTCCCTTTCAGTTAGTTTCGTGTTTTGGAGATACAAAACATAACCAATGGATTATCCTGAGGTAGTCAAGCATTAGGTGAATCGGATATAGGCTGCAGTTAGAAGACAGATGAAGGGGAATAAGTTACAGGAAAATAAGTGGGGAGGTGGGACTGCCCTGATGGCTGGCAATAGACTCAGTGGGTCAGATGGCATTCTTCTGTGACATAAGACCAGAAGACATAGGAGCAGATTTAGGCTGATCCCAGATGCCATTCAACCCCATACACCTGCCCTCCCTTGGTGCCCCAACCAGTCAGGGATCTATCAAGCACTGCTTTGAATATACCCATGGACTTTGCCTCCACTGCAGTCTGTGGCAGAGCATTCCACAGATTCATTAATCTTTGGCTGAAAAAGTTCCTCCTCACTTCTGTTCTAAAAGGTCACCCCTCAACACATGAAGATATGAGAAATTAGAATCAGTGTATCACCTGGTAATTATTAGTACTGTCATGGAAGGACTAACAGATTATAAGTAATATTTCATGATGCTCTCAGATCATCTCTTTTTCCGCTGAAAACCTATCCCTCTCTCCGAAACGGACAATTACAATGCACTACTGGCCGTCATCCACCTCCCTCTGTCCATAAATCTCAGCTCATCCAGTACTCTGCATTGACCTCTGGAAGCCCAATGAAATGGGGGCTCTAGTCAAGCCATGCTAATATATTTTTTTAAATCTGCAGAACAGTAATTTTTCAGCTTTCATAAATTTGGCATTTTTTAAAGTTCTACTTTTAAATAAGCTTCTGGAAGTGTGGTGGAAATCTGACTAGAAGTGATGAGCTGCCCATTCTTGGTGTGATCATGTGGTCAGTCTAAGAATCAATTATGAATTGTGAGATTACAGGTAAATTAGGCCGAGTGGCCCACAACTTGCTCCATGTTAAAATTCCTATCTTCCTGACCTGAAACTTCAGGTCAAGAGTTCAAGGCTCAAAGTGAATTTTATTACCAAAGTACATAAATCTCACCATATGCAACCCTGAGACTCATTTTCTGCGGCCATACTCAACGAATCTATAGATTACTAACTATAACAGAACCAATGAACGACTGCCAAACTAGGCTTTCAACTGTAGTGCAGGAGACAGCAAGCAATGCAAATGCAAAAGGAAGAAACAAAAAGTAAGCAATAGCTATCGAGAACATGAGATGAAGAGTTCTTGAAAGTGAGTCCATTGGTTTCAATGATGGGCCAGTGACGTTGAGTGCAGTTATCCCCTTTGGTTCAAGATCTGTTGGTTGAGGGGTAGTCCCTGTTCTTAAACATTTGTTTATTACATAGATGAAGCCCGATCTGCTGAGTATTCTTTGCATTTTCTGTGAACTTACCCAAATGAGTTCATGCGATATCTGCTGAACTGTGCTATGCAAATACAATTGGTCAATACAAGAATTAGTTGAAGTCAGAGGAATGATTTTGCAGTTCAACTTTCAGAAGGATTATGTATGAGAATTAAATTATCTTCCATGAGTTTGCTCCTATTGCCAGCCATAAACTGAGTAATGACGGCATCACTTGTGGAAAGCATTGCCTTCCGTCAGATAATGAGATGCAGCAATACATATAAAGAAGAAGAATAGCCCTTAACTGGGCAGTGGAGTTATCGGGGCACCGTCATGACGGTGTTTCCGTGGCAAGCTATTCTTGTTTTTACGAGGTTGAGTTGCTAGCTCGACACTCAACCCGACTTAGATTCGAACTCAGGAACCTTCGCTCCAGAGTCTGGCGCTGATATTATTGTGCCGCCAAGCGGGACAGCAATACGTACACTGTACTCATGTTTAACTGCCTGCAACTGCATGGCACCTCATCATTGAAAAGGAGGGGAAGTGCACATGTGTTGTGATAGTGTGCTTGATAAGGTTGCATAACTGAATGTGTGTACAAACTTCACTTTGCAGCTCTATGAAGTGTATTGATGGAGTAGAATATCTGAATCCTGAGACAATGTGTTGACTGATAGAGACTTGAAACAAGTTGGAATGTAATGGTGATATTGTATAAGACATGGGTGAGACCGAATTTGGAGTATTGTGTGCAGTTTTGGTCACCTAATTACAGGAAGGATATTAATAAGGTTGAAAGAGTGCACAAGGATGTTGCCGGGACTTGAGAAACTGAGTTACAGAGAAAGGTTGAATAGGTTAGGACTTTATTCCCTGAAGCGTAGGAGAATGAGGGGTGATTTGATAGAGGTATATAAAATTATGATGGGTATAGACAGAATGAATCCAAGCAGGCTTTTTCCACTGAGGCTAGGGGAGAAAAAAAAAGCAGTCATGGGTTAAGGGTGAAGGGGAAAAAGTTTAAAGGGAACATTATGGAGGACTTCTTCACCCAGAGAGTTGTGGGAGTGTGGAATGAGCTGCCAGATGAAGCGGTGAATGCAGGCTCACCTTTGACATTTAAGAAAAACTTGGACAGGTATATGGATGAGAGGGGTTTGGAGGGATATGATCCAGGTGCAGGTCAGTGGGGCTAGGCAGAACAATGGTTCAGCACAGCCAAGAAGGGCCAAAAGGCCTGTTTCTGTGCTGTAATGTTCTATGGTTCTAAGTGGGAGTTATCTATTGAACATTTTCTATAGTTGTGGCATATTTAACTGAAAAGTTCATCCCCAGATCACCGGCATAAAACGTTTGAATATCTTTTAACAGATTCTTGGAGTTGCATTCCAACCATTGACTGTCACGACCATATACTCATGTTGCTTTCTGAGTGTCTCTCTGGAGAGTTTGATCCAAATTTTGCTCCAAATGCAAAATCATTCACTTCAGGTGCACTCTGAAAAGACGCCTTCAAATTCCGTTTCATCCAGCTGATATTGCCAATCTGACGAGATTTAAAAAGATATTGATATTGATTGATATAATTCCTCAGCTTTGAAGTATGATCAGAAGAAAAAGAACAGCAATATCTCGAGTGTTGTTTGAAATTAGCTTTAAGATTTACCAAAACAATAGAATTTAACAAATCACAGCATACTCTGAGAGCTTCAGATGTGCGAAGAATTTCTTCTTGGTGTATGACAATTAACTCATCTAATCTAATCCAATGTTACATACTTTCATAAGAAATTGCTTTAAAACTTACACTATAAACTAAAAACCCAGTTGGTTTTATAATTCTAGAATGTGCTTGAAATACATACAGTTTATTCACACCAGCTACAGTATTTATGCCCCCTGCTGTGCATTCAGCAATAAATTGCATTTTAAATAAATTACCAGACATTGTGTGGATGAATCATAGAAAGTCATCGAATGATGTCAATGAAAAATAGATACAATTCACAAACTGTACCTCCCAGTTAAATTTATAACTGACAATTTGCTTATTAAACTGTGTATAAATTCACATCAGTATGCTATTCTTCTGTGCTCCACTGAGAAAGAAATTTTAAAGATATAGGCTAAATATTTGCTTTAAATATTGGTCGATTTTTTTTAAAGTAGCCTCCTTTGGGGTTAAAGGAATATGTTTTTTGTCGTACTAACTTAAATGTAAACCATTTTATGGTATGTCTTCAGTCTATCAGTAAGGATATCAATAAACTCCTGAAGTTGCCTTTCAGTGTGGGGTGAGTATCCACAAAGAAAACCTTCATCTTATAATTTCACGCTGTGCCATTGAAACACATCTTAACATAGTTAAATAATACCAGCTTGACATGAAACAAGCAGCCCTGATATAACTCTATTCAGTTCTGCGGTTCTCTTCATTTATCTTTGCCCGGCATGGTACAGTGTGTATCTCTTCTCTCTGAGAGTTTGGCCCTGCAACACATGCATTCCATCGTCCAGGGCAAAGTTAATTAAATATTTTCTAGCTCCTGAACAACTAACTAGCAACAAGGATTTCTTTTTTTAAAAAGTAAGTCAACTACAGTAAGTGTGTGTGTGTGTGTGTGTGTGTGTGTGTGTGTGTGTGTGTGTTAAATAGTTATACTAAAAATTGTGCAGAAACTGAAATAATATAAAAATATAAAAAAGTGAGGTAGTGTTTGTGAGTTCAATATCTATGGACATTGAACCCATGAACTCTACCCCACTTTTTTTTATATTATTTCTGTTTTTTGCACTATATTTTATTTAACTATTTAATATATGTAAATGTACTTACTATAATTGACTTATTTATTTTTCTCTCTATTCTCATGTATTCCATTATATCAAATTTCACGACACATACTGGTGATGTTAAACCTGATTCTGATTTCATGGCTCAGAGCAACATTCCATTTCTAAGTGACTGAGAGAATGGAATTCATAAATATCTATAGGAAACCCTTGCACATAAGACGATCAATTCTTGATTCGATACTGAAAGCAGAAATTCCCTGCTGATTTTGTGGAGGTTTTGATGGCACAATTAAGACAAGAAAGGAAGGAGGGCTGAATACCTTGTAAGAAAGTAGTGCAGCAAAATAGGAAGAGGTTACAAAGGCGTCAATGACATCCCTATATTTCTCATTCTAAAGCTGAGTATATTGTACAGTACTTGACATAATATATGCAATACCGTGCAAAAGTCTTAGGCATGTATACATAGCTAGGGAGCCTAAGACTTGCACAGTACTGTATTTGTCAATGTGGAGTGGTGAGCGAGTTTGTAAATCTGATGGGAGCAAAGGATGTTAGGGATAGCGAGGGTGGAGCGCCATGGGACAGGTGGCAGGGGAGGAGTGCCGGGGTGGGGGGTGGCTCAGGTGCAGACAACTGCAGCCCTGCAACACCAGGCAAGGTCATTTGACACCCAACACTTGGTTTATGGATCATTACAGAATGTCTCTCTGGTGCTTCCTGCCTCCTTCTCCAAAACATGATTCCCCTCTCCCTGACCCCTTCCCACTCTCAGTCCACAATAGAGGCCCAAATCAGAATCAGATTTATCATCACTCACATAGGTCATGAAATGTGCTTTTCTTTTGTGCAGTACAGTGCAATACATAAAATTACTGCAGTAATGTGCAAAGTTCATGAGGACCCTGGCTATATATACATGTGCCTAAGTCTTTTACACTGTACTGTAGATTCATATAGCATGAAACAGGAGAATCAGCTCAACCCATCCACACTGACCCTCTGGGCTAGTCCTATTTGCCAGTGTCTAGCCTATATCTCTCTAAACCTCTCCTAACCATGTACTTATCCAAATGTCTTTTAAGTGTTGTCTGTGGGGAAAAAAGAACATGTACATTCACGATTTCTATAGCCCTTATGATTCTATTCCCCCCTCTACGACATAACACCTCAATTTCCTATATTCAAAGGAATAAAGCCTTAGCATGCCCAACCTCTCTTTAACGCAGACCCTCAAATCCTGGCAACATCCTTATAAATCTTCCTTGCACTCATTCCAGTTTAATGATGCCTTCCCCTCAACAAAATGACCAAAACTGTACACAATACTTTGTGCAGTCTCACCAACATCTTGTGCAACGTTAACGTCCCAGCTCCTACACTCAGTGCCCTGACTGATGAAGACCTGCATGACAAGTGTCTTCTCCACCACTCTGCATACCTGTTTATGGTGATTTCAGTGAACTATGTATTTGTACTCCTAGTCCCTCTGTTCTACAACACTCCCCAGAACCTGACTGTTCACTGCAGAAGGTCTACTTGGGTTTGAATTCCAAAATGCAGAACTTTGCCTTTATGTGAATTGCATGCCATTTCCCTGTCCTGGTCGATCAAGGCCCTCTAATGCTTGATAACCTTCTTCATTCACTCTCTATTTTATTGCCATCTTATGAATCGTGCCTTGTAGTCACCATTCAAGTCATTTGTACAAATAATAAACACAGAGCTTCCAGCACTGATCTCTGTGAGGCCTCCAGTCTCCTTTGTCTTCCTCAGACAAATGATAAATTATCTGTGATGCATAATGTTCAAAATCTTAGTGTTTCTGCAAGGTAAGGTTCCCCCAGCCTATTTACTCTCGTCAGGAATCCATCATCCTGTTGATCTGGCCAGGTGGGTCTTTGTTGTACGCTTTATTATAATGTTCTGCTATGTTGCGCACACTTGATTGAGTGTGGTAATTAACTATCACTGTGCAGAGTACTGCTGATCCCCTGGCTAAAATAACCAGCTAAAAGCAGACTGAAAAACAGCCTTGCAGTAGCTTCTCAAATAACGAAGAATTGTGTTGTGCACGGTCCTGAGTAAGTGAAAGCTCTTTCTACTGATACGGATCAGTGGGTGGTTGAATGGAGCCTTTATTAACACACAGGTCCATCAGCAACACTCTGAAATCCAGCTCCTCTGCGAAAGCTGGCTGAATAGTCTCTCTCTGCTTCACATGGTTTATAGGATGAGAAACAAATTATGGTGCCCACGAGACTGGAGTACTTTTCACCAGCTCGATCAGTGGCGCGCTGCAAAGTGATTTGATTCCGGCCACCGAAGTCCAGCAATATCCTAAGCATTCTGAGGCAACTTATACTGAATCAGCGACATGCACTGAACCAAATCATATCACTAAGTTAAATATGATGTTCTACATGCTGAAGTTTGAAACTGCTTAGTAATATGCTTGGGTACTTCGAAGAAAAGGGGGAGGTGGTGTTAGGTCTCTTAAAGAGCATTAAGGCGGATAAGTCCCTAGATCCTGATGAGATCTACTCCAAGTTGTTGAGAAAGGCAAGCCAAGAGATTCCTGGGGCCTAGACAAATATGTTTTGGTCCTCTTTAGCCACAGGTGAGGTCCTGGAGGATTGGTGAGTAGCTAATATTGCTCCATTGTTCAAGAAAGGAACCAGGGGTAATCCTAGAAGCTGTAGACTTAAAAACTATGGTATAGCAAGAGGTTAAACAAATTTAGGTTGTTTTCTCTGGAGTGGCAGAGGCTGAAAGGGAGAGCTGATAGAGCTTTATAAAATATGAGAGGTATATATTGAGTAGATAGACTATCTTTCTCGCTGTGTTGAAATATCTAATACCAGAGGGCATACGTTTAAGGTGAGAGGGGGTAAGTTCAAAGGAGATGTGAGGGGCAAGTTTTTTTACATTGAGAGTGATGGCTACCTGGAATGGTGGTAGAGGCAGATACATTAGGGAATTTTAAGATACACTTAGATGGGCATACGAATGTTTGGAAAATGGAAGGACATGGACATTGTGTAGGCAGAGGGATTGGTACAGTTGGCCATTTGATTACTAATTGAATTGGTTCAGTACAGCATTGTGGGCTGAAGGGCCTGTTCCTGTACTGCATAGTTCTACGTTCTATCTTCTCACTTCAAGATACTAGATTTGAGAAAGGCTGATTTTCATGTGAACAATACAGAAAATGTCCACATAGCAGACATATCTGTAAATGAGTGAAATCGCAATAGAGCATTGGGGGAGGCGGGGGGGGGGATGTTCAAAAATTAACTTCCTGCAATACAGGGATAAGTTTTATCCCTAGCAATCAAGAAGTCTAATGTGACAAAAATTAACAGTTCTAGACAACTAAAGACAGAACAAGATAAAACTAAAAACTACGCAAAAAGACAGAATTGCTACAGATGACAGATGAAAGGCACAAAGAGGAGCAATGGTAAAATAAAAGAACACAGAAAGGGAATATAAAATGTAATAAAATAGAGAAATCATACTTAACATAAACACTACATTGGGAATAGAGGTAGTGGACTACAATATAAATGTTACTTCAATTGCCTGAACAGCCCAAAGCAGTCAGATTTAATTAGTTCTCACAATCTAAGTCATATTTGACAGAACAGAGAACACCAGCACTTATTTCTTCCTGCATTGATTTCACTCAAAATTAGTCAGTTCCATCATGGGCACTGAGCCTCAGTAGTATCCAAGACATCTTCAAGGAGTGATGCCTCAGAAAATTGCTGCCCGTTTTTAAGGACTCCCACAACCCAGGACGTACCCTCTTTTCATTGCTACCATCAGGAAGGAGGTACAGAAGCCTGAAGGCACACACTCAGCTATTCAGGAACAGCTTCTTCCCCTCTGTCATCCGATTTGAAACCATGAACACTACCTCGCTACTTCTTTATTTCCTACTTTTTGTACTACTTATTTAATCACTTTATGGATATATATTTTTACTGTAATTCAGGTCTTTATCTCTCTATTATCATGTATAACATTGTACTGCTGGCACAGAGTTAACAAATTTTACGACATATGCCAGTGATATTAAACCTGATTCTGATTCCTTCACCCCAGGTACAGTCCCTCCTTCCCCAACACTTATGATGTCCTAGTTCTGACAAGTTCTCCTTTGCAATGGATGTACAAGAAGAAGATTATAGCTGAGAGCTTAATGTCCAAGGACATAGAACATAGAATAGTACAGTGCATTACAGGCTCTTCGGCCCACAATGTTGTGCCGACCCTCAAAACCTGCCTCCCATATAACCCCCCACCTTAAATTCCTCCATATACCTGTCTAGTAGTCTCTTAAACTTCACTAGTGTATCTGCCCCCACCACTGACTCAGGCAGTGCATTCCACACACCAACCACTCTCTGAGTGAAAAACCTTCCTCTAATATCCCCTGAACTTCCCTCCCCTTACCTTAAAGCCATGTCCTCTTGTACTGAGCAGTGGTGCCCTGGGGAAGAGGCACTAGCTGTCCATTACATCTATTCTTCTTAATATCTTGTATACCTCTATCATGTCTCCTCTCATCCTCCTTCTCTCCAGAGAGTGAAGCCCTAGCTCCCTTAATCTTTGATCATAATGCATACTCTCTGAACCAGGCAGCATCCTGGTAAATCTCCTCTGTACCCTTTCCAGTGCTTCCACATCCTTCCTATAGTGAGGTGACCACTATAGATGCAAAGGGATTTGGGAGTCCTTGTGCGGGATTTTCTAAGGGTTAACTTGATGGTTGAGTGGGTGTTGAGGAAGATAAATGTGATGTTAGCATTCACTTCAAAAGGACTAGATTGTAAGAGAAAGGATGTAATTCTGATGCTTTATAAGGCATTGCTCAGATCATTCTTGGGATTACTTGAGCAGTTTTGACTCCTTATCTAAGAAAATATGTGCTGGCATTGGTAAGGGTCCAGAGGAGGTTCACGAGAATAATCCTGGGAATGACAGGGTTTAACTTATAAGGAGCTTTTGATTGCTCTGGGCCTGTACTCCCTGAGGTTTAGAAGAATGAGCGGGGATCTCATTGAAACCTGTTGAATATTGAAAGGCCAAGACAGAGTGGATCTGGAGGAGATGTTGCCAATCATGAGAGAGTCTAGAACCAGAGGTTCTGGGTGTCCCTTTAGAACACAGTTGAGGATGAATTTCTTTGGCCAAAGGAAATAGAATTTATTGCCTCAGTTGGCTGTGGAGGCCATGTTATTGGGTACAGCTAAAGCAGGGGTCAATAGCCTCTTGATTGATAAGTAGGTTCAAAGGTTATGGAAGGTAGGTAGGAAATGAATGTTAAGGGGGAAATAACCAAGCCGTGATCAAATGGCAGAGCATATTTGATGGTCTGAATGGCCTAGTTCTGCTCCTATGTCTACGGTCTTATTCTCACATTGAATATAGTTTTCTTCAACATTATCACTTTCTTTAGATCCAAGCTGTAACTATCAGTACCTGCATGGGCACATATTATGCCAGTCTTTGTAGCAGACTTGTATTCTTGTTTCTGTCTCTCTCTCAACTTTTTTACCAGACTAGTAATGACTATATGTATGCTTTTGCCTTGATACGTTCCTTCTCAGACTCTTCCCTTGCCTTTCTAAATCTATCTGCCTACAATTCAGGATATGGGCTAGACATTGCCATTACAAGCCTAGAATCCCAGAGTTATTTTGACTATAATTCCTCTTGCGCTGTCTTCTGAAATGACATCATTCACTTTTCCCAGATTCTCCACCTCCATCACATTTGAACCAATGGTGAGACTCCACAGAAATGCCTCTGAGGAGTCTTCCTTCTTCTTGAGCCATTGCATCCTCTCCGTCATAAACTACAGAGTCCTTGACACGTTTCATCTGGTTCTTCCATCTTTGTGCTCAGTCTCACTCTTCTTAGACAGAGCAAGGAAATAGTTCCCCTGGTCCTCACTACCAAATCACCAATCCTTGAATTCAAAACATTATCATTCACAATTTTATCATGAATTCACCACCAAAAACATTTCCCCTCATCTTCCTTTTCAGTATTTTGCAGGGGCTGTTACTTTTGGTGACCCTTGCAGGCCCATTCTTTTCATCCCCAACAACCACTTTCTTAAGGCACTATTCACTCTCCCCTCCCTGTAATTCAGGAACCCTAACAGTGCTTCCAACTGAAGCAATGATTCTCTTGTACTTCTAATATACTGTACTACATTTGATGACCACAATGTGGTCTCCCCTATAACTGAGAAACCAAATGGGTGACTATTTCACAGAGCTCTGGCTATCGAGGTCTTGGGAATTAACTGAGAGCTTTCTGTTGCCTGATACTTTAATTATCCATACCACTCCTACTCTTAACTAACTGTCCGATGCTTCCTGCATTATTACAAGGAGGTCCAACACAAGGTAGATAACAGCTGTTACAAGGATCAGCCCTTATAATAATGATCTGAGAGGCACAGAGAGAATCTGTAATTATTGACAATTACCTTTCTTGGCTGAACTATCAAACACGTAAATTCATACACTGAATACCTGTATGCACATTTGCTAGGTTTCCCAGACTCTGAAATAGTCAAAGAATAGAAAAGGTAATACCTGGTGAAAGGAGTCAGTTCTCTCTCCACATGTTCCACACAGGATCACCCACTTTGTATCTGCAATGGTTAATCTTTGAAGATATTGCTGCCTTTGCCTTTGAAACCCTCTGCTTTATATTTCTTCTTCATTAGTTCAAATGTTGCATTTCAGCATCATTGACTGTGGGTAATCTGACTAACATTAACAACTGTTTATTGGCTCTGGTCCAGGCCAGTATCCATTTATTGTCCTTCTGCTGCAAGTGACAAGTGGTAATTTATGGTTCCTTGTTCTTAATCAGTCACCAAACCAGTAACCAGCTTAAGTCACTCGGGACATACACAGACTCCAATATTCATAACCTGAATATTATGTTTAATCAAAGAATACCTCACAAATAATTAGTTATTTGGAAATAATCTCTTGTCCAGGAAATTACCTGGAGCATTATTGTGTCTACTTTAAAACATTACTTAAACCAAGCAACTTCTGTTCACAAAATGGAGGATGGCAGCTTCCATCTCCTTTGACCTCATGGCAAGAACAAAGACGATTAGTTAGTCAGCTTCCATTATCCTTGATTCATTCAAATTCATTGATTTGTAGACTGTAGTTCTTCCTGGCCAACATAGCACCTGATCTTCCACCTGGGCAGAATGCAGCCTTCTGGACTCGATCATGAATTCTGACAACTTCTTTCTCCGTCTTTGACATGTTACTTACCCCATAACTGGGTGTCTAACCAGCAGAGAAAGAAGAGTTCGATGGAGTCTGGTAGTACCAAACTAAAGGTGTTTATTAATAAAAATAAGCAAAACCATATCAGTAATGCAAATATACATATAAAACAAGTTAGCAGTAATAAACCTAAAAGTGTAGGAATAATAATAACCTTTCTTTTTCAATCTTTTTATTATCATTAATAATAAGTACAAAATACAATTGATATATTAATAAAGGGATTACAAACATACAAATTCCCATTACACATGAAAGAATACATAAGCAATAATTACAATATAAATGAGTTTTCCCAAAACATAAACCATACAGTATATGTATGAACAAGGTAAATCTAGGTATTACATAATATATAATATAGAAAAAAAACACAGAAAAAAGAAAAAAATATATTATGCAAAAATAACTAAACTACTAATCTAATAGCTAACAAAGAAGAGAAAAAAAAACCAAAAAAAAGAAAAAAGAAAAGAAAGAAAAACTAGAAAAGGAAAAAAAAAGGGCTGTCTAAAATATCTCACAAGAGTACATAATCATCAGTGTCATCAACTCCGATCCTCTCAACATAAATAAGATTAAAGCTGGAAAATCAAATAAGCCTGGAACAGGGTCATATTACATCATATGAAAATATTGAATAAATGGTCTCCATATCTTTTTAAATTTAATAGAAATATCAAATACACCACTTCTAATTTTAATAAGAGTGAATTGTTTCCTTTGAATAGACAGGTCCCAATTTATGGAAATTTACCTTTTAAATTAGTTAATTACTCTTTTATTTACTTAGGGATTAAAATCACAAAAAATCATAAAGAATTATTTAGGTTTAATTTTTTGCCCTTAATTGATCAGATTAAAGGTTTGTTTACTAAGTGGTCACCATTATCTTTATCTCTGATAGGTAGGATTAATGCTATTAAGATGGTTATTTTACCTAAGTTTTTATATATTTTTCAAGTGGTACCAATTTTTATTCTGAAGTCTTTTTTTACTAATGTTGATTCAAAAATTTCCTCATATATATGGCAGAATAAAAATCCCAGGTTAGGTAAAATACATTTACAGAAGACAAAGAAGGAAGGTGGGTTAGCATTACCTAATTTCAGAGTTTATTATTGGGCAGTTAATATTAGATATTTGTTATGTTGGTTGAAAGATTGGGATGGATCTTCTGGCCCTCATTGGGTGAGTTTGGAAATTAAATCGGTACCAGGTTATGCTCTGGGTTCTATTTTAGGGACTTCTCTCCCTTTTGCTCTTTCTAAATTGCCGAAACGAATTGACAACCCGATAGTTAAACATACTTTACGTATATGGTTTCAATTTCAGAAATATTTCCGGTTGACTCAATTCGCTTAAAATACTCCTATTGTATCTAATTGCTTTTTCCACCCTTCAATTATAGATCAAGCTTATTCGGCTTGGAAAACTAAGGGATGACTAAGATTTTCTGATTTATTTTTGGACAACTATTTTATGTCTTTTGAGCAATTATCTAATAAATATAATTTCCCTAGATTTCATTTTTTTAGATATTTACAGATTAGGCATTTTTTAAGTACTCTGCTTCCTACGTTTCCAAATTTTGTGTCTTTGGAATAATAACAATTAATAATAAACAAGCTCTATCGATGTCTAGGGGTAAATGAATTGTCATAGAAAAGTATAAAGTTCAGTTCAGTGCTGATGTAGTTATGGTTGTATTGTAATCGTTGGAGAGAGAGAGAGAGAGCGAGCGAGAGGTAACAGCTACAGTCAGGCAAACCTTCCTTTGTTTTCTTAATCCATTGTATCGGTGCGGTCATTCAGTTATGACCTCTCCTTCCTGCTAGACCGTTCTTCTGTGGTGGACACGCATACAAGCCCCCATCGGCCCTGCTTTAACACTGATAGCCTTACTGACCGACCTCCTGGTTCGGTCTCCGAAGCCCCCACCTTTCTTGTGGGTTCCAACACTCAATCAGTGACCACTGGTGTGTCTGGAGGGTGTCTCTCCAGTCCTGTCTTTTTATCCCTACTTACAGGGTCTCAGCTATCCATCACTCCTGAATGACTGTGTCCTTCAAATAAGGCCGCTCCTTCAGTCCACTGAGGAATGTTTATGAGCAAAATATTAGAAGATAAATAACCCTTGCAGAAGTCATAATACAGTAACATCAACAGTCTCTCTCCCCCTCTTATCTGTAGCAAATGTTCTTGCCTGGGCTTTATATCTCTCTCATAGTGTTACGGATTCAGCAACAAAAAATATATAAGTGAGGCAGGGATTCTTATAACAAATAGAACATTTATTAAACACTGAAAGCAAACCCCCAAAAATAAACAAACCACTAATGTAACCTGGAATCAGCTGCTGTGCGGCAGCTTAAACAGTTCTTAAAGCAATGAAGCTTAAACAGTTCTTAAAGCAATGAAGCTTAAACAGTTCTTAAAATGATGAAGCTTAAACAGTTCTTCAAAGTAGTACTGCAAAAGTTCAAAATGCTTACAGTCCATTAAAGGAGAGACTTTTTAGATGATTTAAATTCTCTTTCACATCATGTTGTTGCAGTTCCCAGTCAAACTATACTTTTCCCGGATAATTTACGAAGATGAAAATGAAACGGCTTAAAGGCACTGACCTTTCCTTTACAAAACTGTGCCCAATCCTTTCTGCTATATTTTGCAGGGATTAACACAGGGACAGCCAATGAATTCCTTCCGAATGAGGATCAAACAAGGTCGAACCTGTTTCACCGTCGAAATCGACTTTCCTCGATCTTTTAGCTCCCGAACTCCAATCTTCATTCTCCACTGATTTTTAACTGGCAGTATTATAAAGAAACTGCCGGCAATGACCTTTTAAACTTTAGGCATTAAATAAAACTCCAACTTTCTACCAAACTGCATCATAATATTGGACCATGCAGTGGCATGGAGTTGAAATGACAAATCCAGCATCGAACTGTCCCTCCTCACAGGGAGGGGCCCTCCTTTTATACCCTGTAAAAAAAAACTGTCACATGACCTCTACTGGTGGGAAAATGACAACACTCCACCATCACAAGACCACTACCTTAAGTCCAGTATAGCTTCAACACCACTGTCACGTGACAAGTACAAGATACCCACGGGCACGTAACAATAGCAACAGTAATAGTTTGTGTTTCTCAGGGGGCAAATGGTTAACTCTGTACCCCATTGTCCATCAGGTCTGTTCATCACTCATAACAGACAGAACTGACCAAGTCTGCTGTAATCATCCATCTGTGTTATTAATTCTGTTCTTTAGTTCTTCTTTTCCTTCTTCTGATTGCTCTTTTTACCTTGTTGATCAGATGATCCCAACAATTCATCCTTTATCCTCACAGCAACTCTGTCATGCTCCGGCCCAAAGTCCACATTCTGGTTCATGGTCTGGTCCGTAGACTCCAGACTCCGGGTCCTCCGGCTGTCCCTTGTTTCGGTTGGACTTGATCATAAGCACCTGATGCTCATCTTGAGGCTGGGAATATAAGTGGTCCTGGGATTGAGTGTGGTTGGGGGTGTCTTGTCAAGATTCCCTGG
Source organism: Hypanus sabinus (assembly GCF_030144855.1). Taxonomy (NCBI): domain Eukaryota; kingdom Metazoa; phylum Chordata; class Chondrichthyes; order Myliobatiformes; family Dasyatidae; genus Hypanus; species Hypanus sabinus. Next base: position 20,611,432 of record NC_082709.1, read on the forward strand.
GAGCAAATGGCTGGTGGAAGGCTAGAACGGCCACTTGCCTTCTTTAGGCTGTATTGGAGAACCATGGCTTCTTGGAGCCTTGCTGTCAGTAGTCGGAGCTGTCATTGCGGTATGGATTCAGCTGTTTCCTGGGCCAGCTGGGTAGCCGTCAGCCACTCTGAGCTAGGTAGGGATCCGGTTGTTTCTGTGGCCACCCTAGGGTGCTGGCCGCAACTGCAACTCAGAGCAACCCCGATGCAGAGATGGAACTGTCTGTCGTTCTTTGGTGTTTGTCTCTTCCTGTCGTTGCCCTGTGGGGTAAGTCAGGCTGTTCTGCTGTTACCTGATGGATGGACCTGCCCCACCTTGGTGTGGAGCGAAAGTTGAATCCCAGCTTGTTGAAGGAGAAGTCCCAGCTCTATGTTGATGTACGGTTCCTAGTCTGCCTCCAAGCTCCAGCCTCAGGACCCCAGCCTCCAGCTCCAAGAACTCAGAACTCGTCACGTCTTCACCTGGTTTGGGGTCCAAGCCCAAGTCAAGACCCAGGTTCTGGGTCCTGGTCCAGTCTCGGGCTCGGAGTCCAAGCCCAGGCTCCTTGTTCCCAGTCCCTCATCCTGGTCCTGCTTCCCTAGCCTAGTCTGCGACCTGTCCCGTCCTTTAGTCTTGTCCCGTCCCGTTCCTAGTAATTCAGTGTCTGGGTAACTGCATTTGGGTCCATTCCCAATGCCCCCCCCCCCCCCATGACAAACTCTGCCCAAACTCAATGAGAGATATTCTCTTTGTTTATCCATCCTCCTCCAGTTCCTCTACAACTTAAAACTAACTTGCTTTCTCTTATACAGGCAGACAGACATACTTTATTGATCCCGAGGGAAATTGGGTTTCGTTACAGCCGCACCAACCAAGAATAGTGAAGAAATATAGCAGTATAAAACCATAAATAATTAAATAATAATAAGTTAATCATTCCAAGTGGAAATAAGTCCAGGACCAGCCTATTGGCTCAGGGTGTCTGACACTCCGAGAGAGGAGTTGTAAAGTTTGATGGCCACAGGTAGGAATGACTTCCTATGATGCTCAGTGTTGCATCTCGGTGGAATGAGTCTCTGGCTGAATGTACTCCTGTGCCTAACCAGTACATTATGGAGTGGATGGGAGTCATTGTCCAAGATGGCATACAACTTGGACTGCATCCTCTTTTCAGACACCGCCGTATGAGACTCTTTACCAGTTCAGATAAGGATCTCTAATCTAAAGCATCAGTTGCTCTTTCAAAGATTAGCTTTATTTGTCTCATGTACATCAAAATATCAAAACATACAGTTAAGCACGTTGTTTTTGGGTCATCAACCAATACAGTCCAAAAATGTGTTGGGCAACTCCCTTGTGTTGCTGTGCTTCTGGCACCAACATTGAAATACTACAACTCGTTACCCCTAATTTAAAATTCAAAGTAAATTTATTATCAAAGTGCATATATTTCACCATATACCTCCCTGAAATTCATTTTCTTGCAGGATTACTCAATAAATCCAATAACCAGAATAAAATGAAAGGCTGCACCAACTGGGCATGCGACCAATGTGCAAAGTACAAAAAAGTACAATGTGCAAATAGAAAAAGAAAGAAATATTTATTTATTCCTTTACGGGATGTGTGCATCGCTGGCTAAGCCAGCATTTATTGCCCTTCCCTAGTTGCCCTTGAGAAGGTGGTAATGAACTGCCTTAATAATAATAAGAAGAAATTGGCAATAAATATCAAAAACATGAGATGAAGAGTACTTCAAAATGTGTTCATAGGTTGTGGGAACATTTCAGTGATGGAGCAAGTGAAATTGAATGAATAATTCCCTTTGGTTCAAGGGCCTGATGGTTGAGGTGTAATAACTGTTCCTGAACCTGGTGGGGCAAGTACTGAAGCTTCTTTATTTGCTTCCTGATGGCAGCAGTGAGAAGAGAGCATGACCTGGGTACTGGGGTACGCTGATTATGGATGCTGTTTCCCTGGAACAACACTCAATGGTGCTCATTGGTGGGGAGGGCTTTACTGTGATGGACTTGGCTGTATCCACTACTTCTTGTGGGTTTTCTGTTCAAGGGCATTAATGTTTCCATGCCAGGTTGTGAAATAGCCAGCCAATGTACTCTCTACTATGCATCTCTAGAAGTTTGCCAAAGTTCTAGATGGCATGCTGAATCTCCTAAGGAAATAGAGACACTGTGTGATTTCTTCATAATTACACTTATGTGCTGGACCCAGGACAGGTCCTCTGAAATAATAACACCCAGGAGCTTAAAATTGCTGATCCTCTCCATTTTTGATCCCCCGATGAGGACTGGCTCATGGACCTCTGATTTCCTCCTCCTGAAGTCAATAATCAGCTCCTCGTTCTTGGTGACATTGAGTAAGATGTTACTATTGTGGCACTACTCAGCCAAATTTTCAATCTCCCTTCTATTTGCAGATGTCACCACATATGATTTGGCCTACAATAGCGTTGTCCTCACCAAACTTGAGCATGGTATCACTTAGCCACACAGTCATAAGTGTAAAGTGAGTAGAGAAGGGGGATAAGCACACCATCCTGTGTTGCGCCTGTGCTGATGGAGATCGAGGAGGAGATGTCGTTGTCAATCCAAGCTGACTGGTGTCAGCAAGTGAGGAAATTGAGGATTCAATTGCACAAGGAGATATTGAGGGCAAGGTCTTGAAGCTTATTGATTAGTTTTCAGGGGAAGATAATACTGAATGCCGAGCTACAGTCGATAAAGAGCACTCTGATGTATGCATCTCTGCCATCCTGATATTACAGGGCTGAGTGAAGAACCAATGAGATGGCATTTGTTGTTAGGCAAATTAGAGCAGATTCAAGTCACTTTCCAGGCAGAAGTTGATGTGTTTCATCACCAACCTCTCAAAGTACATCATCACTGTGATGTCAGTGTTAATGGACGATAGTCAGTGAGGTAGGTTATCATGTCCTTCTTAGGCACCAGCACTCCTGCATGGAGGAAACTGGAACACCTGAAGAAAATCCATGTGGTAACAGAGAGAATGTGCAAACTCCCGACAGACAGCGGCAGGAATTGAATCCCGATTGCTGATTGTTGATGCTGTAAAGCATTACACTAACCACTACCTGTTCATCACAGAAATTAGCCTGGCTTCTGAACTATGTCTATGCACACTTCTTGCTGCCTCATTAAAGCAGCCAGCATAACTAAAGACCCCGCCCAACCCAGGCATTCTATTTTCTCCCCTTTCTCATCAAGCAGAAAGGCAGAAAGCACATACTCCAGACTGAAGGACAGTTTCTACTCCATTGTTATAAGACTATTAAACAATGCCCTGGTATGATAAAATGGTCTCTTGACTTCACAGTCTATGTTATGAAATTTACCTGTACTTTCTCTGTAGTTGTTACACTTTATTCTACATTTGTTTTGTTCTACCTCAATGCAATGTGTAATGATCAGATCTGATAAACAGTATGCAAGACAAGTTTTCACTGTCTCATGGTACATGTGACAAAATTAGCCAATTCCAATTCATGATTTGGCCAGTAGGCGGAGTAATAGATTTGTAAATCCACAAAATCATGCATCTTCCTTCTTCAGAAGCAGACAGTCTGGATCAGGAGTGACTTGCTTCCGTCTGGCTTTCTGAAGTAAATAGTAGAATTTTCCACACATGGGTCTGGGCTGGTGGGCAGGTTGTGGGGTGATGCGCTCTTGTCGCAGTTTATACTTGGCTTCTGTGTGTTCATTATGCAAGGACCTGAGGTTTTCTTTTCTTTTTCCAATATTTTTATTAAATTTCACATATACAAATACAGAATTCATAAGGATACTTATTATAAATCAAAATAAGGTAGCACAAAATGCACTATATATAAATCACACTGATACAATCACAGTATCTCATATTGATGATCAGTCAAATAAAATAAATTGAATGATGAAATACAATAGTATGGTTAATAATATTATTTAAAAAATCTACACCCCCCCCCCCCAAGACAAAGCTGGTTGGTTAAAAAAAAGAAAGAAAAAAAAGAGTACTTTACCATATAGTGTTTTATAATAGTAGCCCAGATCTATATTTTAATAACAATTCCAAGATTTTTAAAATAGTTCAGAAAGGATCCCCATAATGTTTGAAAATCTTGGTTAGAATCAGAAATCGAACAACAAATCTTCTCGAAATTTAAACATGACATAACACCACAGAACCATTGAGCATGCTGTTTATACTTGGCTTCTGTGTGCTCATTATGCAAGGACCTAAGTTTTTCAATACCATCCCAATTGCTCCTTCTCCACTTTATAGAGTCATGAACCAGGAATTCCCAAAGATCAATGGGGCTGTTGTGTCCTTCTGCATTGATTTCTATTATTGCAACCAGTGGTGAAAGACATAGTAGATTCTGTAGATGCTGAAGATCTTCAGCAACATACACAAAATGATGGAGGAACCCAGCTAGTCAGGAAATATTTCCCACTTAGAGATGTTGCCTGCCTTGCTGAGTTCCTCCAGCATTTTAGGTGAGCTGAATCAGTAGTTGTCCCCACTGACTGCAAAATCTCACCTTGGATTCCATTAAGCCAAACTGACTGAGTAGAGCACAATCAGAGGCAACAGTGCAGGCAGCATCGTGCTGGATAACCAATCAGAAGACTGAAGGACTTCAGTTGCTGGCAAAGTGCAAAGTTAAAAGTAATAAATATATTCATAGTTTAGTCATTCTACAGTCAGTGAAATAAAAATTGGAACACTGAATGAGAATAAAAAGACTTGCAGAATCTGGAAATCTAAACTAAAAGCAGAAAATGCTGGGGGAGCGTAGCATGTCAGGTCACATCTGTGAGAAAGGAGAAAGTCAACATTTCAGCCCATTAGAACAGAAAAATTGTAAGGTACATCAAATTAGGAAAATAGTTGAAATATCAATTATGAAAAAATACAATGACATTTCTATTCCTTCATTAAATCCATAATTTAAGTGAGCGCCTAAGAAAATTAGATTGTATTAGACTGAAGTTAATTTTACAGACCAGCAATATTAATTGTAATTAATAATGATTTGCTGAATTATTTTAAAAGTTCACTCATTCCTGATCAACAATTCTTAATATTTAATTGTTTTTATCGGTGAGGATAACACTTCAAATAGATTATTTGTGATAAGTGTTTGAGTAAAGTTTATAAAAGCCTGTAAAGCTGATATTGTGGTTGGAGATGTGTATGTGTGTGTATATGGGGATAAAAGGATGGGTGGGAGGGGGCCAGAGTGGAGAATGTATTATGTCACTCGCTTCAGCTTCCAGACTTGCATATTTAGCAACACCTTAGTGAACAGCAGGTATACAATGATAACAAAATACCACAACTGCTGGAAACATCAAATCAAAATGATATTAGAAATGCTCAGCAGATTGGAGACAGATACTGTCAGCTTACACAGAAGTGAGCGTAAATTATGTCAATTTGTTATCATTATAATTGTAGACTCCAGGCAAATGTGTCAGTTTTGGACCCACATTTGTCAAACTAGAACAATAGACAAGTGAATATTTCTGAAGGTCTGTGATGATTAGAGTGATGCTTACAGAGTAGGGAAAATTTGTGTCATAATACATACTGACAAGATAAACTGCATCCATGGTATTTCTTTCCTGCGGGGATCCTCGAATATTTCCCTAATTTAACGTGTTTTTTTTTGTTACTTTCCTCATCCCAGCTTTTTCTGTTGTTCACATTGTGTTTAATGCCTATACTTGTTAGATTTTCTTTATTGGGTCTTCTATTGTCTCACGGTAACAATATCAAGGCTGATTGACCATCCCTGTGAACAATTTAAGCATTTTTTTCTGTTATTCTGTATATTTTTTCATGCATACTTTTCCCATTTCTGCTTTGTTATGTTCTGCTTTATTCTATGTGTGTAATAGATCCTCATTTTGATATCTCATCCACATCTGAAGTTGTAACATTTCTCTCTAATTAATTAACCTATACTGTGAGCTCCCTGATTCATATCCTCATTTCCTCCAAATGGACAGTCATCATTATGACTGCCTGTTACGCCACTGGCATTTAGGACAGCAATGAAAGTTCTCTATCTCTGCCTGTCCTAGGCCATCTTCTCTATTGTGCTTCAGGTACGGTTCAGGGTCATCATTTCTGCCTTTAGGGTGCCAAGTGTCTATGGTCTCCCACATTTCCTCCACTCTTCAGGGATCCAATGAAGCGCTTTCTTGACGATGAAGTTGGCCTCTCTTCTCATCACATGCCTTATCCATCTCCAGCATTTCCTCATGATAATTGTGGCCATGTCCTTTTGATTCCACTGAAGGAGTAGAGCTTGGTTGAAGATCTTTCTGGGCAGAGGACTTCTGGAAGGTCATGGTGTGGAATGACGACAGCTTGGTAAGGTCATTCTCTGTCATAATTCCAAATGTTCTATTGATTAATGGACCAAGCACGCAACATTTATCTATACCATTTTTATACTGCATACCTGCAGATCCTCTGTTTAGACAGCAACTTGTATGACATAGTTATAGACAGTCATGGAATTCCAATCCTTGAGGGAAGAATTTAAATGCTTGCAATGTCTGGATGAAATTACCAGCATTTTCAAATACTTTAATCTATTCCATGTGTCTTGAGTGCAAAAGCCGTTTCTTTCTTAGTGATAGGGCTATGTTTGGGCTTTTGCCATTCATATACGATGAGGCACTACTTAGCAAAAGGGGTAACAGTTAGAGCAATATTGCAGTGGCTGCTAGACATCCAGCTCCACCAGCTTTTGGGTCCTTAAAAGAGTATGCAATATCACAGGAATGTTGAAGTGCACTCTTATTAGCAAAACATAATGCTATCTACAAAAACTACAGCAAACTGTGTCATCTATGAGGACAAAATAAAAATTAAGACAATTGGAGGCCATGCTTGATCTCGTACTGATGGACGCATTTAGTCTTTCTTTAACTATATCTGCAGATTTGCACATAATATTTACGGATAATTTTGAATCTCAACTACTTTATAAGGCCAAAGAAGTTATATTATGTGTGGCATAATCGGCTCAATGGAACCCAGTCAATCCAAATAATTTACAAGGATTAAGGAAACAAGCCTGAGGAAGGCCTACAGATAGGCAGACATTAATAGCTGAGAATGGTGGAGCAGGGTTTCATTTTTGTGCAATCTGGCAGAGCATCAACATACACATCACTTAACTCCTTTGTATAGGTCACTGCCCTTTTTCCAGAAGCGGCCTTCAGCAGCCCCTTTGTTAGTCACTGACCTGATAAGTGCCAAAGGGTAGGTGGGTACAAGATCCTATTGCCAACGTTCATGGACCAGAAGCTCTAATGTCTTCCCTTCTCTTTCCAGTGAGTTTGAAACTATTATCAAGAATTAAAGAGGCCTCAAAGTTAGAGGAGTTTAGATATACAGTTTCTTCATGTCATCAGTGCCTATTTGCCTAGAAGCAAGTAAGGCAATCTGTCAGTGTGTATTGACAAATGAATGAACCGAAGTGTGGAGGAACGACAGATTGTCACTTTGCAATAAGAAACAAGAACACCCCCAGCCAAATTATTCTCTAAATACAAGGATCTGTGCTAATTCGGAGTCTGCTTCGAACGAGCAGGGTCCACGGAAAACCCGTGCCAGTCAAAATTAAACAGAAAGTACAAGGGCTTAACACTCTAGAACAATAAACAGATAAGATGCGAGGCCAGCAGGGCTCATTCACAATTATCCCAAAAGTATCAGTTGATTAGTAAAGTGAAATTTACGTATTAGATCTTATTGAAGCCATATGATGCAATGCTGTTACTTTTCAATTCATTTCCAGGCTATATGTTTCCAGTCAGCTCCTTATTTCAATCAGGCATCCGAGAGCTTTAAAATTACAATTTTTTGGCATTGCAATTTTAGAAGTCAATCAGAAGATAATTTTGTTAGACAAATTTCCCAGAACATTAGCAATGACGAACTTTCTTTTTTAAGCATGACACTACTTGTGTGTTTTAACTGCTCAGAAGTGTAGCAAACTATTCCACACCCTTGCCTGAATATTGACCCCAGCAAATTCATTTTGTCAGGGCCATATCAATACAGTTGATGGCTTCCAAATGCTGCTCCTTCACTAAGTAGTCATTGGGAGGGAAGTGAAAGCAGGCTGAAGTGCTATGTGTTCAGCAGCACAGATTAAGGTTAAAAATTTCATTATGTTCATGCATGTTGATTCTCTGGCTATTCTGAGCTGACTTTCTCTCCATCCCATTGCCAAAAATAAATTGCAAGGTTGGTCCTTGCATGCAAGATGAGGAACAAAAGGAAATAAATAGCCAAAGAAGTGCATGAACTATTCTCAATATCGGACACTTCATTCCTGGATAAAAGCACATTATTATCGGTGCTGAAAACCTGGAATAACAGCAGAAAATGCAGGGCTCACCCCAACAGGTTCACAAATAGTTATTATCCCTCATTCACTGGGCTCTTGAGCCAAAAGGTTCACTCGACTTCACTTCATCATTGAGTTGTTCCCACAACCCATGGACTCACGTTCAAGGACTCTTCATCTCATGTTCTCCATGTTTATTGCTTATTCATTAGTATTATTTACTTCTTTTTGAATTTGCACAGTTTGTGTCTTTTGCACACTGGGCAAATGCCAAAGTTAATGCGGTCTTTCATTGATTTGATAATGGTGATAATTCTACAATGAATTTATAGAGTATGAATCTCAGGTACTTTGAGCTTTTGAACAATAAACTTTGTGTTCTGCCAAGTGTCTATGTATGGAGCAACAGATCTGACATCTTAGGTGGAGGACCTATCATCAGAGATGGGTGATGCTAGTGTCCCAATTGTTTTCAACCAAACGTAGGCCTGAATATTACCTCATAACACAGCATGGACATTGCATATTATTAATATCACCATGGAACCAAAGAGCATTTCCAGCTTTAAGCGGCTGGGGGTTCAGTTTAATAAAAGGCAATAATTGGATATATTGTCATTTCAATTTTCTCTCCAGTTAACATTGCCTCCCCTAGATTGTTTTCTTAATTAGGAAACTTCTCTGCAAGAGCCTTCACTTGTTTTGCAATTCGAAAGCTACAGCTGACTGGTTTCACAATTACTCCCTTCATTCTCATTATTAAGGACAGATTCTAAAAGCTTTAAAACTGAAATATGGCACAATCCTCCTGACTTGTTCCGGTACCAATTCCCGACGTCTTTTCCACCTCCTCCCCGCTCCCTAGGGTCAGCAGATCTCTCCAACCAAGACAGGGGCGTTCTCTTATTTGACGATACTGTTGGAGACAGATTCCCTCCTCGTTCTAAAAAAATGGTTTCATCCGGAACAGGTATAATAACCCGAGCAAAGCGAACGACGTTTTCACTGCCTTACTTGGGATGTGCAAACATCGAAGTGCAGAACTCGGCGCGCCATCTGAGTGAAAACCGATCTCTGCGGGCGAGCAGTCAGGAGTCCGGGGGAATTGGCACTTGGGGCATTTGGACTGAGTGAACATTCGTGAATGCCGCTCGCTGAAGCCACCTGTTCCGTTTCAAGTTGGGCTGCGAGAAGTTGGCGGCAATGAATTCGACGCTGGTGAATCAAACTGCCAGTCTTCTGTACTCTAACCGCACCGATTCACTGGACTCGATCCTTAGGTGCTGCAGCGGGAACTACTCCTCGGTGGTGACCGACGACGGCTTCGTACTGGCCGCTCCCGACGAGAGGAACCTTTACATCATGAGAATTGTCCAGATCGCTGTGATGTGTGTCCTATCTCTCACTGTCGTTTTCGGGATATTTTTTCTTGGCTGTAATTTGCTGATCAAATCGGAAGGTATGATTAACTTTCTAGTCAAGGACAGGAGACCCTCCAAAGAGGTAGAAGCTGTAATTGTCGGTCCATATTAACAGCGGCCACCAAGACAAAAATGATGACAGCGTTTCAGATTCCAGATAACACCTTCGCCATGAACCCCGGTAGACATCAGCCCAGAGGAGTCAAGGGACCTTTGTGCAGATCAGTATTTCAAGCACAAAAAGAGGAAACCAAGCACTTGGGAAGTGTCAGCCTGACAACGGACTTTGCTCAGAAACGTAACGGCGATACGTTGGATCTTCTGGCACTGAACCAGGCACTGACTATATACCCAGACTGAAGCCATTTGCCAATTCCTTTCCATGGCCAAAGCAGAAAGATAAAGAATGTATAGGTATCATTGCACAAGTCAAAAAGAGTGGTTCAAAACTTGCTAAGAGAACGACTTTCCTGACTATTGAGTTGTAAATATAATCGCCTTCTTTATTGCGCTCTGATATTTTTGTAAAGTAGTTATCCTTTATCGGAAATGTCCAGTACGTCTTGACGTCCTTCGCTTACAATTTTACTACAAAACATTTCAATCCTTCCTTTTGGCAAAACTGTTTAAATGTCGAATACGTTTTTAATGTTAATTGTATAAATTACGATTTAATAGATTCTCTATTTCAGAAAGGCGGGTTGTCATTACGGTCCACGGAGCCTTCAACGTGTAATCGCACGGGTAACAAACGTGTTATAAGAAGTCCACGGAGTTTTGTATTGCAAAATATTATTAAAATATATACATTTATTTTTGGGATTGATATTTCTCTGAATAGCGAGTAAAAAGTTAGCTGTAGGGGATTTTGCGATGAGGAGTTTATCGCGAATTGGTTTAGAAAGTTATGTCAGCTGCTGCAAAGGAGAGACATAACGATCAGTGCTCCGCAGAGGGATACAGATCGCTCGCTGATCCCTGAAGCCTTTCTCCAGCACTCTGAAGACAATTCGACTGCATTAACCTGTTAAAATTGATTCAAGGCTCGACAGCGAAATTGAGCAATTGAGTGAGAATTCCTGGGATTTAACCCCCTGTGGATTTACACCAGCTTTCTGGAAATCGGGTGAAACTGTAACTCTGAAGAGGGGGACGAGGTAGCAATGATCCTTCGCCCTGGGAACTGTGAATAAACAAACGAGTATTGTGGTTGTGGGGGACGCTGCCAGCCGTAAAACAGGACCCTCGATCATCTCCCTCATTGGACGGAAAGTCAATGAAGAACCGGGATCTCTGCGAAAAACACTTTCTTCCGCAGCTGTTGCTTCACCATGTGCTGCGCGCCGCTGACGATTTTTGTCGTCTCCCCCGCGGAAAGGGAGGAGTGGAGGGGAAGGGGGAGAGAAGGGAGATCTGACAGCAGAGACCTCGACCTCTAAAGCCCATTAACAATATCTGAACTATTAATTTGAAATGTGCATTCAATAGTTTGAATGTAAAAATGCACAGGCGCCCACCGAAATGTACGTGCGTACCTATACATTTAATTTGTACGTATAAATGATCTGTTAAATTACTTGCATGTATCACTAACGCATATAAATTACAACGTAACAGATAGGATTCCATCCAATTCTTACGCGAAGATCAGCGAAAGTTGTACTTAACTGTGCTTAAATTGTTGCTAGAGTACAAATGCATCTATTTCGAAAATTAATCGGGATCTTCCCAAGTCGTGTTGGATTCTAGTCGGAAATGGGTTGACTGAATTGTCGAAATAGTTCTTTCGGGTCTACAGCATCTGTTTGAAGTTGGTATCAGTGCTGTGTTATTTTGTTGTTTCGGGTTCCAAACCCAGACACATGATACGTTTTGTTATTGCAGTGTTTTCTTCAATGTAAACTTTGTTATTCCTTGATCGATCGCATTAATTCCAAGGACAAGAGAAGAAAAAAAAACTGCTTCAGTATATAACAGCTTTCACCCCATACGCACAGTACATTGATCACAAATGGGAAAAATCGATCTATTTTAGCTCAGGATGACATTAAATATCATTTTAAAAAAGTTGAAGGCCTGCTTAGTCGGTTAGCAACCTTCAGAGGAACACAAAAACGATTTGCTGACTGCTGTTCACCAATCTACCAACGCCACGAAATAACATTGATGAACTTGTTCCTTTCTATCATCGGTTCGCTGTGCGCAAATTAGTTACGGTATTTATTTTTAGAACAAAAATATAATTCTCCAATTAAATGCAATATTTTGAAATACTTATGTGAGTGTTGTATAAGTCGAGTTCCTAGGATTTGCTATGTTATAGGGCCAGGACGTTTGCCTTGGCAGTATCGTAGAATCACGGACATTTACGGACAGAAACGAGCTTCCCTCCGACTTTGGTGCCATTTGCCCACTTTGGGCCACGTCTCTCCAATCTAAGTACCCGTCAAACGCCTTTTTAAACGTTATCATTGTATCTGCCCCATTTAGAACTCCTTCCAGATATTCACTATCCTCTATGTGAAAAACTTGCCTCTCAGATCTGCTTTCCCCCCAGCTTTAACCTGAGCCCTCTAGTTCTAAACTCCCCTGCTCTGGGAGAAAGAACCCTGTTCCCCTCATACACCCTTCAACCTTTTGCAACCGGTGAGAATAAACCCAGCCTCACCAATCTCTCTCCTGGTAATTTCAACCTTCCTTTCCAGGCAGAAGTCCCAGCGAATCTCTTCTGCACTCTGTTGCAATGGGGTACTTTGTTTACCAGTGTCAGTCACTTAAATCTTTTGCAATAAAGCGTTAGATTTACTTTTTTCAGCAAGAACAGTTTATGCAAATCTTCAGTTCATGTCAACTCAAGTAACTTCCTTTCAAATTGTCCGAAAAGGCTGCAAACAGTGCTGAATCAATGGTGGCAGCAATTTGCAGCATCAAGACCGCAATCCCAATGTGGCCATCATTGCGTAAAGAATTGACAGCTAATGGTGACAGTTTACAACATTACCAATAAATACCTGGGTTAACACATAAATTAATGTCTGCAAAGAGGAGACGAAACAAGCCTCAATATATTTAAAAGAAATTAAATTTATAAGGCAGAGGTGGCATCTTACACTACCATGAGGATTTCTAAATTTGGCTTCTTTTGGATATTGTTTAGGCCCAAATACTGCTTTCTTGACAACAAAAACAAGGTTTTATTGCATTTTCACCATGATACTCTTCAATTTTCTTTTCAAAAGCATTTATAATTCATTTCAGTCATAGAATTTTGACAAACTACACAGGCATTAAGATATTTCTAAAGATACTGAATGATAATAAATGGATAAGTTAAACTATGATATCAATTTACTGGTATTTCAAAATGTTACAGTAATGACTTGGGAGAAATGAAAAACCAAAACCGTTACCCTTCTATCTAATATTAAGATCCAACGATCGACAGAAGCCCCTTCTTGATCCCATTTAAAATGAGATTTGCAAGTGCAAAAATATTCACTTAACTCTGCAGCTGAATGATCTACCTTAAAACAAAATAATCTACCTTCTCTCACCCATACATAGCCACCTCCAAAACCCCTTTCACTCGTTAAAAAAAGATTGTCTTGCACAAAGCATGCTGCAAAGTCAAGCAGACAAAGCTTGTTTCTCTTTATCAGCAGAAACAACTGCAACATATTGCTGGTGCAAGCCACACACAATGCCGGAGGAACTCAGCAGGCCAGGCAGCATCCGTGGAAAAAGAGTAAACAGTCGACACTTTGGACCCTTCATCAGGACAAGATTTCCAGCATCTGCAAATTTTCTCGTGTTTGTATTGCAGGCACAAGTTTTTTGTTATGCCTGGAATAATTTACCAGGGGTAAAGTGGGGGCAGATTCATGCTGTTTAACAGAATCAGAATTAGAATCTCGTTCGTTAATTCTGACGTATCTCATGAAATGGTTCCTTGAGGTTGTCATAGCTGGTGGAGGTGGTGGGAATAAGTTCCCTTCAGCTATTGAATGCTCCCAAGTAGCTTCTGACAATTACCTCCAAGTCCAGATCCTGGCCTTCACGCGTGGCTTAGCAACTAAGCCCAGCAGAACCATTTCTGACAGGAGAAGTGACAAAGGTGGATTACTAGTGCTTTAAAACCAGTCACTTTGGGCAGATGGGGCTTGTCAGCCGTGGTTTGCAGCTCATCTAGGAGAAGGAAGCTCTGATCTCAAACTTCTGCTGCCTCGCAGCTAAATCCACACATGAGGAAGACCTCAAGAGTAAACCCAGAAGAAAAATCCAGAACTAGAGTCCCTAAGGCAGTCGAACATTGAGTTCAACACTGACCAACAACTCCTGCAACATCACTGGTGCCAAACTGCATTGGTCTCTGCCATTCCTTTGGATTCATCAGTTTCATGGATAAAGGGAGCCAAATGTATGAGGAACAGCTTACTCTTCCGAATCGTACAGCCCTGCCTTGCATATCATGTAGACAGCTAGGATGCAATGTCCACAGCTGACCTTGACCAATGGAGGGCCTTGGGATGTCTTGAAATTTGTTATTTTGTAGCAGTGGCACAGTGTAACAACAGATTTCAACATGTGTGGTAAATTTAGAAGATGTATCATTTTGACAGACACCTGAATATGCAGGGAATGGAGGGATATGGAAGATTCGCAGGAGGACATTTAATGTAAATTGGCATCAAGATTGTGTTGAATAGCCTGTCTAGCGCCGTATTGTTCTACATGCTCTGTTCTTAATGTCTCACCCATGCATTAAATCAACATTTCATCTATCGTGCGACTACTTCTTTCGATTACTACCTGCTGTAAGATACACCTTGCTGATGACAGAAGGCTATAATTGCTCCAGTCAGGACCTGTGAAATAGGTAGCTGCCAATCCCAAGGAGCTAGGGGCCTCAGAATTCCTTGCCTGCAGACAACAAAATCTCAACTATAGAATGCAATGAGGCCTAAATATACGCTGACAGACTGGAACCAAAAGAGAGCTATACTCCTGTGAGAGAAAACATATGCCACACCTGCTGCTCTATTACTGTTCCCAGGGGACTGTAGCTCACTTCTTTTTTTTCTGTGGTGAATACATTATAATATAATTGAAAGTTCTATCCATATTCCCTCGGCAATGCAAAAGGTTATGGAGGTCACAGAGCTCAAAACCTCATTAACACTAATTTGTACGTCCAGAAGACTGACAGCATTGACCTCCCTAGTGAGGACCAACCTGCAGCAACAATGAATATGACCACACTCTTCACAATAAAGCACAAACTACCAATAATTGGTAACTAACTGCCATACCATATGCTCAGCCATATTGTTTCTTGAAGAATATTCCAATCTCCATACCTCACCACCTGCACAACTTATTCTGCCAACTTGTGTATCAGTGTTTAAACATCAGGGACCAAGATTTTGGTGATCTAGCAGGATTTTTCCCTTATTTTGTGGACTATATCTTGAGATATAGTCTAATATTGGAGACGGTCTTCTATAGAATGTAAGTGGCCCTATGCAACATCAGAGAGCCATCTGTTGTGTTGCATGAGAAAGGGAAGAGATGTAATCAAGAAACAAATACACCGATGAACGTAACTTGAAGATCAAGGTCCCTCATACACCTGGTCCAAAGGTGATCCTCTTGCAGGTTATCAGTTACCTGTTAGTGTAAGCCAGTTTCTTTTGCAGAAAAGGAACAGAAGATTTGTGGTGGGTTCCTACTTAGCATCTTTTTTTAGTTAAATATGGTGGAATCACATAGTGTACATGCCAGGTGAGAGGAGTATCAAATTGTGGGCGGAGGGAGTAGTCATTTCTGGGCACAGCCCATAGCTAAATGAAAAACAGAGTAGTAAAAGATGGCCATATATGTTTTCTGTATTATATTCTATGTGTCATGTTCTTGCCTACTCCTCTAACTCATCTCCTGAAAGCCTCTTCACATCCTTCTATTATCAGAAAACTTGGAAATATTTAGTCTGTTCAACCAAATTATTGATACAGATTATGACTAGCTGGTGTCTAAAGCTCACTGCTTGGAGTACCTCACTAGCTATAGCATGCCAGCCTAACAATTCGTCATTTATTCCCATTCTTGGTTATCTCGGTCATGGCTGCTCCTGATGCTAGCCCTGAAATCAGCCCTACTTCCTAACACTGGACCTAAGACTTCCAGTCCTCCTGCTGCCAGACATGTCACTTGTGGTGCTGGGCAGCAAGTCATCTTAATATTGGACCTCAGCTCTCTTGATGCCGGTCCTAGGTTTTGGGGTCTACCTGACACAGAGTGCCAAGATTTGGGATCCACCCAACACCAGGAGCCTAAATTACCCTGAGAATATAGTTGCATCTTGGCCTTGACCAGAGACCAGGAATTAGATTAAAAAGGACCACACTGAGCTGGTTCTTTCATCTAGGCCATGCACAGGTCCATGTATACTACATTTGTCAGCACGACCCTGCCGGTATAAAATGGATGGTATATTTATGGGGAAGCAAAACAGATAGATTTCAAGCTGCAGTTTAATCAATGCTGTCAAAACGTCCCATGGATATTGCCTCACCAGGTCCATAATATTACTGATTTGTTTAGTTGCTGTGCCTGACCCTCCTTTTAATTTTTGCAACCAAACTTCAAGCTTTCTCAAACCTCCTGCCCTTGCTGATTTTGACTGGTATAGGAAGAACTAATTGCTAAAGTTTAAAACTCAAGATCTCTGCCTTAATCACACAGATATCCTCTGACTTCATCAAATAAAGATTTTAAACCTTGCACATCAGCCAAAGCAATCAGAATACAATTATCTCTCCTTGAGGCAGTTGCCAGGGGTGGGCTCAAAATAACATTTTGTATAGAATATTTAATCTGATTTCAGGTCCTAAATCTGATTTGAGCAGTGTTCTATGGCATGTAATTTTCTTTCTTAATTCTAGTGCCTGTACTGGTCTTTTGCCTTTTGAAAGACTATTATTAGTTTTGCCAGGACTGGAAAGGAAATAGAAAACATACTATTTATGGCATGAGACCCACACCTGACAAATTAACTTGCATATTTACTTTGCCAATATTTCATTATTTACTAGGTAATTCTGCATGTTGTTTGTTTCAAATTTCTGCCATTTACTCCTTACTTTATTTTCAGGAATAAATACATTTACTGAAAAAATTATTAAAAATATCAGGGTTCATTGGATTTAAAACTCTAATTGGAAATTATGCCATGTTATTAAGATTTTAAAAAGAGCACACATAAAATTTGACATCTGCCTTTATAGTTCTTAAAGATCCTTAAAACAAACCTTGACTTGTCCTAAAACATATTCATTACTGTTAATAATATTTTTATTTTTTGTTTTAAAAGATTTTATTGAATTCTATTTGAAGTCCACATTTTAAAAATAGTAAGTGAAAATTGTTCTTAAATATTTTAAATAATTGAGACTAGGTCCTCTCAGGGGCTGCCTATATGCGGAGTGATAGGAGATAGCTGTGATCTTTAATGTCTATCTCTCCTTGGCGTTTACCATGGAGAATGTCGTAGGTGCTGAAGAAATTAGGGTAAAAAGTAGTGAGCTCTTGGATCACAGGAAGGAGGTATTTGTAACCTTAAAGCACATTAAGATGGGCAAATCTCCAGAGCCTGATAAAGAGCACCCCTGGGAACTAAGGGAGGTCAAAGATGAAATTGCAGAGGCCACAATAGAAATAAACACCAGGGATTCTGCAGATGCTGTATATCCAGAGCAACATACACACAAAATGCTGGAGGAACTCAGCAGGTTAAGCAACATCTATGGAAATGAATAAACAGTCAATGTTTTGGGCTGAGGCCTTTCATTAGGACCAGAAAGGAAGTTGGAGGAAGCCAGAATAAGAAGGTGGGGGAGCATGAGGTGATGCATTTTGGACATTCAAGCTATGGTAGGACCTGTAGAGTGAATGGAAGATCATTGACCAGTGACGTTGAACAGAGGTTCCTTCGGAGCATAAGTGGACAGTTAGTCCTAAAAGCGGCTGCACAGGTAGACAGGGTGGTGAAGAAGGTGTTTAGCATGTTGTCCAGCAGTAGGGAATCAAGTTTAGGAGTGGGGACATTATGTTGCAGTTACAGCATGTAAGTCAGTAGTGAGGACTCATTTGGAATCTGACAGCAGAGGAGAGTGGATCACAGGAGAAAGGATTGGAGGAGGGAACTCAGGGGGGAGATGATAGGTAGGTGAGAAGCGGTAAGAGGTTAGAGTGGGGAATGGAAGAGGTGGGGGTGGAAGGAAAAGTTTTTTCTACCAGGAGAATAAAAAGTGAGAAATTTAAAAGAGACATGAGAGACAACTTCACAGAGAGGGTAGTGAGTACCTAAGTGAATTGCCAGAGGACATGTTTGAGGCAGGAGGCACTTGGATAGGTACATGGAAGGAAGGGGCATGGAAAATTATGACCCAAACATGGGCAACTAGGACTAGTAGGGGAATGATGGGTAGAAAGGCCTATTTCCAACCTGCATTACTTTATGACTCTATGACAATATTTGATGTGTTCCAACAGAACTCAATCGATAGTTATTTAAACAAAGGTATATAAGCATAATTGGGTTAATGTGCTGAACTAGTGGACCGAAGATTGTCATATGTAAGCTCAAACACCCATCTGCTAACATGGCCAGGAGTGATTTCTAGTTCATGATTTGTGCAGGCAATGACCTTCATTAGAGGAGACCATGCAAAATATAATGGAAAACCAGTCAGTGATGGATTCCGAGTAATTTTAAGCATTTAAAATTATTACACGTGCCAGGCAGGCAATCGCATGTGGAGAGTCAAAAGCAAGTTGTTCTGATTAGGTTAGAGGATTGATAACTGGTAAGATAGCAAGAAAGTGCTATAGATGAAGAGAGTGAAAGAGAAAGAATGAATACAGGAAAGGAGAAA
Organism: Hypanus sabinus; assembly: GCF_030144855.1. NCBI lineage: Eukaryota > Metazoa > Chordata > Chondrichthyes > Myliobatiformes > Dasyatidae > Hypanus > Hypanus sabinus. Next base: position 20,630,190 of record NC_082709.1, read on the forward strand.
AGGAACAATGATTGGTCTGAACAAAATTGATGAACAGAAGAGCAAGGATAAGAGGAAGACTATAGAGTGGAGACAGCTGTAAAAGATTATTTGGGTACAGAAGGTAAAGAATGAAGCAGTGAAAGGAAGTAAACATTTTGATATTGGGTGCATTACTGAGGTCTAGAATACGAAGGGGGCAGAGTAGAAGGACCGGTTTGGCATAAGTGAAGGGCAACGCTGGACCTTGGTAGAAACACAAGGCTGAAGCTAACCCTCTCTCTCTCTCTATGATAGGGTGAGATTTTTTTCTTTTATTTTGCAACATGTAAGTTATAGCTGGTCAGATTATGTATCAGCTGTGGTGAAAGTGCTCAGTTACTTCTGGATGATGAGGAACCATGCATTGTTTCCTGTACATTGGAAGCATATTTATTTACTTGCTTGGAAGTGAGCTGCTGCTCTTGGGAGACACACATTGATTAGTTCTGTGGTCTGGAGTGGGGTTAAAGTGAGCTTTATTTCAGGGATGGGGATTGTTCTGAGTGGGAGAAAGGAAAAGACAGAGCTTCTGTTTGGCAGTGAGGAAGTGTTGGCGGAAGGACTAATCATTGGTCTGTATACAGAGGAAGAATAAATCTTCACTGAAGGCAAGAATGAATTTATTGTGCTTGGGGGCTCTGGAAAGGCCATCAGGTATGTAGAGAAATGGGATCTCATTACTGAAGAACAGGCTGTATTGCGATGTTGAGCTGAAACCTATTTGCTGCTGAGTGTGGCGGTGTGGAGTGGTGCAAAGACTAGTATGGATTAGTATACTTGATTTTGATCAATGTCGGCTGTATATACATGCAGTGGGACTGGCTCTGACAGGGCTGGAATTAACTGGTGGAATGGTAGATGGAAGGAACTACAGTGATCTCAGATCAGTAAATTAGATTGCAAAGAGTTCTTTCTAAGGTCCAATGGGTCATTTTTAAATGTCATGAAAACCGAATTTGAAATTCAGCCTATTTCTGGGATAGAAATTTGCCAAGAACATCTCCAGAAAGGCACCTATCCTTCCCAGTAGATCTGTTCACAGTGAAACACTTCATCGTTGCCAGTACCTGCAGAGGAATGAGGCTTGAGCAAGAAGTACAAGACACTTATTTTTAGGCTTTAGCCCATTTATCTATACAATCAGTTACTGGGAGAAATACAGGGTCAAAAGTGATCTTTTTAAACATTCCAGTGAAAGTTCAAAGTGAACTTATTATCAAAATACAGATAGGTGTAATCGAATGTCATTTTCTTGCTTACGTGCGCAGGAAGTCCAAGAAACACAAGAGAATGGATGAAAGACCACATCTAAAAGGATGGACAAACAAACGATATGCAGAGGACAGCAAACTGTGCAAAAAGAAAAAAGAACAATAATAGTAAATAAACAAATATCAAGGACATGAGATGAAGAGTCTTTGAAAGTGAGTCCGTACTGTAGGTCGTGGTAATATTTCAGTGATGGGGTGAGTGTAGTTGAGTGAACTTATTTCCATTGGTTCAAGAGCTTGATATTTGAAGGGTAATAATTGTTCCTATACCTGGCGGTGTGGGTCCTGAGGCTCCTGCACCTTCACCTCAATGGCAGGAGTTAATATGGTTCATCACCAACCTCACAAAGCACTTCATCACAGTAGATGTAAAAGCTACTGGACAATACTCATTGAGACAGGTTGCCATGGTCTTCTTACGCACCAGTATAATTGAAACCTGCTTGAAGTAAGTAGGTAATTCAGACCAGGGAAGCAAGAGTTTAGAGATTGCTCCAGCCAGCTGATCAGCACGGGTCTTTAGTACTTGGCCAGGTACCCTGTGTGGGCCAGATGCTTTCTGTGGGTTCACCCTCCTGAAGGCTGCTCTGACGTCAGCCTCAGAGACAGAAATCACAGGGTCATTGGGAGCTGTGGGAGTCGTGAGCATAGAAGGTATTTAGCTGATCTGGGAGCAAAGCCTTGATCTCACCTATGTCACTTGGTTTCACTTTGTAAGAGTTAATAGCATTCAAGCCCTGCCACAGCTGTTGAGCTGTCAGATTCCAGTCGGATCTATCTAAGTTACTAATTGAGAATTTTTCATGGTCCTTCGGACACTGATCCAGACCATGCTCTAGCAGACATCCCTGTGGGATTTCAGTCATGTGCTTCTCTAATCAATTACATTTATATTGTGTCTGTCTGGGGGGGAATACTCTATTGACACTCACAGAGTTGGAAATGTTGGAAATTATGTAAAATGTATCATTTTTAATGTTATGCATCTTTTTTATGCTAACAGCAAAAAGAACTTTAATATTTTTATTCCTCAAGCCCAAGTCTCTATTAATACAATGTTCACTTAGAAACATAGAAAACCTACAACACAATACAGGCCCTTCAGTCCACAAAGCTGTGCAGAACATGTCCTTGGCTTAGAAATTACCTAGAGTTACCCATAGCCCTCTATTTTTCTGAGCTCCATGTACCTATCCAGGAGTCTCTTAAAAGACCCTATCATATCCTCCTCCACTACCGTCACCGGCAGCCCATTCCTCACACTCACCACTCTCTGTGTAAACAACTTACCCCTGACATCTCCTCTGTACCTACTTCCAAGCACCTTAAAACTGTACCATCTCATGTTAGCCATTTTAGCCTTGGGAAAAAGCCTCTGGCTATCCACACGATCAATGTCTCTCCTCATCTTATACACCTCTATCAGGTCACCTCTCAACCTCTGTCGCTTCAAGAAGAAAAGGCCGAGTTCACTCAACCTATTCTCATAATGCATGCTCCCCAATCCAGGCAACATCCCTGTAAATATTCTTTGTACACCCTACAGTTTCCACATTTTTCCTGTAGTGAGGTGACCAGAAATGAGCACAGTACTCCCAGTGGAGTCTAACCAGGGTCATAAATAGCTGCAACATTACCTCTCTGCTCAATCCCATGATTGACGAAGGCCAATACACCATACGCTTTCTTAACCACACAGTCAAACTGCATAGCAGCTTTGAGTGTCATATGGACTCGGACCCCAAGATTCCTCTGATCCTCCACACTGCCAAGAGTCTTACCATTAATACTATATTCTGCCATCGTATTTGACCTATCAAAATGAACCACCTCACACTTCTCTGGGTTGAACTCCATCTGTCACTTCTCAGCCCAGTTTTGCATCTTATCAATATCCCACTGTAACTTCTGGCAGCCCTCCACACTATCCACAGCATCCCCAACCTTTGTGTCATCAGCAAATTTACTAACCCATCCCTCCACTTCTTCATTCAGGTCATTTATAAACATCACGAAGAGAAAGGGTTCCAGAACAGATCCCTGAGGCGCACCACTGGTCACCGACCTCCATACAGAATATGACCCGTCTACAACCACTCTTGGCCTTCAGTAGGCAAGTCAATTCTGGATCCACAAAGCAAGGACCCATTGGATCCCATGCCTCCTTACTTTCTCAATAAACTTTGCATGGGGTACCTTATCAAATGTCTTGCTGAAATCCATATACGCCACATCTACTGCTCTTTCTTCATCAATGTGTTTAATTACATCCTCAAAAAATGCAATCAGGCTTGTAAGGCATGACCTGCCTTTGAAGAAGCTGCACTGACTATTTCTAATCATGTTATACCTCTCCAAATGTCCATAAATCCTGCCTCTCAAGATCTTCTCCATCAACTTACCAAGCACTGAAGTAAGAGTCACTGGTCTATAATTTCCTGGGCTATTTCTACTCCCTTTTTTGAATAAGGGAACAGCATCTGCAACCCTCCAATCCTCCAGAACCTCTCCCGTCCCCATTGATGATGCAAAGATCATTGCCAGAGGCTCAGCAATCTCCTCCCTCACTGCAGTAGCCTGGGGTATATCTTGTCTGCTTCTGGTAACTTATCCAACTTGATTCTTTCTGAAAGCTCTTGACTTACCCAACTTGATGCTTTCCTTAAGCTCCTGACTTAGTGATGCCAAGGGCAGATTCTGTGCATATTGGAACAGCAGGACCCAACAAGTGATTTCGAAAATATCTTTCAGCCTGTAAATTGTTCTGGAACATTTTGTAAGCCATACATGAGTGATGCCACTTAGTGCCCTTGAAATTTGGGGCTGAGTACTTATGAGTACCCATACAATGGTTACCTGTTGTTGAAACTAGAGTTTTCTGAAGAAGATGATGGAGTAGCTGAGACGATTGACACTGAGTCATGTGGCTGTTAGCGGAGATAGCTAATGCGCCAAACTTGTATACAAGACCGGTGAGGGGGTTACACAAATATGGAAGGATTCTTCATTGCTGTTTGTGTAACATTCTTTTAACCAGTCAGGGTTGTTAGCTCTGAGCTGAACCCCTGAACGTGGAGCACTGGTGGACCACTCTTAATCCGGCCTCTACCCTTTGACCTGTTTGGCATGGCTGAACCTACCAAGAGCCAAAGCACAAGGCCAACATAGCTCTCCAGGTCATTGAGGCACACAAGCCTCCAAACCCTATGACATGCTTGTGGTCCTCTTAGAGGAGATGCTGGGCGCATCACTGAAAAATAGGTTCAGGATTACGTACTTGGAGGAAAAGAAAGGGGAGTTGCCGCTGCTGAAGATGCAGCCTGGCGACACCACTCAGCATTGATTTGATGACTGAAGCAAGCAAACCAGCTATCCTGCAAACACTGATTTGAATACTGGCATTACAAAACAACAGCAGGTTGAAAACAAAATGTGATACATGCGTTTCGATTTTAAATTTGAAAGCAAAATTTTATTAACAGAGTGTACATACTCCATTCACCACATACATCCCTGAGATTCTTGTTCCTGTGAGCAGACTCAGCAAGTCTACAGAGTAGTAACTGTAACAGGATCAATGAGAGACCAGCCCGAGTGCAGAAGAGAACAAACTGTGCAAATGCAAATATAAATAAATAGCAATAAAGAACAAGAGCACGAAACAACAAGATAAAGAGGCCTTAAAGTGAGATCTTTGGTTGTGGGAACACCAGAAATGAAATGAGTGTAGTTATCCTCTTTTGTTGAAGAGCCTGTTGGCTGAGTGACAGTAACAGCTCTTCTACCTGGTGGTGCGATTCCTGAGGCACCTGTACCTTCCACCCCATGGCAGCAGTGAGAAAAGAGCATGGCCTGTGCAGTGAGGATCTCCGATGATGGACTTTGCTTTTCTGCAACAGTGTTTCATGTACATGTTCTCAATGGTTGGAAGGGCTTTACCCGTGATGTACGGAGACAAATACGTTACCTTTTGTAGGATTTTCTGCTCAAAGGCACTGAACTGTTACATGGTCGATAAGAATTGGAGATTTTAGTGAGGGAAAGGCTTTATATATTATATAAACTCTTAAATCGACCACATTTTAAACTGAAAAAAATACTCTGAATAGAGAGGATAAAGATAATCTGCAGCCATTTCATGTTATATTCCTTTTGCTCCTATGAATAGGTGAACAGTTTCAGTCTGCTACATAAGTTCAGATTCCAAAATGACTTTTAAATGACTGGTTTAGTTTGTTTCATATACTCACGAGAGAAACGCAACTGTTCTGTATGATTTCCATACATATGAACACATTTTATAATTTCAGCATCGTTAATGGCATAGATTTTTTTAGACAAGCATATTAATATTTACAAAGTAACCATTCTCTGCCCCAAAAATATGAATACATTTAATACAATTGGCTTGGTTAATATTCTCATCAGTGAAAATCCCAAGATGTTGATGGTCATAAACGCAAGAGGTTCTGCAGGTGCTGGAAATTTTGAGCAACCCAGACAACCTGCTGGAGGAACTCAGCAAGTCAGGCAGCATCGACAGAGAGGAATAAACAGTCAACACTTTGGCTGAGACCTGTCATCAAGACTGGAAAGGAAGAGGGCAGAAGGCAGAGTAAGAAGGTGGGGGGAGTGGCTGAGGGATGTGGGTGTGTGAGGCGGGGATGAAGTGAGAACCTGGGAAGAGATAGTTGGAAAAGTAAAGAGCTGAAAAAGAAGGAGAAGGCAGTGGGCATGGAGGAAAGGGAAGGAGCAGGGGAACCAATGGAAGGTGCTGGGCAGGTCAGGATAAGAGAATGGTTGAGTGAGTAACCCGAATGGGGAATGGAAAAAGAGAGATGGAAGGAGGGGTAGAAATGACCAGAAATTGGAGAAAACAATATTCCCCTCCCCCCAACTCACCTTCTCATTCTGGCTTCTGCCCCCTTCCTTGCGAGTCCTGAATAAAAGTTCTCTGCCTGAAACATTGACTGTTCCCCTCCATTTTTGCTGCCTGGTTTGCTGAGTTTTGCCAGCATTTTCAGTCTGTTGTTCAAGACTAAATGCTAGTAGATCAGTGGCTGTAGAATCACTTGTTGAAATGATAGCTAACTTGTTTCAGTGAAACCTGATGAAAGGTCTATGCCCAAATGTGGACTGTTTATTTCCCTCCATAGATGCTGTTTGACCTGCTGAGTTCCTCCAGCATTTTGTCAGTATTGCTCTGGATTTCTGGCATATGCAGTATCACTTGTGTCCATTAATTAGTTTGTGATTTATCATTTTGATTGTTACTGTTACTCAGATCTGGCTATAGGCTATTTTGCTGGAATCAGCTGGAAGGACATATGGAAGGGAAGCAAACAGACTTGGCTTTCTCATCAGAGCTACATATGATGCGCTTCCCTCACAAAATAATCTCCACCAGTGGTTCGGTGAGGACCCAACTTGTGCACTGTGCCCGATTCCGGCAACCCTCAAGCACATCCTGCCAAGCTGCAAAACCAGCCTCACACGAGGCAGATACACGTGGCGTCACAACCAGGTCTTGAAGGGTCTGGCAGCGGCAATCATGACCAAGAGGATAGCAACCAACTCCTTGCCCCCTAGAATGACTAACGTTCTGACATTCATCTGGGAGGAAGGGAAAGGACCAACTAATCTCCCTCCTAAACTAGAATCAGGGCAGATGAACATTGTCCGTGACTGGAAAATGCTGGTGGATGTCAATAAACATCATCTTTCCACCAGAAATTGCTACCACCAATGTTAGGCCAATCTTGGTCCTCTGGTTCAATTCATTACACATTGACTACATTGTGGAACTCACCGTCCCATGGGAGGATTCAGTGGCTGAAGCATATGAGCGTAAGAGGCTACACTGTAGATATCTAGCAGCTGCAGCTCAGTGACAGGGCTGGAAAACTAACATTTGTCCTGTGGAAGTGGGTTGTAGGGGATTTATAGCCACATCCACCATCAAATTGCTGAATGAGCCATGGTCAAACTCTACGGCAAACTAGCGGAGGTGGCAGAAAGAGGCAGTCACTGGCTTTGGACCAAGCAGAAACACTTCTCCTAGCCTCCAAGGAAGTAACAAGAGAGTGGGAAGACACAACAGGGGGTGACTCTGGGATGCCAGAAGTCGTTGTCAAGCCCTCCGGAGATGTAGAGGGCTAATCGATGAAACATCGAGGAAGGAGGGTGCCGACTTAACAACCCCAGCATGTCAATCCTGCGCCACTTCCAACATCAAGGCAGTCTCGAGCAAGTGCTCATGACCCATTGGCATGACGGATATTAACATCTTATCCTGTGTTTTTTCTGATTTTGCTGGGGCCAGGACAGGTCCTCAGAGATATTGACACCCAAGAGTGTTCCTAAGCATATTACCATTTACTGCATACTTCCCTTTTACATTTGACTTACCAAAGTGCAATGCCTCACAGATGTCCAGATTAAACTCTATCTTCCATTTCTTTGCCCCTATTTATTTCCAACTAGTTTATATCCCACGGAATCCCTTGACAATCTACCTCATGACCACAACACCAGCAATTTTTGTGCCATCTGCAAACTTACCAATCATCCCGTCTACAGTACTGTGTAAACGTCTTGGGCACTTACTGAAAATAGCTAGTGTGCCTAAGACTTTTGCACAGTACTGTAGTAATTTTTTGTAATGCACTGTACTGCTCTGCAAAAAAACCCCAGATTTAATTATATACAGTACGTGAGTGATGATAAACCTGATTCTGATATGGGTCTCTATTGTGGACTGAGAGTGGGAAGGGGGCAGGAAGAGGAGAATCATAGCTGGGAAAATGGGGAGAGGGGAGGGAGTGGGAAGCACCAGAGAGACAATCTGTAATAAAATTGTTTCATATCAATTGATCTTGCCTGGAGTCTTAGGGCTGGGTATGTCTGCACCCATGTCACCTCTGGCCCTGGCACTCCTTCTCTGTCACCTACCCACATCTCTCCCACGATACGCCACCCTCGCTGTTCCTGACAGCCTTTACTCTCGCCAGATTTATAAACCCGCTCTCCACTTCACATTGACAAATACAGTACTGCACAAAAGTCTTAGGCACCTTAGCTATATATATACATGCCTAAGACAGCTCTGTGTATGCCCTGTCTGATTTCAGCTTCCTAAACCTTACAAACGCTTTCTTCCTTTTCCTGACTAAAAGAGGTGACCTACAATTTAGATTAAAAGGCAAATTATGCCTGTAACTTTGAAAAAAGGGGAAAAAGAACTTGAAGACAAGCAATTTTGGTGGAAGGAAGGGGCTGTGAGAAAGGCAACTTGGAAAGGTGGGGGAATTTATGGCAGGAAGAAGTCTGGAAGAAATGGAGCTAGGAAGATGGGGACAACATCCAGAGGAGGTAGAACTATCTAATGGACCAATTGCTCAGTAGAAAATGGCCAGACCAGCATTTCAGAAGAAAGCAGGTGGAAAGTGGAGAAAGTAGCATCTGGAGGTTAGGTAAAAGATGGGAGGAGGAAAGCCAGAAACAGGCACCTCAGCAGAAAGGCAGAGAAAACTGAGAGGGAAAAATAGAAATCAGTTAGAAACATGTGCATTTTTTCAGTTCTCTTTCTCACCAATTTAATTTCAGATTTACAGCATCTGCAGTTTTTATCTATTTACTAAGGAAAACCTCGTACCAACTGGCACCATTACACCCTGGGAGTGGTAGTCTTCACCATGGCACAGAGCACACTTTGACTTTGTTGGGCCATTCACGGACTCCATTTTTCTGATTGCTCATTCAAAGAGGCTGGAGTTTATACCAATGAAGTCAACCACCTCAGCAAAGACTGTCTCTGCTCTGATGATTACCTTCACCAGAAATAGCTTACCGGAACAAATTGTGAGTGACAATGGACCACAATACACATCAGAAGAATTCAGACTGGTCATGAATGAAAATGGCATCAAACGTTTCAAGTCAGCTCCTCACCACTTAGCAACGAATGGGTTATTTGAAAGGTTTCTCCAAACCTTTGAGAAGACTGTTAAAGTGATGGACAAAGAGGATGTTTCTCAATAGCATGAAGAGGATAACTTCCTTTTTGTGTATCAGAATTCTATTCATGTGACAACAAATCAAACACTGGCGATGCTGTTCATGAGCAGGAATCAGATCTCACATAGACCTCCTAAAACCAGACCTACGGAGGGAAGGACAGAATAAACAGTTCAGCCAGTTGCCAAGTGAAGAAGCAAGGAGCTTTGAGATTGGACAGGAATTCCTAGCGTGCACTTAACGAGAAGGCAAGTGGACACCTGGAAGAATAGCTACAAGAACTGGACCACTGGTGAATACAGTGGATGCTGGCGATCAGACATCGACTCATCATGTAGTTCTGATACTGGATGCTCAATCGAAGAACACACCTGTGTTGGTTGCATCCAACAAGACAGACACATTACAGTCATTGAACTTACCTCTCAGTGATGATGTCATTGACAGCAACGTGACTTCAGAAACTGAAAGTGTTGTCTTAGACAAGACACCTACCAAACCTGATACAAGCCCAGAGGTGTCTTTTTTTCTTTATCTTCCAATGGACTGTATATCTTTTATGTGTTATGGAATTTTACTTCAAATGCTTGTCACTATTTATCCACTACTTTAATTTAATTCCCCAATCTTCCTCAGATAACTCATCCTTAAAATATTAGTATTTGTTTTAATTGGTTCTATTTATATATTTTGTACAGACTCAGATGATTCATCTAAAAATGAGATCAGGAAGAATTTCTTTAGACAGAGTTTAGTGAGTCTGTAGAATTGGTTGCCACATGCAGTTGTGGAGGCCAGGTCACTGGGTGTGTTCAAAAAGGAGGTTGAGAGATTGTTGATAAGTCAGGGCATGAAAGGTTATGGGGAGAAGGCAGGAGAATGGGGTTGAGAGGGAAATAGATCAGCCTTGATCAAATAGTGGAGCAGACTCAATGGGCCGAATGATCTAATTTTGCTCCAATGTCTCATGGTGTTATACAGAGCAGGATATCAGACTATTACTTAGCCATCTAGATTAATTTTCTATATCTGTTTTGTTTCAATAGGTTGATAATAAAAGTCCTCCATGATTATTTCGGAGATGAACACTCTGTCTTGTAGTAATTTACAGAAGGGATGTCTGACCATCATCCATACTGATTCTACCCAAACAAGATCAATTCTATCTAATTTGTTATATCTTCTTTCTTGATCTTAGATAGGGTTCCCAACCTGGGATCCATGGTCCCCTCAGTTAAAGATGGGGAACCCCTGAACTAGGATATCCACTCTAGTTCCTACCCCTAAATCTGTATTTTTTGAAATATTAAGTACCGTTGAATATTTAGTTCTAGACCTGTTACCAGATAATCATTTACCATTAATGGGGGTTAAATTAAATTAATTTATCCCTGTGTCATCTTTCCATCTAATCTGCTACACAGACTCCATGTATGTACTCAGATGTGCCAGTTTTCCTTAATTTGATCCAGTTTGGTTATCCAATGTTACTGTTAAATGGAGGCAGGTTCTTCTGCTTATCATTGCCCAGATTCTAACTTTTCTCAAAAGCATTTTAAAAAAAGTTAATGATTTCACCTCACCTAAAATAGAATGCTCTGCCATCTCCAACCCATCTACCCAAACCTGCCACCAAACTCCTGTGCCAAAATCCACAGCCATTATTTTGACTTAATTTAAATTCCTTTGCTTAATCCTTGATTAACAGTCCACTGGCCTCAATCAAACTTATGTGGAAATATTCTTTAAAAAGTGTTCCCTATTTGGTACAGATGGCAGCACTAATGAATCAAATTTATTTTCTTGCATGTCATTTTTGGACAATGTTTTCAGGATTTTAATCTGTTCAGTCCCAAACCAGTTTGGACACCGGTCAGGTAAACCTCCAAGGATAATTACCTATTAAGTTCTGTATTTCGATTTTAACTTGGAACCCTCCCCAAAAATTGTTCGTTCCTCTTTCTACTTTTGTTATAGCTCAATGTGTCAACTGGATCTTCAACATCTAGGTCCAGAGACTTCTTTCCATGCAAGGATATGCATTGTACCTAAGCAGACAAAACTAGGTACACTTGACATATTTGTGGCTATAGGGAACATTAAATATACCTACAATTTGAGTAACGGCCAGCCAGTAGTGTACTGGCGTCCATGCCAAGAGAGGAACAACTTGACTAACTCTGTCACCACCACACTTCCTTTCACTCCTGCAGTATTACCAGAGAACTGTGGCTGAACCTTTGCAATGGATAGGATAGGAAATGCACTTTGAAAATCAAAACAGAGCAAATAAATTAAGATGTCATGGAGTAATAGAATCGTAGAACACTACAGCACAGAAACTGGCCCTTTGGCCCATCTCATCCATGCCTAGTCCCATTGACTTACACTTGGATCACAGCTGCCCATAACCCTTCCATTGATGTACAGTACCTATCCAAACTGCACTTAAATGTTAAAATCAAGCCCCAATTCACCATTTACACTGGCAGCTCGTTCCACAATTTCACCAGTCTCTGAGTGAAGAAGATCCCACTCATGTTCCCTTTTAACATTTCACCCTCAACTCGAGTTGTGGTCTCGCCCAACTTCAATGGAAAAAGTCTGCTTGCATTTATCCTATCTATACCTCTCAGACTTTTCTAATTTCTATCAAATCTCCCCTATGTTCTCCTATATTCAAGGGAATAAAGTCCCAACCTATTCAACTTTTCCCTATAACTCAGGTCCTCAAGTCTTGGCAACACTATGTCATTTTTTTCTGCACACTTTCAATCTTACTGAATATCTTTCTTGTTGATAGATGATCAGACCTGGACACAATACTCCAAACTAGGCCTCACCAACGCTTTATACAACTTTAATATGACATCCCAACTCCTGTGCTCATTACTTTGACTTATGAAAACCAATGTGCCAAAAGCTTTCTTTATGACCCTCTCTATCTGTGATGCCACTTTCAAGAACTTATTGATCTGTATTCCCGGATCACCGTGCTCCTCACTGCCCTACTGCTTACCATGTAAGTCTTACACAGATTTGTCCTCTCACCCCACACTTGTCTGCATTAAATTTCTTGTGTCACTTACCTGCCCAGTTTTCCAGCCGGTCCAGATTCCACTGCAAGCCATGATAGTCTTCCTCACTGTCCACCACATCCCCAATCTTGGCGTCATCTGCAAATTTGCTGATCCACTTCACAAAATTAAATAAACCATATAACAATTACAGCATGGAAACAGGCCATCTCGACCCTTCTAGTCTGTGCCGAACAGTTACTCTCACCTAGTCCCACTGACCTGCGCTCAGCCCATTCCTTTCCTGTCCATATACCTATCCAATTTTTTTTTTAAATGACAAAATCGAACCTGCCTCTACCACTTCTACTGGAAGCTCGTTCCATACAGCTACCACTCTCTGAGTAAAGAAGTTCCCCCTCGTGTTACCCCTAAACTTTTGCCCTTTAACTCTCAACTCATGTCCTTTTGTTTGAATCTCCCCTACTCTCAATGGAAAAAGCCTATCCGCGTTAACTCTATCTATCCGCCTCATAATTTTAAATACCTCTATCAAGTCCCCCCTCAACCTGCTACACTCCAATTATCATCCAGATCATTGATATAGATGACAAACAACAACGGACCTGGCTGTGACATCGATAGTCACAGGCCTCCAGTCAGAGAGGCAACCATCTCCTATCACTTTCTGGCCTCTCCTGAGCAGCCAATGTCTAATCCAATTTACTACCTCGGGGGGAAATACACAAACTCCCTCCAAAATCAAATCCTGGTGACTGCTGTTGCAAATCTTTCACTAACCACAGCACTACTGTGCCAACTGATATGGACAGATAGGATAATCTGTGTCACTGCTTTCTGCTCCTTATCAGAAGCCCACTCAACTTGTCTGCACTGCACACTCCAGTGGGAGTAGAAATTAAAGTTAGGGTCAATGTTGGAAATATCACAGCTTTTACTGAATTCAGAACTTACGTCAGACAGAGAGATTTCTTACTTCAAGCATCAACGATATTGTTTTGTCTGAATTTTGGAATATATTTATTTTTTACACACAGAATTACGCAGCCAGAAGCAGGCCTTTTGGCCCATTATGTCCATGCTGCCCTCTTGTCTACACTCTTTCTGTTTGTCCACATCATTTGCTTCATCCTGCCCCATCCGCTCCCTCTTAACTTTTTGCAGACCGCTTCCAATCACCTTGTTACCCTGCGACTGATCACTGCTGCACTAGGTTTGCGAGATCCAATCCAAATCAACTGGCTGCCTTCTTGCTTCTCCTTGCAACCCACTTCACCTCACTTTGCTCTCCCTTCATGCTTCCCCTTACCCAGAGTGCTGCACCATTACCCTTCATGTTTCTCAAGCCACTTCCCATCACTCTGCTGTCAGAATATTGTACATACAGAGGATTCTGGTTAGTCAGGCCATCGGTTAATCAGAGCTGCCACTTATTTGGGACAACTCTTAAAGAGCAAAGACTAATTGAGAAAACAGCCAGAATTCCCTTTGGGACACTGTGGCACTTAACTGGGTCAGGAGCCTGCTGCCAGACAGTTTCTAACTAGCATCAGTTGCATGTGCTTGTGTGGCTGTTACATACATAAGCCTGTCAGGATTTGTCTGCAGAGCAGGAGATCATGGCTTGAGTTGGAGACAGTTCCTTGTGGACTTTACACGCAAGGTTAAAAAAGCAACCACAGCATGTCGGGACTTGTCTGTTAAGTGGGATATTGCTTGGATTAAGATGAATTTAGCGAGGCCCAATAAAAAGAAGTCAGGTGTAAGCAGAGTGGCCATTGTTGGAGTGGGGTAAAGCGTTAGAATTGTCTGACTCTGACTCAACAGGCTTTGGTGAGAACAGACCAAAGGGAGCTGGGTCGTTTGGTATCAGTTAGTTGACTGTAGAACTTAAAAAGTTAGAGCCAAAGGTATAACAAGTGTGGGCAGAATGGTAGCTAAGTCAGTAGAATACTCCTCCTGTAAGGTGTGGGATGTCAGGGTACCTAACGGTCTCCCTGAAGACTACATCTGCAGGAAGTGCATCCAACCTCAGTCCCTGGAACTGGAACGGAGCTGGATGTACTCGGGACCACTTAGGAGACAGAAAACCTCCTAGATGACAGTTCTGCTGAGGTGTTCACATGCACAGGGCAGCCTCAGATAGCAGATGGGTGACCACAGCAGATGGAAGAGGAGTGAGCAGTTGGTGCAGGATTCCTCTGTGGCCACTTACCTCAGCTAGGAGTATACCCCATTGGATACTGCCGCGTGGGGCTGACCTATCAGGGTACAGCAACAGCAGCCAGGCCAGTGACACAGCGACTGGTTCTGAGGCTCAGCAGAGAAGGGTGAAGTCAGGCAGAGTGATAGTGATAGCAGACTTGACAGTGAGGGAGACAGGAAATTCTGTGGCCATTAAAGAAACACCAGAATGATATGTTTCCTGCCAGGTGCTAGGATCAAGGATATCTCAGAGTGGCTGAAAAATATTCTCAAGAGAGAGGCTGAGCAGCCATTGGCACCAATAACATAGATAGAAAGAGGGAAGAGGTCCTGTGACATCTGCTAGTTAGGGCAGGAATAGAATGATAATATATTTTAATGAGGAACTGATTCAAGGGGGCAGGGTTTCATGTTGGTCGAGCACTGGGGTCTCTTCTGGGATGACCTGTACAAAGAGAGCAGTTACACTTGAACATGAGGAAGACCGATATCCCTGCAGGCAGGTTCTCTAGAGCTGCTGGGAGAGCTTAAACTAACCTGAGAGTCCATGGTGTAACAGGAAAGATAGTAGCATGATAGAAGATTGGCTGACTGCAAGAAGCAAAGAGAGGGAATAAAGGGAGCCCCTTCTGGTTGACTGCTGGCAACTAGTTGTGTTCCGGCAAGGGCTGGAGTCGGGATTGTTTTCGTCCTATGATATATCAATGATTTGGATGATGGAATTGGTGGCTTTGTAAAATTTGCAGACAATATGGAGGTAGGTGGAGGAGCAGGTAGCTTTGAGGAAGCAGGGAGTCTATGGAAGAATTTGGGCAGATTGGGAGGATGGGCAAAGAAATTGCAGATGGAATGTAGTGTAGGGAAGTGTATGGCCATGCACTTTGGTGAAAGGAATAAAGGCATAAACTATTTTCTAAACTGGAAGAATTTTTTTTTTAAAAATCAGAGGTGCAAGGGGACTTGGGAGTCCTTGCGCAGGATTCCCTAAAGATTAACTTGCAGGTTGAGTCAGTGGTAAGGAAGGCAATGTTATCATTTATTTTGAGAAGTCTAGATTATAGGAGCGAGGATGTAATTCTGAGGCTTCATAAGGCATTGGTCAGACTGTTCTTGGAGTATTATCAGTAGTTTTGGATCCCTTATTTAAAAAAGGATGTGTTGGCATTGGATAGGATCCAGAGGAGGCTCATGATAATAATCGTGAGAATGAAAGTGTTAATGTATAAGGAGCTTTTGATGGCTCTGGGCCTGAACTCGCTGGAGTGTAGAAGAATGATGGGGGATCTCATTGAAACCTATTGAGTATTGAAAAGGCTAGATAGAGTGAACGTGGAGAGTAAGTTTCCTATAGTGGGTGTGTCTAGGACCAGAGGGCACAGCCTCAAAATAAAGGGATATCCATTTAGAGCTGATATCAGGAGGAATTATTTCAGCCAGAGGTTAGTGAATCTGTGGAACTCATTGCCACAGATGGCTGTGGAGTCCAAGGCACTGAGGTTGTTAGGTCCTTCATTAGTCAGGGTGTTAAAAGTTACAGAGAAGGCAGGAGAATTGATAATAAATCGGCCATGACAGAATAGTGAAGCAGACTGGAAAGACCAAATGGTCTAATTCTGCTCCTATGTATTATGGTCTTTATAAATCCAAAGTAGATATGCAAAATGTATACCTGTCAACTTACTCCACAATCAAAGACCCCAGAATTGTACTTCATATAAGCTCAGGCGTAAGTACTTCCCCAAAATAAGTCTTGCGTTATTTCACTGCAGGGAGCGCAAATTAAATACTTAATCCAAATAATCTAATAGTTTTCACTTGATTAAGCTGCTGGAGGTTCATCTGAAGAAACAAATTAAAATGTTGAAATGAAGTGTGCTTCCTTGTTAACCCTATAAATACTAAATCAGCTTTGCAGACCTGAAATCATGTAAGTTCCATTAAGCACCATCTGCTGAAAGGTTTTCATTGTGCACAGAGGAGACAATAATTTTCCTTCAGTATGATAAAAACAGAAAATGATCAGGGAGCAGTGGAGAGGGAAAAACACAGTTAACAAATCAGTTTGATCAGATCTTGCCTACCAGCAACCAAAAACATTACCTCTTGATTCTCTCGATACAGATCTGCTGAATATTTTCTTAATTTATTTTAACTTCCCAACATATGTTTTCCTTGTGTTTTGATGTTGTTATTTATTAAAATATATTTTAAAAATTAATGTTTTCTTGCTGAAAGCCATGTTACATTTCTGTAATAGGGTGAAGTGGCATATATCATCCCAAAGAAAAGAATTTGCAGAATTATTTTCTTAATAATGAAACTGCTGGAATTACACTTTATATCATATGGAGATGTAATAGTTTTAGTCGCAGAGCACCACTTCCCCTGACTTTCAATGGGTCACCATACCCTCCATCATCAACATCTTGGGAGAAGCAGTGACCTGAAACTTTATTGATCAAATCAACTATACTATGGCTACAAGAGGTGATCAAAGTTTTGGTATCTTGCAGCCAGTAACTCAAGAGTGGATCGCTAGAGTGGATGTCGAGAGGATATGTCCTTTGGTGGTGGAGTCTAAGACCAGAGGACGCAGACTCAGAATAGAGAGGCATCCTTTTAGAATGGAGATGAGGAGGGATTTCTTTAGCCAGAGAGTGATGAACCTGTGGAAGTCACGGCCACAGGTGGCTGTGGAGGCCAAGTCACTGGCAGAGGTTAATAGATTCTTGATTAGTCAGGCATGAAGGGATATGGGGAGAAGGCAGGAGACTGGAGTGAGAGGGAAAACGGATCAGCCACTCATGTTGATGTGGTCATTCTTTAATTGGATCATGGTTACTATTCTGTTATGGATTTATTGAGTATTCCCTCAAAAAAAGGAACTGTGTCTCCAGGTTGTACCTGGTGACATACTGCATATGTACTTTGATAATAAATTTACTTTGAACTTTGAACTTATATAGAAAGAAAATGCAACTGATTATTTTCCACTCATCCTTGCTTCTTCCCACTATAAAAAAATGACATATTCTCTAGAGCTTAATATGCTGTTCCTTCTTGATCTTGTGGTCAGTAGAAGGAAGGGAAAATCATACCTCTTCTTGGTATTATTATGTCTTTTTTGCTCTTTCTACTTTGTCAGTCAGCCTCCTGTATGATCTGAGTAGCTAACCTGATTACATGTATGTAATATCTATTCTTTATTCATTTCTATGTACTTCCAGCTGACCTGAGCTGTGAATTCCATTATTGTTCTTGGCTCTCACATTATGTAAAGAGATAACAACAGAAATTCCATTGAGAATTTCAAGTACTGAGGTAGTGAGGAGAACTTTTGAAGGTCAACTAATACCTTAATGGATTAATATTAGAAGAACTTTGGCTTCACCTACAATTGATGGAATAGTAGTTGCAGACTTATTCATATATAAAATACATGAACACATTGGACCCAACCCAACCATATTGGCTTTACTTTACATGGTAGGTTGTGTGCATCTTTGTCTCTTACAGCCATAACTGGTTTAAACTTAGTCAAGGTTCACAGAGCAGCTCAAACTAGAACTCCTTCAAAAGTTTATTGAAACTAAACAAACTCTACAGATGAAACAAAATAAACACAAGCACCACAAATAATGCAACATAAAATACCAGAAGAAACTTCCAACAATTATTTGATATAAATTGCTACAAAATAGCATGGAATATATGATAACTGTGATCTAATAACATTACATAACTTTAACTTTTAACCATAAGTGTAGCTTCAAATCACAGATTCCCTCTCTCTCTTTGATTCTGAATGAAATTCACTCCAGTGATGACTCATAGGAGCTTGTTTCCACCTGTACAGATTTGCCAATCCCTTTCACGCTATCCTTTAATTTTAAGCATTATTTACATGGATTGGTTTGTTTAGCACAGGACAATTTCAAATATAACCAGTTCCATTGATCACTGTCCCATTGTGTCCGTTCCCATAAGTATCAGGGAACTGACCACTCCACAGTTTCTTGTAGGTTGCCAAAACTTACCCAGAATTTTTCTTATTTTATCATAGAAAAATCATATCTGTGACAATTTGAATGATACATCTTCACCCAATCCCCTAAACAGCCTCCTCTTTTGATTGGACCATCTTATCTGTGCAATAAGTCAGCAAAAATGTTCCTTCTCGCCATATTAACATTTACAAAGGTTGAATCTAGACTTGGAGGAACCATGTTACTAACTTGCTATAGATTATGACTAGCTGCAATTTGCCTATCGCCACAATTGGTCAACAGCAAATGCAAACTCACTGGCTCTCCACTTGGCTTTGGATCACCTAGACAACAGCAATACCTACATCAGTTTATTGATTACAGCTCAGCATTCAATACCATCATACGCTCAGTACTAATCAACAAGCTTCAAAGCCTGGGCCTCTGTATCTCCTTCTGTAACTGGTTCCTTGACTTCCTTATCAGGAAACCATAGTCAATGGGGATCAGAAATATCACCTCTTCTTGCTGACAAGTGTACCTCAAGGATGTGTGCTCAGCCCATGGCTCTACTTTCTACACCCACGGCTGTGTGGGTAGGCGCAGCTCAAACATCATGTATAAATCTGCTGATTACACAACGGTTGCTGGCAAAATCTGAGGTGGTGACAAGGAGGTGTACAGGAGTTAGAAAGATCAACCTGCTGAGTCATGTCACAACAGCAGCCTTGCTGTCAGTGTTAGTAAGACCAAGGAATTGATGGTGGACTTCAGGTAAGTGAAGTCAAGGGAACACACACCAGTCATCATTGAGGGATCAGCAGTGGAAAGGATGAGCAGTTTCAAGTTCCTGAGTGTCAATCTCTGGCCATCTATCCCGGGCCCGACATATTAATGCAATTACAAAGAAGGCAGGACCGTGGCTATATTTCATTTGGAGAATGAAGAAAAATAATTTCAAGATGTATATTGTATACATTTCTCTGACATTAGATGTACCTTTGAAACCTTTGAGTTTGAGCAGATTTGGTATTTCACCAGATGTTTCATGAAGAGCATTGAAACTGGTATCTGGTATCACCATCTGATATGGAGGAGCCACTGTACAAGATCAGTAAAAAACTGCAGAGGGCTGCACATTCAGCCAGTTCCATCATAGGCACTAGCATCTCCAACATCAAGGACATCTTCAAAAGCTGATGCCTCAAAAAGGCAGCATCCATCATTAAAGACCCCTATCGCCCAGGACATGTCCTCTTCTCATTGCTACCATTAGGGTGGAGGTACAGGAGCCTGAGGACACACACTCAATGTTTGAGGGACAGCTTCTTCCTCTCCACCATCAGATGTATGAATGGACAATGAACCAACTCATGAACACTGACTCAATATATTTCTGCTGAAGGGTCTTGGCCGAAATGTCGATTTTATTCTTTGCCATTGATGCTGCCTGGCCTGCAGAGTTCCTATAGCATTTTGTGTGTGTTGCTCAGATTTCCAGCATCTGCAGCTTTTCTCTTGTTTGTCACTGTATTTTTGGTCTCTTTTTGCATGAAACTAAATGTACATACATGTATTTCTTACATTTTTTTACTTACAGTTTTTAATGTATTGCACTGTACTGCTGCCACAAAACCAGAAATTTTGCGACATCTGCATGTCATCCTAAACTTGATTCTGATTCTAAAAGATTCATAAGTCTTATAAAGAGCCAAGAAAATTGGGAGTTCATCACCAGTTTTGAAATTTCATTTAAAAGCCTCGAGGTTCTTCACAGCAGGGTGGAACATAGAACTAGGGAAAACTTTAATCATAATTGATGTATCATGAGTTAAATGTGTCCTTGCCAGTGATTTGGCCAGTGTTGTAATAAAGTAATGCCATCTGCTGTGGGATGATATGCAGACTACCCATACAAAATTAATAGCTGTTCCCGAAGATCTGAAGGTTAACAGAACATAATATTTTTTCCAGTAACAGCTCCTTCCAAGTTCATGGTGACATGTCTCATGCCAGGAAATTGTCCAAAATTGATTTAAAAATACCATTTCCTTCATTATCACACAATTCAAAATTTGTGCCCTGGAGTGAAGATCGGTAACAAATATTTCTGTGTCATTTTACTCAGGGGTGCAGTGTCAATTTTTTTAGTTGCCAGGGCTGTACCAGGGGTGATTGCTAAGTTTGTGGCCTAAGATAGAAGGCCAAAGGCTATACAGTTATCATTACATGCATGCGCAGTTCAACTCTTCGAGTGATTATGTAGGAGGTTTGAAGTTAATAACTTCTGTGGTATTTCTGTTTCAGATAATTGCTATGTTTTCTAAAATTGACTCTTTCCACCTTAGGCCACAAAATTAGAGCTTCTTATAATGTGTAGCACTAAACCAAGATGAAAGAAATATATGAATTCTAGAGCACCACAGAAATATAGTGATAGTTAAGACATTAACAAGATTATAGCCTATCACTACATTACAGTGTATAACTGGTACAATAAATCATATAATATTTAATTTAATAATATGACAAAGTATTGCACGGTAGCACTCACTAATTATCATAAAATATAATTATCAAGCAAGTAAAGAAAAAGACAGCATCTTCATTAGCTATATTTTCAACACTCAGAGCAGCAGCTTTTGATAGTTTGTGATCAACAATTCTTTTTCTGAGAGACTTCAAGAGTGTAATTCGATCGGATCCATAATAGGATATTTGGTACATCTGCCGTTCACTTGATAGCCTCAGAGCCCCAGAAGTGAGAAGTGTCAGATTGGTTTTGTTTGCACAGACTTTACACCCGAGTTTATCATCCTTGAAGTCAAACCAGGGATAAGTTTCCTTCTTTTCCTTCCACATTTCTTCAGTCCGAACACCTGAACAGGGATACAAGCCTGACTTGGAAGGACCATTACTTTCAGAACTGCATTTGGACCCGTTAGGAAATTTGAACTAGAAGCAGGCGAGACCCAGCTTTTGTCACTGTTACTGTTATCAGTCTCTTGTACGTTATTCTTGTTACACCCCTCAGCTTGTTTACAAAAGAAAGAAGTTAACATTGTTTGCTTAGAAGCCATAGGGTTGTTAGTGAGAAAAATTTACTTTTGTATTGGCAAGTAATCCACAGACCCCCACCACAGATGTAGCCTTACTAATATGACTGAGTCGGAGCAGACAGCAGGGCCCGCAGCACTTAGCAGTGTTCCCAGGCAGGTATAAAAATAACAGAAATAAAGCAAATAAGCTTTTTACACTTCTAGCCACCTAAATTGAAACCAAGTAATCAAGTGTGAAAAAAGAACGTCTAATAAACTATTGCTGAATATTAGTATCTAAAGCGGTAGGTTGGCAACTCTGCCTCGTACCGTTTCTCTCTCAGAAATGGTTGGACAGGAAGTGTTCCTGAGAGTGTTGACACTCACATTATCCTCACACGTCGGGTATTACATGGTTAGACCAATATAGATCCTGCTGAGTCTCTAAATATATAAGAAGTTAAAGAAGCTTGAATCTTTACATAAATTATTATTGTATCTATACGAATAAAAAGTAATAAAAAGTATCGTATTTTGGAAGTGACAAACGTTAACGCGGAGGAGAGCAACCACTGGGAGATTTGGAAATGAGTTTCGTCTCGTTAATTGCCTCACTAAATTACTCTTTTTCCTATCAACACAAAGAGAAGAAAAGCCTCTTTCCAATCAACTATAGTTGGTGGAGCTAAGCAAAGGGGTTGATCTGGTATTAATGATAGCCGAAATGATGTAAAACTAGCTTATAGCCTAGAAAGGTTTTTTTCATTTGGCTTGTGTTGTACAAACGGTTGTAAAAAAAAACCTAAACTCAGCGAGTGAGGTAGCATCTATGGAGGGGAGTAAACATTCGATGTTTTGAAAAGAGTCTTGACGTGAAGAGTTGACTGTTTATTTCCCTCCATAGATGCTGCCTGATCTGCTATGATCCCCCAGCATTTTGTATGTGTTGCTCAATATTTTCAGCCTCTGCAGAATCTCAGTATTTAAGGGGACCGTCTTCTCTTGGGGGGAGGGTCATGAATCTTTAAAATTCTCTTTCTTGTGGTGTCTGCATTACTGAGCATATTTCAAAGCCAAGGTAGGCAAATTTACGGCCAATGGAAAACAGACAGGTCAGTGAAACAGAGACCAAAATCAGCCATGATCTTATCAAATACAGGAGGAGGGCGAAGGATCTGTGTATTTCACTCATTTCAGAATTACTATCAAGGACGTATGTCATGAAATTTATTGTTTTGCAGCAGCATTACATAAAAAGGCTATAAATTCCAATAAGAAGTAAGTTGTGCAAAGACAGAACAAAAACAAAGAGGTTCATAGGTTGGATCATTATCCGTTCTCCTGTTTCTTTATGCTCTTGATTAGATTTTACAACCACTCCACTGGCCAGATACCAAGGTGGGTACTACAATTATATTCTATCTTTCATACAACATCTACCCTCCCCAAACCCTACACGAGGGGCTCCCAAAACCTGGGGCCAAGAACCCCTTGCTTAATGATATTGGTCCATGATTGGGAACCCCTGCCAACCAACCACTGATGTCACCACCATGTCCAGAAACACATACAGTTCTCAGGTCATCTGATCTTCTGCATGTTCATTAGCAATCAAGAAGCCTGCCAATTACACTAGTTTCCAGGCTGTTGTATGTCAAGGACAATGATATCGAATTTTACCTTTGATGATGAATCATCAACTCAATTATTCATAGGATCTGATAACTGACATATAGGCTTATGGATGAGGAAAACAGACAAGATTTCAGCAGTGATTCATAGCGCCATTTTGTAAAGACTCCAGTAAGGGCACCATGGTACCATAATGTTTAGCGTGACACTATTCCAACTCGGGGTGGTCTGGAGTTTGGAGTTCAATTCCTAGGCCATTCTGCAAGGAGTATCCATACCTCCTTCCCATAGGAATGCATGAGTTTTCTCTAGGTCCACCAGTTTTCTTCCACAGTCCAAAAACATACCAGGTATGTTAATTGGTCATTGTAACTTGTCCCGTGATTAAGTTAGGGTTAATTGGGTTTGTCAGGGGTTGCTAATATGGTGTGGCTACTTCACACTGTAACACTAAAGAGATAAATAAAATGAGAGTTACCCTTTGCAGCCGTAATGGCTTTTTCTACTGAAAAGTGGAAACGTTGGGTTAGAAACATTGGGTTGAAGCAAGGGCCTTCGCAATTTCCTTTTTGATCTCCTGTAAGGGAAAGGCAGGGAAGAGGGAATATGGAATGTAATCTGTCATCTTCCCAAATTTCATTCCAGCATTGAATTCAAATAGTTACATTCACATCAATAATCTGGAAATATACAAAAGTACAGTTAATATACAAAAGTGCTGCCTTAAGGGTGAGAATCTGCACCCTGCCCTATAAGTTATTCCAAAGGTGATTCTGAAATGGTCCAACAAATCATTTGTTAAAAGGAATTAAAGATAGACAATAAAACCTGGCCTTGCCAGTTGTACACATATCTTGAACAGCGAATAAATAGAAGTCTCTATTGCAGTACAGCACTGCCCCCTGAGAATCCACACTCTGAGGACTAATTATATTCAGTTGACTCTGATCTGCAGGCTATGCTGTTTGTATATCTGACACAGACTGCTGAAACTGACACACTATTCTCAGCTCTGTCACTGGAGCAGGTTATCTGATAGATAAAGGAAATAATCCAAGGATATGCTCTAAACCTCCTTGGAATTGTGGAACACATCCATCAACTGATAGGAATCACAGGATCACAACTCTTCGAAGTGGAGAAGGAGCATACAGACACACACCGAATCATCAGTCTATCTGCCTCCTGTCTGCATACAGGCAGAGCCTGAAGAACAAGGCTTGAGAGGTAAGAAAACAAAGAGGTGGTCATGGGAGGTACAGGAGCGGCTATGGAATTGCTTAGACTCATGTTCAAGGACTCAGAGGACCTGATAAACAGGCCATGGTTGTCACAGACTTTACAAAGACACCTGAGCGCAAGTATGTCCCCCCAAGATCATTCAGGATCTTCCCAAACCAGAAGCCCTGGATAAACCAAGAGATCTGCAATCTGCTAAGATTTATTGTGTTCAGGTCTGACAACCAAGAAGAGTAGAAGAAGTGGGGAATAAAGGCAACTTTTTCTGGTTGGCTGCCAATGACTAGTGGTGTTCCTCAGAGGTTAGTGTTGGGTCCGTTTCTTTTCACGTTATATATCAATGATTTGGATGACAGAATTGGGTGACCAGGTTTGCAGATGAAACAAAGTTAGGAGTTAGGCAAGCAGAGAGTCTGCAGAAAGCCTTAGGGAGATTAGGAAAATGGGCAATCAAGTAGCAGATGGACTATAGCGTAGGGAATTGTATGCTTATGCACTTTGGTAGAAGGAAGAAAGGCATAGACTATTTACTATACAGGGAGAAATTCAGAAATCAGAGATGCAAAAGGATTTGGGCATCCTTGTGTAGGATTACCTCACAGTTAACTTGCAGGTTGAGTTAGTAGTAAGGAAGACAAATGCAATGTTAGCTTTCATTTTGAGAGGATTAGAATATGAAAGCAAGGATGTAATGTTGAGGTATAATGAGGCATTGGCCAGACTGCACTTGAAGGATTGTGAACAGTTTTGGGCCCTTTATCTAAGAGAGAACCTGCTGCCTTTGGAAAGGGTCCAAAGGAGGTTCTCAATAATATTCCTGGATCTGATATGATGTCAAGAAATGTAGAGGAGGCTTGACCCAAAAGCAGAACAGCGGACAGGATTCAGCAATGAACAATGATTTTAGTAATAACAAATCATGAGGAGCTACAAAACAAGAGAGAAGGCTTGGAAAATGGCTGGACAGCTGTGAAGTCCAAAGGAATCAGCCAGTGGGAGTTGTTAACATAGTCTTCCACTCATTCACCCCCCCCCCCAGTCAATACAGACCAGATTGTCCATACTTTGTAGATACCTGGACAATTTAGTGAAAATCTGAGCCCCATCGAATGTTTCAAATATGCTATCCATCAAGGAGACAAGGCTGTGGTTCTTAGTGGCAATTCTGTTGAGTGCACAGTAGTCAATGCAGGGATGAAGACCCCATCTTTCATTTTGACAAAGAAGAATCTTGCAACAGCTGGGGACTGGGATGGTCAAAAGAAATTGTGCTGAAGGACTTTGGTGATGTAATAATTCATGCTTAGGTCTCAGGAGGAAAGAGGGAGAACAGATTACCTCAGATAGTGGGGGTGCCTGGAAGGAGATCAACTGCGTAGTTGTGTGGTCTGAGAGGCAGCAGGGAGCTGGCTTCCATTTTACTGAAGGCAATAGATAAGTCATGGTACTCCTGTAGAAGTTTGATGAGATTGAGGGATTTCTTGGTCTCCACTGATTTATGGGGTGAAGTCAACTAAGGTTGCAGTTAGGTGGCCCGTCAGGTGGGTCCCCAACTCAACAGTAAACTAGATGAAGTGAGGGTTATGAGTTGATGAGAGAAGTGTTGGGTGAGTCGAGCTGGAGGAAATGGATGGACTTGCAGTGATCTCCACTGCTTACGGGCACAGGCCATCCCGGACTCCAAAGGAGATCCAACAATGGCTGTGATGCAGAAGGGATGAGAGATGGGTCCTTTAGGGAGGCCAAGCTGTACTCACAGAATCCTGCCCAAAAACTGCCTGTTACACTGGAATCCACCAGAGCTTCTTGTGCACGTAGAACGGCTGGGGTGTGGAACAGGACAGAGTGAGTGAATGGCACTATCTGGAACGAGGGGCTGGGGGGGAGCTTACCAGAAAGAATATCCCACGTCTTCACCCGGAGGTGCTATTTCCTGGACACAGCGGGTGTCTATGTGTGGGTGATCAGCTGGGCTGTAGTAAGCACACAAGATGTCTCTCAAGCTCTTAGTTATTAAGGGAACTCTCCCCTCTGCATGATGAGGGAGGATCCTGTAGACTGGGGGTCTAGCTGGTGACCTGGAGGGCCATTCCATAAGATGCTTGTCAATACAGAGACAAGGCCAGAGAGACAAGGCTTTTGAGGTCGGTGGGTATCTTCTCTGTAGTCAGCTCATCTTTCAAGCACTCCATGGGACCACGATGTTAATGAGGCTGCAGTGTTTCTACATTCCAGTCACTTAGTGCAGCAAAAGCCCTGAATTCCATAGTGCAATTCAGCAGCACGTGTCAGCCTTGATGCAGGTGTAGTATCCGATCCACTGCCCCCACCTTCCACTCTCCTGACGGTCAAAAACCCAGTGCACAGTTTGTGGCTGGGGTGACTCGGATCCCCAATGATCCTTCGGGTCCTCTTTACACACCTGTCTCTGTAAACGTCCTGAATAGTGGGAAGTTCACATCTACAGGTGCGCTGGGCTGTCCGCACCACTCTCTGCAGAGTCCTGCAATTGAGAAAAGGACAGTTCCCATACGAGGCAGTAATACAGCCAGTCAGGATGCTCTCAATTGTGTCCTTGTAGAAAGTTCTTAGGATTGGGGGGCCCATACCAAACTTCTTCAACCATCTGAGGTGAAAGAGACACTGTTGTGCTTTTTTCACCACACAACCGGAAAGTACAGACCATGTGAGATCCTCGGTGATGTGTATGCCAGGGAATTTTAAACTGTTCACCCTCTCAACCCCAGATCCATTGATGTCAATAGGGGTAAGCCTGTATCTATTCATCCTGTAGTCCACAACCAGCTCCTTTTTTTTTGCGACACTGAGGGAGAGGTTGTTTTCTTGACACCACTGTGTCAGGGTGATGATTTCTTCTCTGTAGGCTGCCTCAATATTATTTGAGATCAGACCAATCAATATAGTATTGTCAGCAAATTTAATTAGCAGATTGGAGTGTGGGTGCTGACACAGTCATGGGTATACAGGGTATAAAGAAAGGGGCTTAGGACACAGTCCTGAGAGGAATTTCTTCAGCCAGGGAGGGATGAATCTTCAGAATTCATTGCCACAGACAGCTGTGGGGTTAAGTCATTGGGTCTATTTAAAGCAGAGGTTGATATACACTTTTTAGACAGTGTGTCAAAGGTTACGGGGAGAAGGTAGGAGAAGGGGTTCGGAGGGATAATAAATCAGCCATGATAGAATGGTCTTCTTCGGTTGTCCATCGAAATCCGATGACGAAGTCCACTCCTTTTACAGTGAGATCTTTGATGACTATACAGTCCTATCCTGGACCCACAAGTTCTGTTACAGGTGGGACATGTATATGTGGTAGTGGTGGTAGTGATGGCAACCATGGCTGCATTTCTCCTGGCTCTATTGTGCTGTTGTCTGGTTGTTCTTTCCATCTCCAGAATACGAACCCTGTCCCTACACAGCTGTCACCAAGTGCTATGGTCAGCAGCAACATCCTCCAGGTCCTCAGGTCTGATCTTGCACTTCCTTAAAGCATTCTTCATCTGATCCTTTTAGCTCTTCTTCGGCCCTCCAGCTGAGCATTGACCATGATGTAGCTGGCCGTATAACATTCTGCGGAGTAGCCAACGTGGGGGCATCCTTATCACGTGCCCCAGCCACTGCAACTGACACTGGGTGATCATGGCCTCAATACTTCTGCAGTTGGTCTTTACAAGTATTTCAGTGTGAAGCACCCACTCAGCCAAGTAATTCCCAGGATGCGCTGAAGGCAGCTTATGTGGAAGCTCTCCAAGGACTTGATGTGATGGCTGTAGGTTACCCAAGCTTCACAGCCATAAAGGAGGGTGGTGACACAGACTGCTAGGTATACGGCGACCTTTGTGGAGGGATGAAGGCTCCAGTTCTGAAAGACTCTACGCCGAAGTCTCCCAAAGATAGAATGGTAGAGAGTCTTGATGGACTAACTAGCCTAATTCTGCTCCCAGCTATACGATCGTGTTTTGAGCAACGTGATTTGCTTGCAATACCTGTGTGGTTTTTGGAGTACCTGCAGAACTGTCTGTTCAGGACATTGAAGTATTCAGTTCTGGCAAACAACTTAAGTGAAGTTCTTAGTGAAGACATGACATCCAAAATTTAACAGATTTCTATAGATGTGTAGTGGGGAGTATATTGACTGGTTGCATCATAGGCTGGTATGGAAACAGTGCTCCTGTATGGTGAATCCTACAAAAAGTAGATACAGCCCAGTCCATCACAGTTAAAGCCCTCCAACCACTGAGCACAGCAACCATCTATACGAAGAACTGTCACAGGTAGCAGCATTCACTACCGAGGATCCCCACCATCCAGGTCATTCCCTCGTCCCACTGCTATCATTAGGAGGAAGGTGCAGGAGCCTCAGGACCTTTACCAAAAAAGACTGAACGACTGGCATCCTGTTGCACTCACCTCAATAATAAGAAAATGTTTTGAGAGGCTGGTCAAGGATTACATCCACAGCATGCTACCACCAAAACTGGACCCCCTACAATTGACTACCAACACAAACAATCATCAAACGACACAATAGCCACAGCTCTACACACCGTCCTTACACATCTGGAGAAGAGGGATGCTTCTGTGAGAATGCTGTTCTTGGTCCAGGCTTGACAGGAAGTTCAGAGACCTCGGCCTTCACCCTGCCTTGTGCAGCTGGATCCTGGACTTACTGTCTGATCGTCAGCAGGTGGTAAGAGTGGGCTCACCCACCTCCAACCCTCTGCCTCTCAACACAGGAGCCCCTCAGGGCTGTGTACTGAGTCCCCTCCTTTATTCCCTGTGTACTCATCACTGTGTCGCCACCCGCAGCTCTAATCTGCTAATTAAATTTGCTGACAACACTAGATTGATTGGTCTTATCTCAAACAATAATAAGGAGGCCTACAGGGAAGAAGTCATCTCTCTGACACAGTGGTGTCAAGAAAACGACCTCTCCCTCAATGTCGAAAAAACAAAGGAGCTGTTCGTGGACTACAGGAGGAATGGAGACAGGCTAACCCGATTGACATCAATGGATTTGGGGTTGACAGGGAGAACAGCTTTAAGTTCCTCAGCAT
The DNA here is from genome assembly GCF_030144855.1 of Hypanus sabinus. Taxonomy (NCBI): domain Eukaryota; kingdom Metazoa; phylum Chordata; class Chondrichthyes; order Myliobatiformes; family Dasyatidae; genus Hypanus; species Hypanus sabinus. The sequence continues at coordinate 20,659,714 of NC_082709.1, forward strand.
CCACATCACCGAGGACTTCACGTGGTCTGTACACACCAGCTGTGTGGTGAAAAAGGCACAACCAGTGTCTCTTTCACCCCAGACAGTTGAGGAAGTTTGGTATGGGCCCCCAAATCCAAAGAACTTCCTACAGGGGCACAATTGAGAGCATCCTGACTGGCTGCATCACTGTCTGGTATGGGAACTGTACTTCCCTCAATCACAGGATTCTGCAGAGAGTGGTGCGGATAGTCCAGCATATCTGTAGTCGTGAACTTCCCATGATTCAGGAAACTTACAAAGACAGGTGTGAGAAAAGGGCCCGAAGGATCATTGGGGACCTGAGTCACCCCAACCACAGTCTATTCCAGCTGCTACCATCCAGGAAACAGTACCGCTGCATAAAAGCCAGGACCAACAGGCTCCAAGACAACTTCTTCCACCAGGCCATCAGACTGATTAACTCACACTGATTTGAGTGTATTTCTATGTTACGTTGACTGTTCTATTTATCATAAATTATTATAAATTACTATGATTGCACACTTAGACAGAGTCGTAACATAAAGATTTTTACTTCTCATGTATGTGAAGGATGTAAGAAAAAAAGTCATTTCAATTCAATTCAAATAAAATCAATTCAATACTGATAATTGGGCTATCGGTTAATCCGGCCAACCACTTATAGGGAACAACTCTTAAAGAGCAAACACAAATAGGAAAATAGTTGGGATTCTCTTCATTTTTTGGGACACTATGTCCAGTTAAATGGGACAGGAGACTGTTGCTGAACAGCTTTAAACTACTGTCAGCCACATGTACGTCTGGCATTTAGACACTTCACCATGCTTAGAGCAAACAGTTTTTTTTGATAGTGTCAGTTGCTATGTTTGTATTTCAAAAAGCAATGATATTTGACACTGATAGTTCACAAGAAATAAGCAGTAAGACAGTACAGAACAGTTTAGCTCACTGCTGTTTCAAGCATTCAGGCTTGGAGAAGCCTGAAACAGCCAGGAGTGAAAAAGGTACAATTTTACGACTTCAACAAGTTTGGAACTACAAAGAGTTTGAAGGTATCAACAATCATCTTAAATGTTACAAAATAGAAATGAAGATTTGGTGGATGCAATCATTGAAAGTATTATCTGAAAGCAGTCATGATTTTGTTCAGTTACAATCAAAAGAACACGTCTGTGTACACTGGATGAATTCCCCCATCATTAACTATTTGGACTTAGTTCACAGTTTTATAGTACTGTAGTAGTTTCAGTAGTGTTCTAATATGTTCTGTTTTTCATTTAAATCATTTATTTCTCAGTTAAATGAAAGTTTGTCTTTTTTTATACTTTTTTAACTATTTCATTGAAATTTTAGCTAATTGGGGCAGCCACTTAAGTAGGGCAAATTGTACTGATCCTGACGTGTCCCAAATAACCAGAATCACTGAAAATGATTAATTCCTGCTTCAACAATAGCATGTTTATTGTGAGTAATGCAAGCAGCAAATTGCAGATTATTCGCATAGGTACACTCTGTGCTGTCTTGCCTAGGTCACCTTTGAAACAGGGTTCCTTCTCTGGACCAAATCCTCCCCATTGCTTCCTTGGGCAATGATTGTCAAGGACAAGTATGCATTATGCTTTCATCAGGACATGCCAAGGAGCTGTCACAGGCTCTAGCAGGAGAAAACGTCCGGCTGACAATCAGCAAGAACAAAATGTAATAATCCTCAAGCTCAATGGTAGCTCCCCACAGATAGTATTCTGATCGACAGAAAATGAAGCTCCTGCTAAAATCAGCAGGACACTCTTCTGAAAATGCTATAAATACCCAGCAGGACAGTCAACACCCGTGGATACACAGAATTAATATTTCAAGTTAAAGAACTTTAATCAGTATCTTTGTCATCACAACATCATCCCTGAGGCCTGACGTGGACATTCAGTCATAAACCTTGAAGCAGGTGCTCATTATAAAACTGATCGTGGCTTGGGGAGACCAGATTGAGAAGGTTTTTGAGCGTAAGAAGGCCAAGTACCAGGAGTTGGTACAGCAGAGCCAGGGACAGGGATGGAGGGCACATTGCCAGCTTACAGAGGTGTGGTGTAGAGATTTTGCTGGCTGCTCGCTCAACAGAAGCTACTCTCCCCTCAGCATTACAGAGCTGCAAAGAGAGAAGCCGTCAGGCCTGTCAAAGAGGCTACTAAGCGTGCTTCAAGACGGCAACGGATCAAGAACTGTGAACCATGGACCAATGCCACTGGTCAAGCTGGTCAAGGGTATCTGATGTTGAAAGACCAGAAACACCCAATGACCCCAGATTGCATGATTAATGATGTGTCCCAGCACATCCTAAGATGCATCTCAGCACCATTCATGTCAAGGATAGATAAGCACACTGCATAGATCTACTTCACTACTTAACATTTACAAGAAAGGCCTAGAAAGTTTCATAACCTAAATGGACATCTAAGAAATCTGCACAGGAGCAGGAAGCAGAGCAAACATGTAGAAAATTCTGAAATCATAACACTTTTACTGAAAACGGAACTGAATATACCAAAATCACATTTGTTCATGTTTATGATATGCCATCCTATACCCAAATTTTGGTATTTATCATGTAAAGAAAAAAAGACATGGTCTGGTAATTTACCAATGATGACGTTAACAATTTTCTTTTGTCATACGAGGTGACTAAATCTTCATGGAGTGTCTTTGACACAGCATATCATCAAGCTGAAGAAGATCAAAACTTTTCACTGTGCTAACATGTGGTAACATTCTCATATTCACTATTCAGCTAGAGCATTTAAAAAAGAAAATAAGTCCAGGAAAATGTCTTTTATTCAAGGCATTCTCATAAAGTAAAACATTTTTGGGGTTGTAAAAAACGTTTTGTTTAAATAATTAAGTTGCTGAATTCCTAAACACACTTCCAAGTTCTGTTTAACTTTGAACAATTTAGGAACAAATTGATCTTTGTGAGAGGTATACAGGCAATGAAAAGAAACTCATTGAAGTGGTTAAAACCTTGTAAATTAGACCATATGATCATAAAACAGAGGAGCAAACTTAGGTCATTCAGCCCTTCAGATCTGCTACACCATTCCATCGTGGCTGATTTAAAGTTCACTGTTCAAAATAAGTTTATTATCAAATTACATATATGTCAACATATACAAGCCTGAGACTAATTTCCTTATGGGCATACTCTATAAATCCATAATGGAATAATAACCTTGATAGACTCAATGAAAAACTGCACCAACTGGGCATTCAACCAGTGTGCAAAGGACAAGAAACAGAGCAAAGACAAAAGAAATAAATAATAAATAATAATAAATAAATAAATAGATAGATAGATAAATAAATAAATAGATAGATAGATAAATAGATAAATAAATAAATAAATAGATAAATAAATAAATAAATAAATAAATAAATAAATAAATAAATAAATAAATAAATAAATAAATAAATAAATAAATAGATAAATAGATAAATAAGCATTAAATATCCAACACATAAGAAGAAGAGTCCTTGAAGATGAGTCCATAGGTTGTGGGAACATTTCAATGATGGGACATAAAGTTGAGTGAAGTTATCCCCTTTGGTTCAAGAGCCTGATGATTGAGGAAAATAACTGATGCTGAACCTGGTGATGTGAGTCATAAGGCTCCTGCACCTCCCTCCTATATGCTGATTCATCATCACCTTTGATTCGGCCTACAACAATGATGCTGTCAGCAAACTTTATTATCTCTCTCAACTCTATTATCCTGCTTTCACCCCTTCTTAAAATTTGGAGTGACATTTGCAATTTTCTAATCCTCCAGAACCATACCAGGATCTAGTGATTCTTGAACGACCATTACTAATGCCTCCACAACCTCCTCAGCTACCTCTTTCAAAACCCTGGAGTATAGTCCATCTGGTCCAGGTGAGTTATCTACCTTCAGATCTTTCAGCTTCCCAAGCAGCTTCTCCTTTGAAATAACAACTATACAATCTTCTGTCCATGATACTCTTGAATTTCTGGCATTCCACTATATATTCCACAGTGAAGACTGACACCAAATACTTATTAAGTTCATCCATCCGTTCTTTGTCCCCCAATACTACCACTTCAGTGTCATTTTCCAGCTCCAATGGCCCAATGTCCACTCTCACCTCCCTTTTACCCTGTATATACCTGAAAAAGCTTTTGGTTTCCTCTTTTATATTATTGGCTAGGTTACCTTCATATTTAATTTTTTCTCTCCTTTTGGCTTCTTATGTATCTGTTATTGGTTTTTGAAAATATTCCTAATCCTCTTAACTCCCCACTATTTTTTGTAATATTATATGCCCTCTCTTTTCCTCTTATGTTGCCTTTGACTTCCCTTGTCAGCCATGGTTGCCTCATCCTCCCTTTAGAATACTTTTTTCAACTTTGGGATGTATCTATCCTGTGCCCTCCGAGTTACTCCCAGAAACTCCAGCCATTGCTGTTCTGCCTATTCTGCTCGCGTCCCCTTCCTATCAGGATTGGCCAGCTCCTCTCTCAGGTCTCTGTAATTCTCTTTACTCCACTGTAATATTGATACATCTGACTTTACTTCCCCCCTCTCCAACTGCAGGTTGAATTCTATCATATTGTGATCACTGCCTCCCAAGGGTTCCTTCATATTAAGCTCACTAATCAAATCTGGTGCATTACACAACACCCAATCTAGAGTTGCCTTTCCCATTGTGGAGTCAACCACAAGCTGCTCTTAAAAGCCATTTGATAGGCTTTCTACAAATTACATCCCTTGGGATCTAGCACCAACTTGATTTTCTCAATCTACCTGCATGTAGGAATGCCCCATAAACATTGTAACACTTCCCTTTTTTACATGCCTTTTCTATTTCCCATTGTAACTTGTAGCCCACATCTTTGCCACTGTTTGGAGGCCTGTGTGTAAGTCCCATCAGGGTCTTCTAACGCTGCAGTTTCTTAACTCTACCCACAAGGTTTCTACATCTTCTGATCTTATGCCACCTCTTTTTAAGGATTTGATTTCATTTTTTTTTCCAACAGAGCCACCCTGCTCTCCTGTCTGTACCTGCCTGTATTTTGGATAGAATGTGTATCCTTTGATGTTAAGCTCTCAACTGTGATCTTCTTCCAGCCACGACTCAGTGATGTCCACAGTGTCATACCTGCCAGTCTCTAACTCTGCTCCAAGATCACCTACCTTGTTTTGTATACTGCATGCATTCATCACCCTTGTTCAATTTTGCCCCCATGTCATAATTCAACACATGCCCGTCTGCAGTTATGCTCTATCATCTGCCTATCTTTCATTGCAATCACAATGCATACTGCATCTACTTGTATACCAACTACCCCATCCTCAGCCCTATCACTCTGATTCCCACACCCCTGCCAAATTAGTATCAGCTCTCCCCAACAGCTCTGCGCATATCTACAACTTGTTGTGTTCATTATGAGGGCAAGAGCAGAGCACACAAGGAAGCCAGCGTGTAGGATATTCAACTAAACTTTATTGATAACACTGCTTGTACAGTGTGTGAACTCCTCCCAAGTGTGAGACACCAACTGAGTGGCATAGGAATAATGCTACTGTGGGGTCACCTGTCCTGCAATGCATTGCTAATCAGCTACGGTGCCATTCAACCTATATGTGTACATAAACTGTATAATCTATGATACTGCAGCTGAAAGTATGGGTCTCGTTATATGTTGTGTACATACTTCAAATCAGAATCAGGTTTATTGTCACAGGCATGTGCCGTGAAATTTGTTAACTTAGCAGCAGCAGTTCAATGCAATACATAATATGGAAGAAATAAGTAAATAAATCAGTCAATTACAGTACACGCATATCAAATAGATTAAAATCATGCCAACACATAAATAATATATATTTTAAAAAGCGAGGTAGTGTTCGTGGGTTGAATGAGTCAGATGGCAGAGGGGAAGAAGCTGTTCCTGAATTGCTGAGTGTGTGCCTTCAGGCTTCTGTACCTCCTACCTGATGGTAACAGTGAGAAAAGGTCATGTCCTAAGTGCTGGGGGACTTAGTAATGGACACTAACTTTCGAGACACCGCTCTTTGAAGATCTCCTGGGTACTTTGTAGGCTAGTACTCAAGATGGAGCCAACTAAAGTTATGACCGTCTGCAGCTTTTTTCAGTCCTATGCAGTAGCCCCCACCCCGCCCCACCCCCATACCAGATACTGATGCAGCCTGCCAGAATGCTCTCCACGGTATATCCACACTGTCTTGCCTTCTTCGTAGCTGCATCGATATGTTGGGATCAGGTTTGGTCCTCAGCGATCTTGACACCCAGGCACTTGAAACTGCTCAACCTCTCTCCACTTCTGATCCCTCTATGTATTTAGCAGATATAGCCTGCATAAATAGCCTCACTTTGGCCTGAAATAATGGCCAAAAAAGGACAGAATCAGAGTTAGTATCAGGTTGATTATCATTGACATATGTCATGAATTTTTTTGTTTTGTGGCAGCAATGCAGTGCAGTACATAAAAATACTATAATTTATAATAAAAATTTACAGTATATAAAAATTAAATGCAGAGTGCAAAAGGGGAGCGAAAATTGGGTTCATTGCTTCATTTTCTGTTCAGAAATCTGATGGTGAAGGAGAAAAAGTTGTTCCTAAAACACTGAGTGTGTTTCCTCCTGTACCTGGTAGTGGTGAGACGAATACATGCCCTAGGTGGTGGGGTCCTCAATGCTGGATGCCACCTTTTGGTAGGCATTGTCTTTGAACATGTCCTTGGTGGTGGAGTGGCTAGTCCCCATGATGGAGCTGGTTGAGTTTACAACTTTTTCCGATTCTGTGCAGACAGTGATTCAATCTGTTGGAATGCTCTCCACGGTACATCTGTGCAAATTCACTGCAGTCATTGGTGAAGTACTAAATTTCCTCAAACTCCTAAAGAAATGTAAATACTGATGTGTTGGGCCAAAGATAGGTCTTCAGACACCCAAGGACTTGAAGCAGCTCGCCCTTTCCACTGCTAATCCCTCAATAAGTGCTAGTGTGTTTTCTCTCGACTTCCCCTTTCTGAAGTCCACAATCAATTCCTTGGTCTTACTGATGCTGAATACACAATGGTTGTTGCGACACCCTGCAACCATCTCCCTCCAGTACACATCCTTGTCACTATAATTGGTGAATTTTTAGGTGCTGTTTGTAGAGAGAGTAGAGCAGCAAACTAAACACACATCTTAGAGGCGCACTGGTGCTGATCTGCACTGATTGTTGTCTCACAAAGCGGAAGTCAAGGATCCAGTTGCAGAGAGAGGTACAGAGGCCCAGGTTTTAACGCTTATTGATTCGTACTTGATGCAGTTACAAAGAAGGCTATATGTCATTCGGAGCTTGAGGAGAATTGGTATGTCATCAAAGACTTTTGCAAATTTCTACAGATGTACCATGGAGAGCATTCTGACTGGTTGCATCACCATCTGGTATCAGGATCAGAAAAAGTTGCAGAAAGTTGTAAACTCTGCCAGCTCCATCATGGGCACTGGCTTCCTCGCTATCAAGGCTAGCTTCAAAAGGTGATGCTCAAAAACGTGCCCTGCATCATTCTGAACACCCACCATCTTCTCATCACAACTACAGCTCCAGGTCAAACGTGGAACATCGTTAGGTCAGTGCCAGTGGTGATTTGAACCACATGCCCACCTGCCTTTTCCTTAAGAAGAGGCTTCTGTCAACATCTGAGATTGGAAAAGCAAAATCTGTGGATTCTACATGTTTTCAATGAAAATGGAAAATATCGCAGGTATGCTGCAGGTTGGACTGAAGCTGTAGAGTGAACAAAGCAGTGCTAACTCTTGAGGTTAATGGTCTTCATCACAGCATGAAGGTGAGATTAGAATGTGGATGAAGCAACAAATGAATGGAAGGTACTCCAGCTCTTCACTCATGAGGAAGGACGTAATATTGAGGCTTTATAAAGCACCGGTGAAGCCTCAGGGAGTATTGTGAGCTGTTTTGGGCCCCTTATCTTAGAAAGGATGTACTGATATTGGAGAGGGTGCAAAGGAGGTTCACAAAAAAGATTCCAGGATTGAACAGCTTGTCATATGAAGAGCATTTGACGGCTCTGGGCCTCTACTCACTAGAATTCTGAAGAACGAGGGTGGCCTCATTGAAACCTATCAAATGTTGAAAGGCCACAATAGAGTGGATATGAAGAGGGATGTTTCCTATGGTGGGAGAGTCTCGAACCAGAGGACACAGCATCAGAGCACAGGGACGTCCTTTTAGAACAGAGATGAGGAGAAATTTCTTTAGCCATGCGGTGGTGAATCTGTATAAATCTTTGCCATAGGCAGCCATAGAAGCCAAGTTTTTATGTATATTTAAGGCAGAGGCTGATAAATTCTTGATTAGAATTAGGGATATGGGGAGAAGGCAGAAGATTGGGACTGAGAGGAAAAATGGATCAGAAATGCTGGAGGAGACTCAATGTGCCGAATGGCCTAATTCTGCTCCTATATCTAATGGCCTTATGATCTGATGGTATGGTGCAGACCAGACTGCAGATGTAGAGTGAACAGAGCAGAGTTAACACTTGAGGTTAATAGTCTTCATCAATGCATGAAGGTGAAAGTAGATAACTGTGTGAATAAAAGTAGACAGAAGCACCAAATGAACAGAAGGTATTCAAACCCTTTGCTCAAAAGGAATATAGTGTTTTTCAGAGTTTTGACATATATTCTTTCTACATGTGCTCTACACAAGATGATCTACTGGGTTATTTTGGACATTCTGTTACTCTTGGGCCAAAAGCCCTGTTGACTAGAAAACTAGCAGCAGATATATTATTATTGTTGAGTGCAAAACTGCATTTTTAACAAAATTTATACATAAATGTAATTAATCTATGGAGATCTTTCACATCAAAGCAAGGTAGAGCAAAATGCAGTTACTTTGTTTACTTTGTTCTGCACTATTTGAGGTGGCTTAATATTATTATTTTAACTGTATGATTAATTTTGCTTCTATTCTAATAATCTTAATTATTTCAGCTGTATTGTGCTCTGTAACGTGAAAGCAGTAATTGCATTAATTCTTTGCCTGCACTGGATGTACACAGGGAATTAGTTTGTTTTAATTACCTCCTGCTTTAGTCTTATGTTTGTGTATCTCTGTTCTCTTTCAGTTGTCTCATTATGTGAGAAAAATCTATCTTAAAGCATGCTCTTTATTGCTGTTTTTTTTAAATTTGAGAAAAATGCTTGCTTCTCTGTGAAAATTTTCTGTATTGGAGGAAATTGTTTTAAATGGAGCTCTTATCACCTGGTTGAAAGCCAGAAGATATTGCAGTCTTCTGTTCTACTTGGGGCAAAACATTTAGTTGTTTTGATGATCAGAAGTTAGCTATGAACACAGTAACACAGCAGCATCTATGGAAATGAACAAGGTAGCTGACATTTCGGGCTGAGACCCTTCTTTAGGACTGAGAAGGAATGGGGACAATGCCTGAATAAAAAGATGTGGGGAGGGGAAGGAGGCTAGCTGGAATTCAGTGCAATGTTTGACTTCTTTGAAACAAATCAGATAATTGAATTACACAATAGGGAGCAGATGGGATACTTTGAAATGTAACAGGATACTGTGCTAATGATTTGCTAATAGAATAGCAACTCACAGAGACCAGTATGACTCCATTTTTAAAGATAGGATTTCAGATTCAGAACATTCCCAAATATAAATTGAGCAGTCCAAATTGGGTTTGTGCTTGGTGAAAAATATTGTAGTGAAAAAGCTGAGATGTAGGCTTTAATACAAAAAAAGACACAGGAGGTTTAGCAAAAAACAAAATGATATTGTATAAAATATTAGTCTAAAAATTCAATGCATTGAAGATTGTAAATTGTGACCAGCAATAGCTTGAAAGAAGTTGTCTATGGAAGGACTGTTAAACAGGCAGTCTATTGACCTGAAATTTTCTGTTTTCAATTAGCAAATTTCAATTTCAGAGGAAGTATTTTAATCTTCTGTGTAGTTCAGGAAACAGCAGAACTGTGATATCAAAAGAACTTTTAACATAGGTTACATTGTATATGTAACATGCTACATGCAAGTAGTTTCCATTTGTAAAAAAACTGTTTGAAATGAAATAAAATGCTCAGAAAGGTAGGCACTTGACTAGAATTTTGATGACACCATTTTATACTTGTTTTAGATTTCTTCAAGGCTTTAACTCAGACAGAGCAGCAGAAGGAAGTAATGCTCTCCCTGATTCAATATTGGATGCACTCGGCAGACTGCCAGTTAAAGCAAGAAACATAATATTTACAACAAAAGACAGCTCCAAGTTACGAGGTCAATATATTCTGCTGCATTTTACAGCTGTACATACCACAGAAGTTAACGGGTGGAATTGTTTTAAGACTGAAACATTTTAAAATAAGCCATAACTGATGAAAAACAGAGCAAACATGATAAATTTACGTAAGCTAGCCCTGTGCATTTAAGACCTGGAGCTGTGCCAGAATACACATTGTGGTTAATATCACATTTATCACGAATTAAATCACGAGTTTTACTATGACAATTGGATTGATAGTACACACTCAGGGCATGCCGCCCGCACTGAATGCAAATTCTAATAGGAACACTCTCACTTGAATCCACTCTACTCATTCACTAGTTCAAAGTTCAAAATAAATTTATTATCAAAGTACATATATATGTCACCACGTACAACCCTGAGATTCAGTTTCCTAAAGAGATACTCAGTGAATCCAAGAACAAGAATCCATGAGAGATCACACTCAACAGGATGGACAAACTACGTGCAAAAGACAATAAACAGAAAATACAAAAGAGAAAAGAAACAATAACATAAATAAATAAGCATTGAATATCCAGAATGCGAGACGAAGAGGCCTTGAAAGTGAGTCCATAGGTTGTCGGGACAGTTCAGTGATGGGGCAAGTGATGTTGAGAGAAGTTATCCCTTTTGGTTCAAGAGCTGGATGGCTGAGGAGTAATAACAGCTCCTGAACCTGGTGGTGTGAGTTCTGAGGCCCCTGTACCTTGTTCCTGATGGCAGCAATGAGAAGAGAGCATGGCCTGGGTAGTAGGGATCCCTGATTATGGATGCTGCTTTCCCTTTTTCTATTTTTTCTACTTTTTTTAATTTTTCTTTTCTGTTTTTTTCAGAAAGTGCTAAAGTTTAATGTATAAACAAGATGAAAGGAGACAGAGCCATGAAATTAATTGAAAACTATTTGAAGTTACAATTATGCTTACCGCTGATTTTGATCATTCTTAATTTTAAATCAATGCATTGCCAATATTATTGGTAATTCAAGCGGCAGTTTATTTTCTACATATCTTTTGCTATTACAAAAGGGCTTGAATATATGCTTAACTGAAGTTAATAACCTGAATTTTATAAGACATTGATTTAAATATCCACTACTATGAAATGTATATAAATACCTAGTAAGAATCCTAATTTTTCAACACGTTATCTTCAATTTACTGAAAAAAATTATTACTGCTTACTGATAGATTTTTGCATGGTTGCTTCAAAAGTAATGGATTATTTTGGTTATATGAATATTTGAATGTTATTCCATTAAAAATCAAAATAATCCCAATTGCTGGAAATCTGCTATAAGTTAACGCTGGGGTTACTCTGCTGAACACCCTCCATGAATATACCTGACCTGCTGAGTGTTTTACCATCTGTTTGGTGTGGAATTGCAGCAGATCCTGAACCTTGGATGTTGTCCGTGTAGAGATTGCACTTGCTAGCTGTGAATGCCTGGTCTAGTTCCTTCCCACATCTAAAAGACATGCTGGTGCATTCATTGGCTACTGCAAATTACTCTAGTGTAGGTAAATGGCAAGAGATTCAATAAAGGATTTTAAAGGGAGAATAGATTGAAGGTCAACAAGGAAATAAGAAAAAGGGTCAAGGGATTGGTGAGATTGCACTAAAAGGGACTGACAGAATGGCTCTGATGAAAGTGGTTATGGAGTTTCCCACATTGCAAAATTATCCTTTACTAACATTTGTGCTACACTCAAAGATTCAAAAATTCAAATTACATTTATTATCAATGCATGAACGTAGTATACAAACTTGAGATTCATCTTTCCCACAGAAAGACATGAAACAAAGAAAACCATGGAACCCATTAAAGGGAAAACTTCAAATCCTCAAAACGCAAAAAAAGAACAAATAGCGCAAACAGCAAAAAAGAGCAAAGAACACGGAAAATAAAACACCACAAAATCGTCAAAAAGGTCCAGGCTTATTCAGTTCTGCTCAGTTCAGGTCAGCCTAGCACTGTGTTGTTCATTAGCTGCAGGATCTACACGATCCCGCAATGACAATTGTTTCTCCAACTTGCTAACCCATCAGAGAATCCGTCCCCAGACAGTTAGATCAGACCAGTGAACTAAACCGGCCTGGCCCTTGCCTCGGACACCCTAACCTTTTCAATTGGGCCCAGCATCTATATCATCATCCAAACACTGTGTTCAGAGGCTTTGGGACCTGGACACTGCTGCCTTGATTCAGCCTATACTCGATCTTTCCAATCCGGCACGACACTAAAGCAGTCAGACCTCCTGTCTTCCTTGCTCTTGGCGATGGGCCCACTGCCTCACCTCGCCTCAGCTCTGCCGCATTGAATTGGCTCCAAGTCCAAAGGGAAGTTATAGACTATTGTTTGTGATGCTCATTTAACAGAAACAAAGTGATGAACAAAGTATTTAGATGTTTTCCCTGTTTCAACAGCCACTAGCAAGGTCGCTGAGGTTCACCAGCGCCATCTTAACTGATCAAGATATTAGAAGCTGCCTAAAAACCCCAAACACTACGAATGCTGCTATGCACATTGCAGAGTCATATAGCTACAATTTGTTATGCCAGCATTCACTTAGCAGGTTTCAGACTGTTATGAGGGACAAGCATAAGAATAACCATAAGACTATAAGATATAGAAGCAGAATTAGGCCATTCAGCCCATCGAGCCTGCTCCACCATTTCTGATCCAGTTTTCCTCTCAACCCCAATCTCCTACCTTCTCCCTGTATCCCTTCATCCCCTGACCAACCAAGGATCTATCAAACTCTGCCTTAAATATACATAAAGACTCAGCCTCTACAGGTTGCTGCGGCAAAGAATTCCACAGATTTACCATTCTCTGGCTAAAGAAATTTCTCCTCATCTTCATTTTAAAAGCATGCCCCTCTATTCTGAGGCTATGTCCTCTGGTCCTGGGCTCTGCCAACATCGAAAACATCCTCTCCACATTCACTCTATCAAGGTCTTTCACCATTCGACCATTCAAGGTCACCCCTCATTCTTCTGAATTCTAGTGAATACAGGCCCAGAGCCATCTTAAAATGAGGATAGATCCTAATTCTTGTTCTCCCATTATCTGCTGCTGCTTTCTTTCTGCAGGTGCTCTTCCTTTTCTTGTTGTTCTGGAATTCCAGCAAGACACACTAAAACTTAAAGCCTCTGTGGAAACATCCTCATTGTTTCAGGACCAATAGCAACTATATGCACCTTGAAACGATTTTAGGAGTAAAAATTAATTACTAGCTAATGAATCCTGGATGACTCTTTCTGTAATGTTGCCAAAGAGCAGCTTAAAATCTTACATATCCCTGGAATTGGTTACTTCCAAAATTTCATTTCTAGGCAAGGGGAGGATCTTGTGTTTAATGTAACATATGTAATGTGAGGCCCAGCTTCAGAATTGCAGCAGATGGCCAAGCTGGCTGTGTGTTGTTGGTTCCAAGTTTCAGTATAGAGAAAGTCTGTCTGAGTACAGATAATCTCAAGGGAAAGATGCTTTGCACAATGTAACTAATGTCATAAATAAGACACTATTGTCAGTTTAAATGACTCTCCTCCTGTATCTTTGTTGAGGAACGGAAGGAAGATATAAAGAACTAAGTACATGCATAGATAAAAATCACATGGCTCTGATTCTCAGATATTAATTTAATTCCTGCTTATTTCTGACAGGAACTCTCACTGCTTTAACCAGGATGCATTCAATATTGTCATGGCAAGCCAACATTTACATCCTTTGTGATTTTTTTCCTTCACAATTGTATATTTCTATGTTCATAAAGGGTGGAAGGGACCCAAACACAGCCACCTTCACAATAAAACTGGATAAATGATGCAAGCTCTAATAAAAGTATGATTAATGTATCTTTTGTCATATAATTGTGTGTCAGAGAAGCTTAATGCCTCAAATAGCAACCACAGAGGGTAATTTACAAATGATTCTTTCTACATGGATAGACAGGATCCAACTTGATGCAATACTTTGCTGATTGCTTATAGAACAAAATGAAGATAAATTTCACTGAAAGCTTTTGATATGTTTAATTGAGAGAATGAAGGCATGGTAAAGATTGATAATGTTTCCATGGGAACAGCACATTCACAAAGTTTGAAGCTGCACACTGGGTGATGAAAACATTTTAACATTTGAAGTCAGTTCAATGTGAAGAATGTTCCGATTTTCTCAGGTGAGGCAAATTAGTTTTATATATTAAATGTTATTTCAGAACAGAAGAATTCCTAGCCTTCCTTTATTCATTCTGGGGATATGGGCTTTGCATGCTAGGCTGCTATTTAATTGCTCTTACCTTGAGAAAGTGGTGGTGCATTCATGGAGGCGCAGATATACAATGCTATTAGGACATCTCTTAAGAATGTACTGGAATAAAAAAAATAGAGAACAAAGGGACCAATCTGCAGTTCAGTGCTTCCAATGAATAAAGGACAACTTAATCAATAAAAGCATTTCAGACTTATTCTATTTCTGCCACCCCTTCCCGAGCAGTTCCTTCACCAAGCCATCCAGTGTCAGGGGCATTGACCTTCAGGAAGTACTCATCAATCTCTTCCCATAATTCTTCTAGCAAAAGGTCTAGGCAAATGCAGATCATTCAAATTTTCCAAAATTCCATTCATACCAAACCATCGTTCTTTCTATATCCATTCTTCGTACTGACTATGCCTTCACAAGGAAGCTGCCTGGACTGGAAGGCTTGAGTTTCTAGCAGAGATTGGATAGACCTGGTCTATTTTCTGTTGAGCTCAGGAGGCTGAGAGGTGAAGTGACACAGTATATAGAGTTGAAGAGGTATAAACCAGTGTTGGAAGATGGTGCTGGAGCGAGGTTTAATTGAAGCGGTTTGTGGATTGAATTGTAGTTCACATTATAACGTGCTTTCTGGTTTATAGTCATTTCCTTTTCTGTTGCTACTTTTAAGTGACTTTGAATTGGGACAGCCTGCCAATAATGAACACTGAGCTGAACTGGATACAGGCCCTTCAATTTTGAGTTTTATATTCTGTGTTTTCACTCGTTCTTTCTTGGTACTGTTTATGCAATTTGTTTTCTTCGTGCAGAGGAGTTGATGCCCTTGCTGTTGTTTGACCAATTTGTTTTTTTTGTACCGGGGGGTGGGGGGTGGGATTGATAGTTTTTAATTGAACGGGTTCCATGGTTTTCATTCTTGGCTTCTTTTGTTTCGTGACTGGTCACAGAAAAGATGAACCTCAGGGTTGTATACTGCAACAAACTTTGAAAATAAATGTACTTTGAAAGTGGTATGAGGGATAAATCTTCCAACCAGGAACCTGGAATGATTTGCAAGAGGAGGAGGTAGAAGCAGGAGTATACAACATTTGAGAGGCAACAGGACTGGTACTTGATATTGCAAAATCTGGAGTTAATGCAGGCAAGGGGGACTAGAATCATTAGGCATTGTGATCAGCCAAAGGGATCTTTTTTTTTAACGTTGTATGAGTACCAAACTAATCCTACACAAAAGCAGTCTAAGCCTCCATGGCAGCTCTAGATTTCAAGTGTGGAAGCTCTGACACTGATCATCTGGCATTTTTCAATGCCGTGCCAATGCAGTTAATCAGGCAAGCTACAAAGTGTAAGTTCCAACTGCTGCACGTGAAATCTGGTGCGCTGACTACACTGCACTTCTTGACAATAAACTCAGGCTTTCTGATAGCCTTCTTGACCTTTAGCCTCTTCTACCCTGCCCTACTGTCCTCATCCGAGTCACTGAATAGAACTCGTGTGTGACTCTGCTTCCAGTGACCCGGCACCTATTTCTTCCATGTTACCAAAGTACACATATGTCACCATATACAGCCCTGAGGTTCACTTTCCTGGTGGGCATACTCAGCAAATCCATAGGATAGAACTATGACAGGATCAATGAAAGAAGAGCGTAGAAGGCAACAGACTGTGCAAATGCAAATATAAATAAATAGCAGTAAATAACAAGAACATTAGATGATGATGTAAAGATACTTAAAGTGAGATCATTGTTTGTGGAACATCTCAATGGATGGACAAGTGAATGTAGTTATCCCCTTTGTTCAAGAGGCTGATGGTTGTGGGCTAGAAACTGTTCTTGAACCTAGTGGTGTAAATCCTGAGGCTCTTGTATCATTCACCTGATGGGAGCAGCAAGAAAAGAGCATGGCATGTGCAATGGGGAACTCTAAAGATGATGCTGCTTTCCTACAACAGCATTTCAGATGCTCAATGGCTGGAGGGGCTTTACATGTGATGTACTGGACCAAATCTACTTCCTTTTGTAGGATTTTCCAATCAAAGGCATTGACGTTTCCACTCTAGCTCTGGGCCATTCATGCCTTGCTGCTCACTCTGTGAAGGCCCTGTCTCTGTACTCATCTCAGAATTATTCAGCCTGAGCTGCCTACAGTGAATGTTGAACTTCTGTAGCTTGTAAGTCAGAGCAGATTGTTGAATGAGCAAGAAATGAAAGATTAGGAAATGAATCAGACACAATACCACCATCATTAATGGTTTTAGTCCTGCCACAGGCCCCAGGTTTAACAAGTAATATTCTATTGATAGTCAACACTGTCCTTTCTATTGACTTTTACCAGTCATCCCCCTTTAGTCATCTCCAGATCAATTCCACATCACCCTTCAGAGGAGAGGAAGAATTGCTCAGTACCACACAACTGGTTGACGTATCTGTCAATCATGGGTTGTGGGCAGTGCTTGCAAGATACAGCACAAGAATGTGAGATTTTCAGCAATGCTGAAGGATTAACTGTTAGCCTCAGTGGCCACTTTATTGGATAGCTGTCATTGTGCATCCAGCGGTGCTCTTCTGCACACCATTTGAGCTACTGTCACCCGTCTGTCTGCTTGAACAAGTCTAGTCATTCTCCTCTGGCCTTTTTCATTAACAAGGCATTTTCGCTCACACAGCTGCCGCTCGCTGGAT
Source organism: Hypanus sabinus (assembly GCF_030144855.1). Classification (NCBI taxonomy): domain Eukaryota; kingdom Metazoa; phylum Chordata; class Chondrichthyes; order Myliobatiformes; family Dasyatidae; genus Hypanus; species Hypanus sabinus. Next base: position 20,677,012 of record NC_082709.1, read on the forward strand.
CATTTTCATGTTTGCAGCATTCTCTGTGAACTCCAGAGATTGTTGTGCATGAAAATCCCAGGAGATCCAGTGTTTCTGAGATACTCAAAACCACCCCACCTGTAAACAAAAATCATTCCACACAGGTCACATTTCCTCCCCATTCGGATGCCTGGTCTAAACAATAAGTGAACCTCTTGACCAGGTCTACCTGCCTTAATGCATTCAGATGCTGCCACATGATTGGCTGATTCGATATTTGCATTAATAACCATATAACTGAATATTAATGTATAGGTCTGTAGGTGTACCTAATAAAGTGGCCACTAAGTGTTTCTCTCCCATGGTCTTGTTAATAATAGTGGTGTTCTGCACAGCAACATCTCTGGGGCTAGTTCTGCAGGCTATCGTTTATTGCCTTGATCACTCATAGCAATCACTGAACAGCTTGAGGTACTGCATTCAGCATGTTGTGCCTTGATTCCTGGTGTTGAACTCCATGGCTATCTCTTGCCCTTGCCTGGAGAACATCCTGTCTTTTGTGACTACTACTGTTCTATTTTCCATTTCTTCCGTACATCATCTCAGAGAAATTCTTCATTCCAGTAAGGTTGCCACCATCAGAGAACGTGTACCGGTCTCAATGCACTTGAAGAGATATAGATCATCTTTAACCAGAAACAATACTGAAGCCCAGCTGATGTGTCGGATGAATGAATGGCACAGCTATCTTTGGCTAGATGCAGAAATCTATCAAACATGCAATCACTACCTAGTTAGCATACTGCCAGCTTTACACTCAAAGTATGCAGGTAATTCACATTAGCAAGTTCCAAGCCCAATTCAGCATTTTTTTGAAATTCAGTGGAATTTCCCTGCTCGTAAAAAATATGGGTTGGAAACTTTGCAGAACGTCAAGGCCTATACAGCCTCTGGTACCTTGCCAGATCAGAAAACCTTCTCCATCTGTTACAGGCAGCTGGCTTTAAAACACTTTTGGTAGACAGATACAAAATTCCATACCATATTTGGCATTGATTCAGTTTACAAGTGGAACAAGTAGTATGTTTTCAAAGCCCTTTATGCCAATACCCCTCAAAATTAATCCCCCCAAATCCCTAATGGCTTTTAGCTCTACCTACAACTGAATAATACGTTAGCTAATATTTCAGATTGCCCAACTCCAATACTTAAAAATGGTCAGACATCCCTTCCAGCTTTTGACTGAAGTTAGAGATACAAAAGTGTGATTACTCGTATCACCAGGCTCAAGGACAGTTTCTACACAGCTTTTGCACGGTTCACTCGTATACGTTCTACATGCATAACTGGTTCCCTAGTAAAATAATATGGGCTCTTGACCTCAGCATCTTCCTCAGTATGGTCTTCAGTATGATCTTCATTGCTTACCTGCACTCCACTGTAGCTGTCACACTTTATTCTGTATTTTATTTATTTATTTACAAACCCCATTTCCAGAAAAGTTGGGATATTTTCCAAAATGCAATAAAAACAAAAATCTGTGCTATGTTAATTCACATGAACCTTTATTTAACTGACAAAAGTACAAAGAAAAAATTTTCAATAGTTTTACTGATCAACTTAATTATATTGTGTAAATATACACAAATTTAGAATTTGATGGCTGCAACACACTCAACAAAAGTTGGGACAGAGTTAAAATAAGATTGAAAAGTGCACAGAATATTCAAGTAACACCGGTTTGGAAGACTCCACATTAAGCAGGCTAATTGGTAGCTGGTGAGGTATCATGACTGGGTATAAAAGTAGCATCCATCAGAGGCTCAGTCTTTGCAAGCAAGGATGGGTAGTGGCTCTCCCCTTTGTGCCAAAATTCGTGAGAGAATTGTTAGTCAGTTCAAAAGGAACATTTCTCAACGCAAGATTGCAGAGAATTTAAGTCTTTCAACATCTACAGTACATAATATTGTGAAAAGATTCAGAGAACTCAGAGACATCTCAGTGCATAAAGGGCAAGGTTGGAAACCACTGTTGAATGCGTGTGATCTTCGAGCCCTCAGGCAGCACTGCCTAAGAAACCGTCATGCTACTGTGACAATTATAGCCACCTGGACTCGGGAGTACTTTGGAAAACCATTGTCACTTAACACAGTCCATCGTTGCATCCAGAAATGCAACTTGAAACTGTATTACTCAAGGAGGAAGCCATACATCAACTCTATGCAGAAACACCGGCGAGTTCTCTGGGCCCGAGCTCATCTCAGATGGACCGAAAGACTGTGGAACTGTGTACTGTGGTCAGATGAGTCCACATTTCAGCTAGTTTTCGGAAAAAACGAGCGTCGAGTTCTCTGTGCCAAAGATGAAAACGACCATCCTGATTGTTATCAGTTAAAGGTGCAAAAGCCAGCATCTGTGATGGTATGGGGGTGCATCAGTGCCCACGGCATGGGTGAGTTGCATGTATGTGAAGGTACCATTGACTCTGAGGCGTATATTAGGATTTTAAAGAGACATATGTTGCCATCAAGGCCATGTCTCTTCCCGGGACATCCATGCTTATTTCAGCAGGACAATGCCAGACCACATTCTGCACAGGCTACAACAGCATGGCTTTGTAGACACAGAGTGCGTGTGCTTGACTGGCCTGCTGCTAGTCCAGATCTATCTCCTATTGAAAATGTATGGCGCATCATGAAGAGGAGAATCAGACAACGGAGACCACGGACTGTTGAGCAGCTGAAGTCTTATATCAAGCAAGAATGGACAAAATTTCCAATTGCAAATCTACTACAATTAGTATCCTCAGTTCCAAAACGATTAAAAAGTGTTATTAAAAGGAAAGGTGATGTAGCACAATGGTAAACACGCCTCTGTCCCAACTTTTGTTGAGTGTGTTGCAGCCATCAAATTCTAAATTTGTGTATATTTACAAAATACAATTAAGTTGGTCAATAACACAATTGAAAATCTTTTCTTTGTACTTTTGTCAGTTAAATAAAGGTTGATGTGAATTAACATTTTACAGATTTTTGTTTTTATTGCATTTTGGAAAATATCCCAACTTTTCTGGAAATGGGGTTTGTATTTAGGGATACAGGTCATAATAGGTCCTTCTTGCCTGATGAGCCATAACACCCAGCAAGCATTAGCCTAAACATGGGACAATTTACAATGACCAACTAAACTACTAACTGGTACATTTTAGAACTGTGGGAGGAAACCGGAACAGCTGGAGGAAGCCCATGCGGACACAGGAAGAACATACAAACTCCTTACTGACGGCACCGGAACTCTGAACTCTGGCACCCTAAGCAGTAATGGTGTCACACTAACCTCTACACTACCGTGGTACCCGAGTTATTGGTTTACGTTGTTCTGCAGTGTAATGATCTGATCAGTCTGTACAGGATGCAAGACAAGCTCTTCCCTGCACCTCAGCACATGTGACAATAATAAACCAATTCCAATTAATTTCTCCTTTCAACTTAACTCCCAGGTACAGCTTGCTTCCATCTCCCTTCATTGTCATTCCTAAATTATGCTGCCCAGATCAGCTCATAATACTTCGGAGTGATTTAATCAGGGATTTGTGTAGCTGCTGTGTAACTTCCGTGGCCTTGTTTACCAATCTTACAGATAAAAGCCCAGCATCCTATTCATCTTTTTGATTATATTCTGTCCCTACATCACATTGTAACAATCTACATGCACAAGCCTTTAATATCTTTTGTTCCTCGTAGATTCAAATTTCTCATTATGTATTATTACTTTTGGTTTTTTTTGCATAGATCCAGTGAACACCCTCACAATTGCATACACTGGAATTCATTGGTTATTCGATTAACTTCAGAGGTTAATTATATTTCTCTACTTCCTTATACTATACTTACAATGCCACCTATCTTTCAGCTTTCCATTTGGGTATTTGTCTTCCTAACAGATTACCTGAAGCAATCTGGGACCTGAGGGAGGTAGTCCTGTGGACAGTGAAACTGTAAAGCATCTAATCTGGATGGAGTCCCTGGCCATGCGGAAGATCTTGCATAGATCAGCTGCCAGGGGTACTTCTGGTCATTTTTGACCTCTCCCTGCTTCACCTGCTTAAGAAAGTGTGGTGAACTACATATACCTGTCTGGATACCCCCCCCCCCACCGCTTTCTGCTCCTGTGGCTCCTCCCACAGACCCCGGTATAAAGGCGATTGGAGGCACTGCTCCTCCCTCAGTCTCCAGGATGTTGTGTGGTGGTCTCTTGCTGCTGACAGTGCTTTCTCTTCCAGCTAATAAAAGCCTATCTCTCGCCTCACATTTCCGAGAGTTATTGATGGTGCATCAGAAAGATCAACCCAGTATCTAAGAAAAGCAAGGCAACATGTCTTAATGACTACTGCCTGGTGGTCATCAATCATTATTAAAGATTAGCTTTGTCACCCATATATTGAAATATTGAAACATGCAGTAGTAATAATAATGTTTTTGTAGAGCACTTTTCATACCACAAGATCATAAGATAGAGAAGCAGAACTAGACCATTTGGCCAATCAAGTCTGCACCAGCATTTCATCAGGACTGATCTAATTTTCCTCTCAGCCCCAATCTTCTGTCTTCTCCCCATATCCCTTCACACCCTGACCAATCAAGAATCTATCAACCTCTACCTTAAATATACACAAAGGTGGCCTCCACAGCTGCCTATGGCAAAGCATTCCACAGATTCACCATACTCTGGCTAAAGAAATTCTTCCTCATCTCTGTTCTAAAAGGACACCCTTCTATTCTGAGGCAGTGTCCTCTGGTCTTAGACTCTCTGATCACTGAAAACATGCTCTTCACATTTACTCTGTCAAGGCCATTCACCATTCCATAGCTTTCAATGAGAGCTCCCCTCATTCTAGTGAATACAGGCCCAGAACCATCAAACGGTCTTCATATGACAAGCCATTCAATCAAGGAATCATTTTTGTGTATCTCCTTTGAACTCTCTCCAGTTTTGGCATATCCTTTCTGAGATAAGGGGCTGAAACCTGCTCACAGTACAGGTGTACCGCACCCCCCTTTACAAAGGTAGAGTGTTCCTATGAAACCTTTCTTAAGCCAAAATTGCGTGAAGCGAAGAACCATTAATACATATAGGAAAGATTTTCGTAAAAGCAAAAATTCTCTTTGTAATACAAAAACAGGTTACTAGTGCAGGTCTTTTGTAAAAGTGAAGTGGCATAAAGCAAACATTCCTAAAGTGGGGGACAGCTGTATTCCAAGTGAGACCTCACCAGTGCTTTATAATGTTTCAACATTACATCCTTGCTTTTATATTCCAGTCTTCTTGAAATAAATGCTAACATCGCATTTGCCTTCCTCACCACAAACTCAACCTACAATAAACTTTAGGGAATCCCGCACAAGGGCTCTCAAGTCCCACTGCACTTCAGCTTTTTTTGTATTTTCTCTCCATTTAGAAAACAGTCAACCCTTTTCACTTCTTCTACCAAAGTGCAAAACCATACACATCCCAACACTTTATTCAATCCGCCGTTTCTTTGCCCAATTTCCTAATCTGTCTAAATCCTTCTATAGCCTCTCTACTTCCTCAAAAACTACCTGTTGCTCCACCTATCTTTGTACTGTCTGCAAACGTTGCAACAAAGCCAGCAATTCCATCATCCAAATCATTAGCAAATAATGTAAAAAGAAATCGATCCAAAACACAGACCCCTGCGAAACACCATTAATCACCAGAAACCAGACAGAAACATCTCCCTTCATCCCACTCTTTGCCTCCTGCCAATCAGCCACTGCTTTATCCGTACTAGAATCTTTCCTGTAATACCATGGGCTCGTAACTTGTTAAGCAGCCTCTTGTGTGGCACCTTGTCAAATGCTTTCTGAAAATCCAAGTTCATATCAACCGATTCGCCTTTGTCTATCCTGCTTGTTATTTCTTCAAAGAATTCCAACAGATTTGTTAGGGCAGATTTTCTCTTGAGGAAGAAATGCTGACTACAGCCTATTTTATCAATTGCCTCCAAGTACCCTGAGGTCACATCCTCAATAATCGACTCTAACATCTTCCCAACCACTGAGGTCAGACTAACTGGCCTACAGTTTTGTTTTTTCTGCCCTTATTGAAGAGTGGAATGACATTTGCAATTTTCCAGTCTTCTGGAATCATTCCAGTATCTAGTAATTCTTCGAAGATCATTACTAATGTTTCTGAAAACTCTTCAGCCACGTCTTTCAGAACTCTGGGGTGAACACCATCTGGTCCAGGTGACTTACCTACCTTCAAGCCTTCCAGTTTCCCAAGAGCTTCTCTCTAATAATGGTAACTACACACACTTCATGCCCCCAACACCTGGAACTTCCACCATACTGCCAGTGTCTTCCACAGTGATGACTGATGCAAAATACTTATTCAGTTCATCTGCCATTTCATTGTCCCCCATTACTACCTCTTCAGCACCATTTTCCAGTTTGTCTCTCTTTTACACTTTATGTAACTGAAGAATTTCAATAACATCTTTAATATTATTGGCTAGCTTACTCTTGTATTTTATCTTTACCTTCTTAATGACTTTTTTTTCTGTTGCCTTCTGTTGGATTTTATAAGCTTCCCAACCCTCTATCTTCCCACTAATTTTTGCTCTGTTATATGCCCTATGTTTGACTTTTATGTTGGTTTTAGCCACGGTTGTGTTATCATTCCTTTAGAATACTTCTTCCTCTTTAGGAGATATATATCCTGTGCCTTCCAAATTACTTCCAGAAATTTCTGCCATTGCTGCTCTGCTGTCATCCCTGCCAGTGTTGCTTTCCAATCAGTTCTGGCCAACTCCTCTCTCATCCCTCTGTAATTTGCTCCACTGTAATACTGATACATCTGACTTTAGCTTCTCCATCTCAAATTTCTGGGTGCATTTGATCATATTGTGATCACGTCCCCTCTGGGTTCTTTTCCCTTCAGCTCTCTAATCAATTCTGCTTCATTGTACTATACTCAATCCAGAATACTGATCCTCTAGTGATCTCAACCACAAACTGCTCTAAAAAGCTATCTTGTAGCCACTCTAGAAACTCCTCCTGCTGTAATCCACACCAACGTGCTTGTCCCAATCTGCCAGCATATTGAAGGCCCCCAGGACCATTGTAACATTGCCCGTTTGGCATGCACTTTCTATTTCCCCTTTAATTTGTAGGTCACATCCTTACCATTGTTTAGGGGTCTGTATACAACTCCCATCAGGGTCTTTTTACCCTTGCAGTTCCTTATCTCTATCCACAATGAGACAACACCTTCTGATCCTATGTCTCCCCTTTCTAATGATCTGATTTCATTTTTTACCAACAGAGCTACACCGCTTCCTCTGCCTTCCTGCCTATCCTTCTGATACAATGTGTATCCTTGGACATTAAGCTCCCAGCTATAATCTTTCAGTCATGATTCAGTGATACCTAGAACATGATACGTGCCAATCTGCAAAACTGCGCTGCAAATTCATCTCCCTTATTCTGTATTCTGCATGCATTCAACTACAACACCTTCAGTCCTGTATTCACCTTTTTCGATTTTTGTTCAATTTTGCTCAAATTTCAACCATGCTCAATTTTTTGATTTCTAACTTTGTCAGAGGTCTTACCAACGCCAGTCCCTACAGTCTCTGCACTAACTGTTCTGGCACTCTGGCTCCCATTCCCTGCAACTCTAGTTTAAACCCCACCAGGCAGCATTAACAAACCTTCCCACTAAGAATTTAATCCCCCTATAGTTCATGTGCAGACTGTCCCTTTTGTATAGGTCCCACCTTCCCTGGAAGAGAGCCCAAAAATTTTATGCTCTCCCTCCTACACCAGCTCCTTAGCCGCTTATTGAACTGCATAATCTTCCTAGTTCCAGCCTCACTAGCACGTGGCACGGGTAACAATCCTCAGATCACAGCCCTGGGTGTCCTGCCCTTTAACTTAGCACCTAACACCCTGAATTCCCTAAGCAGAACCTCATCACTCATCCTACCCATGTCATTGGTCCCTACAAGGAATTCAACTTCTGGCTGTTCACCCTCCCACTTAAGAATGTTGAGGACTCTATCTGAGATATCCCAGACCCAGGCACCCGGGAGGTAACATACCATCCAAGGATCTTGTTCTCACCCATAGAGCCTCCTGACTGTTCCCCTAACTAATGAGTCCCCTGCACCACAGTGTGCCTCTTCTACCCCCTTCCCATTTAGGTCAAAGAGGCAAACTCAGTGCCAGAGATCGGACCACTGTGACTTCCCTCTGTTAGGTCATCTCTCCCATCAGTATCCTATGTGATACATCTGTTGCTGACAGCAATTGCTACAGGGGTACTCCGCACTGGCTCCTTAACCCCTTTCCCCTTCCTGAATGTCTCCCAATTTCTTGTGTCCTGCACCTTGGGTATAACTACCTCTCTCTATGTCTTATCTATCACCCCTTCTGCCTCCCAAATGACCCAGAGTTCATCCTGTTCCAGCTCCGACTCCTTCACGCAGTTTGTTAGAAGCTGCAGCTGGATGCACTTCTCACAGTGTTGTTGGCAGGAACACTGGGGGTCTCCCTGCCTTCCCACATCCCACAAGAGGAGCATTTCACTAACCTGCCGGGCACCTCTACTGTCCTAGCTGAGCAGATATAAAGAAGAGAAGGAAAAAACTTGAGCTTTTCTTTCCTTTGCTTTCTCTGAGTGAAGCCACTCTTCGATGAATCCTTCAAAGCTAAAGCTTTAAGATGACCTTTCTGACTCTGTCCACTCAGTCAACGGCCCCTGCCTCCCTTTAATTTGCTCTTGCTAGTCAATCCCAACCAAACGTCGATGGACTGCTGGTCAAGGTTCTATTACACTGCCACAATCTGCTCCTACCTTTTATCCTCGGGTGGTGAACCTGTTTGAAGTCCCCTCCTCTCCAAACTTCTGATGTCCAATTGGCTGCTGGTCAAAGCTCTAAAAGTTCAAAGTTCAAAGTGCTTAACAGTGGGATAAAGAGCAAACATGAAAATTAAAATACAAAAAGGTGTCAGTTAAAAGCAAGGTCAAATAAATAGGTTCTTGAGCTGGTAACTGAGTCTGCATCCCTTGTATTTTACTCCTTGAATCCCACAGTTGAGGATTGTCGTTCAAAAACCCTGACCTGCCAATTATCTTTTGAGGGAGATTGTGAAATGTGTCATTTGCATCAATGATCACCTCAGCCTGAAGATGTGCTGGGGGCAGCTCGCAAATGTCACCATGCTTCTGTGCGTGTTGTTCTGGATTTCCAGCGTTTGCAGAATTTCGAGTTTATTCTTTGCGGGATTTGTATCTAATCAGTAAGCAGGTAAACTCGCCCACTCAGATCTGCTGCATACCGCTCCCCAGACTGATGCCTGAGACAAGCCTTCAAATGATACAAATGCAAAGCAATTTAAGCCATGGAACTTAAGGGCTATAATTTAGGCTCTACGATTTGTTATGTTCCCAATATAGCAAGAAGTAAAACATATTAATTGGCCTGAGCTTTTATGTCAGATGTAAAGTTTTAGTTTTATTGAAATTAATGAAAACATGCAAGCTTGAAGAAAAACTGATAAAACAAAGTCAAAATCTACACTGGTGTTTACATTTTGGGGGCAAGCTGAGAAGCTCTTTGAGTGATTCAAAAGCAGCATAGAGCTGCAATGTTTTTATATTGGACTTGTACAAGCCTCATATTGCTGCTGTTTCATGTGGCACTCTCGCCTATTCACTAAGGATTGTCTGATGTTCAAGCTTATCAATCATTAGACAGAAAATATAATTTGCAAACTTCAGGCTTGTTAGTGGTAATGTAAGATTTTAATATAAAGACAATTTATCAAGCCAAATGTAATTTATATCCTACGGTGTCAGTTTGGTAATATTTGCTTTTGCTACTTCTTCTACTCGTCTGAGATATCGGTGCAATAAACACATTCCCTGGAGGGCTGAGGGGAACAACATAAATCACTGTCGTTTCCAATGAATGCTTCTGCAGAGCCTGATGCATTCATTGTGCTGTGAAATCAGCCAACAGATTTGCACATTTTACATTTATTCTTCAGCTGTCAATAAAACATTTCTTTATTATTTCATTCTTCTCCCACACAGCAGCTTTTGTTTAGTGGTGTAAGCCTCCATGAGCATGAAAAATTATGTGCAGAGCACGCAGAATGTAGAAAAATTATCTTGGAAATTAATGATTTAACTTAAGGATGTGTTTCTTTGACAGCTAATATATAATTAACCTTAAAATTTTCCTTCCAGCTTGTGTATTTATTGAATAAGTTGCATATTCATTTATTTTGCACTGTCAGATGCATTTTCAGATTCTATTTCGTCTGTATAATGAGGATGATTTTAATTATCGTTTTATTGAACTTTCTGATAGATCGCATTATGTCAGTGGAATGGTCTTGTCACGTAAGTGGAGTTAACTTTGGTTTCTGACATAATAATCTATATAGACCTAAAGACAATTCCTAATCAAATGCAACACATATTTCTTGGCTTAGTTACACTAAGTCCAACATTAAATCTGTCCGGGTTTAACTACTTAGCTGGAGAGAGAAACCAAAATCAGCTGAGATGCCAGTCTTAATTGCTAATAGTGAAGTGTAATCAGACCTCATTGTTAACTGATAATAATAGTCTGTGTATAACCATATCTGATCCCCATCCTACCAACAACTAGTCATATTTCATACTCTGGGTTCCATTTCATTATCATTTTCAGAACAGGGAGGGAAAATGACAATTAAAAAAAGAATTTAGGCTCCTCGGTTTCTGTACACTTCTCCGATATCAGAGAAGCAGCAACAACACCCGGAATAACTTTGGCGTACTGGGTTTAGAGAAAAAAAATCAAGTTTTTGTAATCCTTTGATTGCTGCATGTTTTGATGTGCAGGTATCTGGTGAGGCAAAAATGGGCTGACTTACAATTTCTCGACTAAATAACCTGCTGGAGCACTCTGTTAAAGCTCCCATCTGGATAATGGCAAGGTGCTGGAAGATCTACAAATCCCAAGTGGTGTTATATATAAATAAAAACTCAATTCCTTCAGGAGGATATTAGGTGGAGGATAGGGTTCAATTGTAATAAGAAAATAAATTAAACATTAACCATGACCTTGCATAGCTTTGAGGTTATAAAAGATTGACAAAATATGCCTTCAACCATTATATATCTTCGTGGGTCCATTACACCACACAGAGCAATTGAATGCTAAAACATTTCTACTAAATGTTGTTTGTTCTTAAGAATACATCAGAATATCTTAAGGGAGCAATTAGCCACAATGACGTAGCAACATTTGCATAGCAACAGCTCATGACCTAGTGTAGGTTGGCAGTGCTGGCTAGATATCCCCCGGGTTTAAGCAGGTGAGGAAGATTGACAAGAAGTTGAAACAAGCAAATTCTGATATTACTTCCTGAACTATTTCCTTCCCACCATCCAGTCTCATCAATATTTTAGCTGTTATGCCCCAGACTATATAGTTACCTAAAATATTATCAATTAAGTTCAATTTACCCCATGTGTATTACAATATTAACCAGCTGGTCTACATATTGATTGATTCAAATAATAGGGATTATTTTACAACAGATGTTAAAGGTTTACCAATGTCATTGAAAGCTTTCGGGAGACAGTTTGTCACTTGTTAGACTCTGGCATATATATTCCTTATTGTGCACGCCGATTTGTAATGCTGCATATATATGTTATTACTTACCACTTTCTTAATATTGAGAATTCTTATTCTTATTCTTATCAGTATTCTTATTGTTCCAGTAAAATTCTCCTTCTACTTTTTAGCTGAACATTTTTTTATTTTACTGAGGTACAGCACAGAATAGGCCTCTCCAGCTGCTCCACCCAGCAACCCCCAATTTAATCTTAGCCTGATCACAGGACAATTTACAATGACCAATTAACCTACCAGCCAGTGCATCTTTGGACTGTGGGAGGAAATTGAAGCCCCCAGAGGAAACCCTGGGGAGAACATACAAAACTCCTTACGGGAAGCAGTGGCAGGAATTGAACCCAGTTCACTGGTACTCTAAAGCATTGTGCTAACCACTACGATAGCATGCCACCCCAGAAATACCCTCAAAGCATGATTGTCTTTTGGAAGACTTCCATGTTGTTTGGGGAAGCCAATAGAAATGTTGGTTGGCGGATTGGAGATACCAAAGGAGGGGTAGGGCAGGCGTTTCCTCTACTAACCTGCAGGTCACCATTGGGCACAGTGTAGCACCTTCTTAGCAGCCCCCCCCCCCACCCCCAATCAGGGTCATGTGAAGCCACGGGAGCAGGCAGCGGATGGTCTTATGAGCAGCTGGTGCATCTCACAAGTCCTGGTTATGCGACCACTGATGCCAGGCAGACAATCTGTAAAGAGTTTTGATAACGGCTGTGGTCACCTGTCTTGTAAAAGCACTGCCCAGAAGAAGACAATGGCAAACAACTGCAGAAAAATTTGCCCAAGTACAATCATGATCACCCCAAGTTTTACAACACAGCAAACTAATGAATGAATAGAAATGTACACTATAAAATAAATCACCTGGCCTATTAATCCATGTTCTATGTACATAAATCTCTGCCTTTTTCCATTTATCTCAGCCTGCCACCATATCTCCTTTCCTTTCCTCACATCTACTTGCTTAATTTCCTTTCAAAAGTATCTCAACGATGACACGATAAAGGAAGCCACATTATTGTCGTTCTCAACGAAAGTTTCTAAATCTTGCTTCTTTGCAGAAGGTATTAGTAATTGGGAATATAGTTCCCTGTTTTTGGGTTCCAGTACGAATGAAAACAATCTCATTATATTTGTACAATCAAACTCATTCACCATTTTAAAAACCACAATCAGGTCACCTCTAAGTATCAAACTTTCTTTAAAAAAAAGTTCAGCTCCTGTAATGGCTGTAATTTCTCAGTCTTTGGTTCACGTTCCCTCACTTTCTCTCGTATGCCAATGGTCATTTTAACAGGAGAAGTGCCAGAGCACTGCTGAGATATCTGTACATACCTATACATTCTAATTTCGGTATCAGCTCTAGAAGCTGATTTCAAACTCTCAGTCCGTTACCGTACTTTACCAAATCTGCACAGCTGGACTGAATGCTTGATAAAATTGCTTATTTCTTGACCAGAGTAGGAAAACACATTACTGCTGGCATTGATACATCAGCTATCACTGCTTCAGTTATTCATATAATCATCTCCCAAGAAAATGAATGATCAATTTAGAAACAAACCATTGGTAATAACAGAAAAATGCAAACCATAGACAAGTTTGTTCTTTGTGAGAAAAAGGAAAATATGATCTTAGCTATATAACAGAAATAATATATTTTTACATGTATAACACAAAATCTTTGACAAAAATAATATACAGTAAGTGGAGCATGTTTCAAACTCAATTGTGCCTTTGGATGCAAGACACATTCTTCACTGTACTTCAGTACATGTGACAATAATAAACCAATTCCAATTAGAAACATAGAAAACATACAGCACAATACAGGCCCTTCAGCCCACAAAGCTCTGCTGAACATGTCCCTACCAATTCCATTAGTGATTGCAGCTAATGCATATAGTGACCATCACATTCAATTCATACACCAAAGCTCTTCAGAGAAGGTAAATTTGGCTGTCACTTGCCAAAATTGGCCTTGTTGCACTCTTGGGAAAGAGTAACTCCCTTCTCAGCAGCTGCTGTCACCTTACTGCTGTTATGGTGATAGTTTCATCTTCCAGTGCCACCACACATTGTTTATTTATGACATTTACGGCAAGCTCTATGAACTTTTTGCAAACTACAAGCTTCATGCAGAAGTGATTTGTTAGCATTTCCTTCAACGTTATCATGTGAAACTATAAAGTTCAGCAAAATTGGGGGATAGGGTGTCACAAGAAGCTTTGAATTCCTTTTACAGCTTCTTGTTCTAGTCAAACTGAGTGTCATTTTTAAATCTTAACTGCATGCTCAGCGGATTTCTTCGTAAATTTATCCTTTACATCAATAGGTGCTTACAGTGTGATTAAGGGTTTTCTGAAGGGGTAGGAAGATTCTGAAGAATTCATTGATCAAATCACTGCATTAAGGAATAACATTTGGCTGAATAAAAAGCAACTTAATGTCTTGCATTTCTCTGGCATAAGGTTAAGTAAAACAGATTTTGATAGGCTTCATTTGAGCTTTATGATATTTTGCATAAGTGTGGGATCCATCCAGTATAAAATCTCAGCTATTATTTGGTCATTGATGTTGACCTCATAATCAGTGTCCAAGCATTGCCCAAATTAGGCCAGGACTTACCACCATTACATTTATCACTGCTGCTTCTATTTTAAATTTCTGAAACATGAGTAATGGTATTTAATTTAGTCCCTCCTTATGATCTTCACACACTGGTGTCCTTGAGCTTCTCAACATCAAAACATCTTTGTTCATGTCTTCTGGTCCCAGTGCTTCTCAGCTCGAGTTTCATCACTACTACAACAAGATGGTGATCACTTCCTCGATCCACTTCTCTTTTCACCTTCACACCTGCAAGTATCCTCTCCACATACCATTGATCAACAAATGGGCGATCTAGATCTTGTTGCTTCCATTGGGTGAGCACCATGTCAGCTTGTGGATTTCACAGTATGGCAAGAGGGTCCCGCTTATGACCAGATTGTTGAAGACACAGAATTCTACCAGTCTTAGAAAACTCAGTGCCTGTGTATCTTTGGTGGACATGTTGGTATAAGAGACAGCCAGAGAAAGTCTGAGACCATGACCCTCGATATAGAGTCTCGCCTTCCCGTCAAGGCATACAGCAACGGCTGACCAAGCACCAGCAGATTCACCTACCCCGGGCAGCGTCATTTGGCAGGGTGGTGGGACCAAGAACGACATCCAGTGCAGACTCAGCAAAGTTAGAACCACCATCAGATCAATAGGCAACTTATCCACCAAGTACAGCGTCCACACCAAGGTGAAGCTGTTCCAGAGTTGTGTTCTGTCCACGTTCCTGTACGGGTTGGAATGCTGGCACATGACAGAGAGCGGCCTTGCCAAGATGCCATAATTCCACAACATGAGCCTCCAAGAGGTCCTCTGGATCTCCAATCATGCCCTTCTCCTCCAGTGCCATCAGGAGGACATGACCACAATCATCATAAGGAAACGTTGCAGGTGGATTGGGACATGATGAAAAGGGAGACCAACTCCATCATAAAGACAACACTTCATTGGACCCCTGAAGGGCAGAGGAACTGTGGGAGACCAAACACAACTTGGCCCGAAACCATAGAGGCAAAAATGAGGACCCTGAAGCACACCTGGGACACAATAGAGAATTTAGCCAAGGACAGACAGAGATGGAGAACCTTCATTGCTGCCCTAAACACCAACGGCATAACCGGCAGTAAGTAAGTTATGAACTTCAAGGCAACATCTTTATAACAGAAGTATTTATTTACTTTATCCCATTGGCAGTCTTAGTATGTTATCATCAGTGAATCTAGAAAGAACACAAAAACATGTATTGCTTGCATTAGATGACAATTTTCACAGAGAGAGTTAAAGGCGATTGGCAACGTGTAACGGGATGATCTATTGACTGCATCGCTGTATTCGGAGAAATGTTGTTTCCAGGTTAATGAGAATTTAATAACATCATAAACTGTAGCATTGCTTCATTTTTCACATCAGCCATTCAAATTGAAAAGCTACACTGCTTTCTTTAAAAATAATGCTTATAAAGCAACAGTTTCAAAAACATTTTTTCTGTCATTTTTACTTTAATTTCTCAGCTTCATTAAAACAAATATTTGCCCTGCTAATATGGTGAAGTGAGACCGCGGGCTTGGGCCTACTCTGGGCTGCTCTAGGGATTCAGATCTAAGGACTCAATTTGATTTGGAACGCTGTTCTTCACTTCTATTGTTTGCATGGTTTGTGCTGCTTTTTTCTCTTTCTCTGCGCGTTAGGCATTGGTCTTTTTTTATATATTGGGTGATTTTGAGTTTCTTGCTTAGTAGCTGCCTGTAAGCAGAGAAATTTCAAGGTTGTATAATTTATACATTCTTTGATAATAAATGTGCTTTGAATTTGAATATTTTATCAATGTCAAGAAACTTTACTCAGATCAGCTTATTTTAGCTGAGTTTGAGATGGTCGTTTCGGTTCATATTTCATGACAACACGATTAATATTATAAGGAAATGGAAATACTTGTTAAGAGCAAGCTGGTGTGTGGCTAGGGATGGACTCATTTTAGTCATGGCAGAAGTTCAGGAGATATCAAGTGAAGAATTTCCATCAGGCAAGACAGTTGAAAAACAGATACCTATCATCTGTCTATGTAAAGTAAGGGGAGTGCAGCTGAAGTCAATGCCTTGTCAAAGTCATGTTGAAATAAGATACAATAAGATATAAGTGGAGGAGGAGTTGTAGTTGTTAAATTGGGAATATGTTGCCAACCGTATGACCATCACATCATGAAGTGGCAGAATATTTCATTAATGTGCTTAAATCTGAGCCACGCATTGCAAGCTAGAGTCTGATTTGAAATTGCTTTCATGTGTGTTTCACTGAGCCTTGGTATTTTAGCAGTAGAAAAGGCTATTCCCAGTTCCACCATGTTGGTCCATGGCCTTTTATTGTGTCAAGATGGAGTCACCTCCAGGGTTCAGGAGCAACACCTTTTATTCCCTCTGGATACACTACAACCTGATGGTACAACTATCAATTTCTTCTTCCGGTAAACAAATTTTGCCCTCCACCCTTTCCTCCATTCCCCACTCTAGCCTCTTACCTCTTCTCACCTGTCTATTACTTCCCACTGGGTCCCCCCCTCCTTCCTTATCTCCAATGGTCCACTCTCCTCTCCTATCAGGTTCTTTCCTCACCAGCCTTGACCGTTTCCGCCCACTTGGATTCACCTATCACCTTCCAGCTAGCCTCCTTCCCCTTCCCCCACCTTTTTTTTCTGTCATTGTCCCCCTCCCTTCTCAGTCCTGAAGAAGGGTCTCAGCCCGAAACGTTGACTATCTATTCACTTCCACAGATGCTGCATGACCTGCAGAGTTCCTCCAGTATCTTGTGTGCATTGCTTTGGATTTCTAGCATCTGCAGACTTTTCCATGTATATAGAAGACTTCCTTTTATTGCATGCACATTAGCCAGGTGTATTTCCCCTGATGCCTAAGAGAAGATTTTGGCACCTCCTCTTTCTTTTGGAGCCTTTCATTTCCATTAGTTATAGTTACATATCCCTGCACTATCACTCTCTGCCCTCAACATAAACCTTCCAAACTCACTTCTGTTCGCCATCTTGCATCAGGACCCTGCTCTCATTCCCTTGTTCCCATCAGTCATAAATCCATCCCCATCTCTCTAACCGTTCCTCTCTGTCACATCCTATCCCCAGGGCTGCTTTGCCATCTGGCAGCTGACTGGTCTGCTCACTTGTTCAGCTGCCGTGCAGGAAATAGGGAAGAAAAGATTTGTAATTTGATCCGGCTGCTAACTGTGACGGAGGTTCCACCTCCACGGTCTGCACAGGCTTTCTCTGGGACACTTGTCATCCCCACTGCCTCAAACCATCACCACGGTCCATCCTCCTCACAGAGATGATGAGTAAAAGGTAAGGGTGACAAATTAACATTGAGAGATCATTATCAACAGACTGAGTCAAGGCAACTTTAATACTTGGCTCTGATTTAATAATGGTTATCATAGTTATTCAGAAAACCAAGCATCAGTTGCTCCAGAGTACAAGATATCAGATACATAGCAAATGATTGATGGCTACTGCAACAGACAACACAGGAGAGAGAGTGTTGAATCGTTACAAGTTTGCAATTGTGGCAGATGAATGAAAGTGGGACATAATATGCTACATGTTTAGATAATGATGTTATATCGGTTTCATCTGCTACAATCTCCTGAAAACGTCAATATTTCAATAAACAGTGGAGCTTTTTGGAGCACTTTAAATAATCAAAAAATAACCTAGAGAGACTTACTTTATTTTTAAAAAAATCGATCAATCTGATATCCACCAATTGGGTGACTAAATCTACCTCAAAAATTGCATTCTTACACAAAACAATAGCAGGTGAAATATTTTCTGACATCAATTTTAATATTGGATTCTCCTTTATTTTCATATTCATATTGGACATTTAAAGCTACAGAAGTTGCTAAATTAATCAGCCTCCGTAGTACCCAAAACATCTTCAAGGAGCGGTGCCTTAGAAAGACAGCATCTATTTTTAAGGACCCCCATCATCCAGGACATGCTGTCTTCTCGTTGTTACTGTCAGAAGGTACAGAAGCCTGAAGACACACACGCAGCAACTCAGAAATGGCTTCTTCCCCACCGCTATCTGATTCCAAAATAGACATTGAACCCATGAACACTGCCTCACTTTTTAATATTATTTTCATTTTTGCACTGTTTTTAATTTAACTACTTAATGTAATGTACATACTTACTGCAATTGATTTACTTATTTATTTTTAACTTTCTATATTATCATGTATTGAACTGAACTGCTGCTGCTATGTTGACAAATTTCACGTCACATGCCGGTGATAATAAACCTGATTCTGATTCTGTTTGAGGGGAGATTTGATAGAGGCATACAAATTATGGGGGGTATAGACACAGTAAATACAAGAAGGCTTTTTTCCACTGAGGTTGGGTGGGTTTACAACTAGAGGTCATGGGTTATGGGTGAAAGGTGAAATGTTTAAGGAAAACATGAGGGGAAACTTCTTCACTCAGACGGTTGTGAGAGTGTGGAATGAGCTGCCAGCACAAGAGGTGCATGTGAGCTGGATTTCAACATAAGAAAGAAGTTTGGATAGGTATATGGAGGGTAGAGCTATGGAGGTCTATGGTCCTGGTGCAGATCGATGGAAGTAGGCAGTTTCAATAACTTGGCGCAGATTAAATGGGACAAAGACATGCTTCCGTGCTGTATTTTTCTATGACTGTATGGAAATATTCTCTCAGTTAAGAAACAAAACCGCTTTTGTTTTTTAAAGGAATGCACTACGTTTAGAGGTCTTGTACCTGCAATAGATACGCTATTAGCCTAAAGTACAGGTTTTCAATTCAGAAGCAGAGACACCTAACCAAGCTGAAAGAGAACCCTTCGTGAAATTGATGCCAAAGGTGTTTCAAATAGAACAAATACTTCTGTATGAGAGATAGTCTGGCAATTAGAACTGACTGCAATGATTCCTTTGTATTTATTTTGGGAACCATCTCAGCTGGGAATATTCTGAGGTGACAGTGAGCATTGAACTTCCCCAGACGATGCCACCCTAAATGAAGGCAGCCTTGATTTGTTTTCCTCTACTCCAGCCAAGTCTGCTGACTTCTTTCCTACTCTGCACCTGAAGGTCCATCAGAAAGTCATCCCACTCCCATTGCCCTGACCTCGACAACTCACAGTTGCCTTGCAAAGGCCTGGGAAAAGTCTAAAGAAAGACCAAGTGTAGCCAAAGCCCCCTCATGGTGCAAGAGTGTTTTTGAAGAGGCTCACTCTTAACAGCTGAAGATTAAACCTTAGCAACTGAAGATCTTTGGCATGAGATTTGTTTTTCCTGCCTCTGTGACACTGTTTCTGATCACTGGGATGCAGTCATCCCATCAATTCCCTCAGGATATCACCTCTAGTGACAGGATCCCTCCAGGAGGTTCCCATTATTTGGAAATAACAACATTACCAGCAGAAATAAGTCAGAGCAAGTGATGGGTGGATTTGCCTCGTACAACCATACGACTCTGAGAACTATGGGAACAACAGGTCTGTCCATCAGTGTTCAGAGTCACTGGCTGGGGTGTCATAGGAGCCAGCTGGCTGGTCAGGGAAGGAGAAGGTGGAACCAGCTGTTGGGTTAGAAAAGGAGAAACCAGCAGGTCAGAAGTGCCAAATTGGGATCAGATGAAATCACCTCGGTGCAGACCGTGTTACTGCCTGTTACTCGAAGGCATCAGAGTTGGTGCTTGAAAGCGACGTGCTGTGTAACGAGAGTAACTTTGTTGGATGTTTCTCTCTTGCAATCGCAAGTCCTCATTGGATGTTGATAATACAAGGTGCAGTGGGCTTGTTTCCCTTGTTTGGTGGTGTGACAGATGGTGAGGCAACAGTATGGCCTCGGTTGTAGTGAGGACTAGAACTCAAGCCGTGGGCTTGCCCGTTTCTGCAGTTTAGCTGAGGAGACGCCGGAAGCAGTGTCGTGCAGCGTCCATGCTCGGTTGGGGTCTGGCCTCTCCCATCAGTGCTGCCCTCCAGTGTTCAATTGGCGGAATCACGGGCTAGATTGCCAGGCTCTGTACCATCAATTTGCGGGACATGTCATTCAGGGTGTTGGACTATATATGTTCTTCCTCTCTTGCTATTTTGAATGTGCTGTGTATGTTTTGCACCTTGGCCCCAGAGGAACGCTGTCTCGTTCAGCTGCATTCAAATGTGGTTGGATGATAATTAAACTTGAATTTGATTTCAGATTTTGATTTGATTTGCTGGAGATTTTATGTTCAAAAACACTGTTGATTAAAATTGGCAGAATCAAATGAAGTACAAAACTAACTGATTATGTAAAACTCTTCGTCTAAGTTCTACTTGGTTTCAGTAACTTGCTCCACTGTACCATTTGCAGTAATTGACAAATTTAACAGCACAATTCTGTTTCAGAGGAATGTTAGTTCTCTTACTGGTGACAGTTGTAATGCTTCTGATCTTCCCTGAAGTACAAGGGCCCAGCAAGGAAAATAAAGTTTTATTGGAAATTACTAATATGTCAACTGAATCACTGAATAAATTGATCTGCTGCTTTGACTCCATCTACTTAAGTCAATTCTGCTGTTTAGTATTTCACTCTCCAGTTCTGCAGGCAAATAGTCAGCTACAATGTAATGTGCTATACAGCAGATTCTCAAAGGACAGCTGAAATACATTAGGGACAAATTTCATGTTTGCTTCAGCCTCTGTGTCTATTATATTGCAGAATAAAGGGGCAGAGAATGTAATAATGAACACAGGAGATTCTGAGGATGCTGAAAATCCTGAGCAATATGTACAAAATGCTGGAGGAACTCAGCAGGTCAGGCATTATCTATGAAATTGAATAAACAGTCAATGTTTCGGCCTCCATGGACTCCTCTTCTGCCATGCTGAGGCCACTCTCAGAGTCAAGAGGAAGTGCATCATATTCCATCTAGGTAGCCTCCAAACTGGTGGCATGAACATTGATTTCTCCTTCTGCTAATTTTTTGTCTTCCCCTCCCCCTTCCTTCTTCTTCTATTCCCCACTCTCCTCCGAACCTGCCTATCACCTCTTCCTGGAGCCCCTCCTTTTTCCCTTTTCCCTGTGATTCACTCTCTTCTCCTATCAGACTCCTTTCATTCCAACCCTTTCCCTTTTCCACCCATCTGGCTTCATCCACCCCCTTCCAGCTTGTCCTCCTTCCCACCCCCACCTTTTTATTCTGGCATCTTCCACTTTCCTTTCCAATCCCACTTAAGGGTCTCTGACGGAAATGCCACCTGTTTATTTATTTTCATCGATGCTGCCTGACCTACCGAGTTCCTGCTGCGTTTATTTAGTAAATTTCCACCCATCCTGTGAAGGATGTTCCTCCCACGTGAAACTAGGAGGAGCTTGATGGCTTGGACACAATGTCAGAGCCAAATTCCGGTTTACTTACCACATGCACATTGAAATTGTACTGATATGTGTCATTGTGTTAACAACCAGCACACCTAAGGATGTAAACACAAAGTATACTGCAGATGTGTCAAATCACGACATCCACATGTCCCACCCCACAGATCTCCCAGCTGGAACTTATCCCTGCAAGCATAAGTGCCACACCTGTCCTTACACCTCTTCTCTTACCACCATTCGGGGCCCCAAACAGTCCTTCCAGGTGAAGCAGCTCTTCACTTGTGAGTCTGTTGGGGTAATCTATTGCATCCGGTGCTCCCGGTGCTGCGTCCTCTACATTGGCAAGACCCGACGCAGATTGGGGGACCGCTTCGTTGAGCACCTCCGCTCCATCCGCCACAACAGACAGGATCTCCTGGTTGCCACACACTTCAACTCTGCTTCACACTCCCATTCGGATATGTCCATACGTGGCCTCCTCTACTGCCATGATGAGGCCAAACTCAGGTTGGAGGAGCAACACCTCATCTACCGTCTGGGTAGCCTCCAGCCTGGTGGTAAGAACATTGAATTCTCCAATTTCCGGTAATTCCCTCCCTCTCCCTTCCACCATCCCACTTTCACTCTGCCTCCTCCTCCAGCTGCCTATCACCTCTCTCATGATTCTGCCTTCTTCTACTACCCATAGTGCTTTCCCTTTTCATTACTTCTTCACCTCTCCGACCTATCCCCTCCCCGCTTCCTCTCCTCCGCCCCTTGATCTTTCCTCTGATTGATTTTTCACCCGGCACCTTCTACCCTCCCCCCACCTTCTTTATAGCCCCTGCCTCCTCCTTCTTCAGTCCTGAGGAAGGGTCTCGGCCCGAAACGTTGACTGCTCTTTTCAACGGATGCTGCCCGACCTGCTGAGTTCCTCCAGCTTGTTTGTACACCTAAGGATGTACTGGGCATGGCCCGCACTTATCAGCACACACTCTGGCATCAGTATAGCATGACCACAAGCCTAAGGCAGATCAACACAGAGCACAGCACGCAACCCTCTTCCTCTCTCCCACTGATGCAAATGTTGAATAAGGTGAAGAATTTGGGAATAATTTTAAAGAGGCGGGGTTTAATCGACTCATCTTATTTGTGCCCCAGTTTTATTTTCAGTTCCTTTCCTGGGACGACCTGTATAATGCACAAGTTGCCACATCGCTCACCTCAATAAGCTCCCAATATGCAGGCCTCACTAAGTTGAGACTTCTTCATGCTGGTGTCACGACGAGCGCCGGCCGTGATGGAACCCAAGTGCAGAGGAAAGGCAGATACCAATGTAGAAATAGCAACCAGAGTTTATTCCTAAGGATTCTAACAAAACGTCAGCGGCTCAGCCAAGCGACCCCGTAAGATGTCACATTCTCAAAATTAGGACCCTGCAATTAGCGCTAATCAGGAGTCTGCTTAAATAATACAAGCAACATGAAATCTTAAAGCCTATCAAGAAAAACTTAACAAGTTTAAGTGGAAAGCACCAGAAGACCATATTACAAAGAGGGAGCCACTCAAGAAGCACACAACGAATGATTAATGGCTCTCATTAAGCAACAATTAACCAATTAGGTGCTCAAGAAAATATCAGAGCCCAATGCTCTCTGGCGCCCCATGCAGGTGTGAAGAGCTCATTTACAGTGAGACGATAAAACTGCTACTAACATGCAACAAAAATATTAAGGAAATGATTTGAAGGATGCTTGTGAAATGGTCAACATAAAACATCTATTTAATTTTCTTACCCTGTTACAAAGCAATTGCTTTGACTCCCTTTCTTTGAGTTTAAAGCATGAAGTCATGACAACCACGTCTTTGGAGGAACAAGGCACTGTTCTACCCAACTGCCCTATTTTGATTTGCTTAAATTAACTTATTTAAATGACAACATGAAACAAACAGATTTGCACTGCATTTTTATATGTTGTTAAAAAATCACAAGTAACTGCCACAAATCCTTTGATGTACATCTCACCGTCCATTGAGCACAACAATCAGAGTGTGTCCTTACAGATGTATTCTATATCCTATAATCCCTCTCCACTGTTCTAAGTTAGTTTCTCTGAAGAACAGATTGTGCACTGACCTTCATGAACCTCCTCTCTGTTGCTGCGTTCATTAGTGCTGTCACCAGGCTGTCATTTCTTATCAAGCTATGACACACATTGCACAGTACGTTGTAATGTATAACAGACTAGGCTTTAATCTTGCTGTCCTGGAGCACATTAGGGAGGCAGTATAAAAATGATTTGATGTTTAAATGAGTCGGTGAAATATTATAAAAGATTTTAAAGAATATGTGTTTAGTCCTCAGTGTAAGGCATTTTCACTCAGTGTTACTTTGAAATAATACAAATAATTTAAGAAAAACCAAAATAAAACAGGATTTCACATTTATATTTATTCCTCTTATTTATTTATTTATTTATTTATTTACTTATTCCGCTTCCCACCCGTACCGGGTTGTGCGGCGAGCTACCCACTCGGCCTTGTAAAAAAAAAAGGGTCGAGTCAAGAACGTCCATACCATGACCCAGTTAATCTGAAAGGAGACCAATCCTGACACCACACACCAGGCAAGAATGGCTGACTGGTGTGACAAGCTATGAAGTGAAGTTCCTCTTATTTTCTTACTAGAAATATAGAGGCAATTTGACTAATCATATTTATGCCAGATTGCAGAGCTATCCCATCGATTCCATTCACCCCCATATATCCTTAAAACCAATTTTCTTTCATATGCACATCCACCTAGAGGGTACTAATTCACAGAGCAGCCAGAACATCTCTATGATGGGAGGAAACTGGAGCAACAGGAAGAACTCATGCAGAACATGCAAGCTTCATGCAGACATTTCAGAGGTCAAGATCAGACACAGGTGGTTGGAGTTTTGAAGCGCTTAATAACAAAATTCTTATTTGTCCTATAGAATTCCAGCCCCTTTTAACTTGTGAGGGATCTTAAGATATTTTGGTGGGACAATGGCAACTATAAGATGTAAGAGGCTATTTAGGAAGTTAATCTTCATTCAAGAACAACAGCCAATGAACTAACAACAGGAGCTACATAGATACTTCCACAAATAGCTGACTATTTTCAGGGGGAAAATGTAGACAACATTTTTGTCTAAACTTTGGGAAAAAACTTTGTGCTGTGATTATCTCATTTCACACAATGTGATTGCAGGTAGGAAAGCTCAGAAAGAAAGAAACTACTGACTTGTTACATAAGAAATAGGAGCAGGAGTCGGGCATCTGGCCTATCAAGCCTGATTTGCCATTAAATAAGATCATGGCTGATCTGGCCATGGACTCACCTCCACCTAGCTGCCTTTTCCCCATAACTCATAACTCCTCTACTATGCAAAAATCTATCCAACCTTGTCTTAAATATATTTACTGAGGCAGCCTCCACTGCTTTGTTGGGCAGAGAATTCCACAGATTCACCACTCTCTGGGAAAAGCAGTTCCTCCTCATCTCCATCCTAAATCTACTTCCCTGAATCTTGAGGTTATGTCCCTAAGTTTCAGTCTCACCTATCAGTGGAAACAACTTTCCTGCCTCTAACTTATCTATCACTTCCATAATTTTATATGTATGTATAAGATTTCCTCTCATTCTTCTGAATTCCAGTGGGTACAGTCCCAGGTGACTCGATCACTCCTCATAGCCTAACCCCCTCATCTCTGAAATCAACCTGGTGAACTTCTCTACACTGCTTCCAAAGCCAGTATATCCTTCTTCAAGTAAGGAGATCAGAACTGTTCACAGTACTCCAGGTGCAGCCTCAGCAGTACCCTGTACAGTTACAGCATAACCTCCCTACTCTTAATGTTAATCCCTTTAGCAACAAAGGCCAATATCCCATTTGCCTTCTTGACAGCCACCTGCTAACCAATCTTTTGCAATTCATTCATAAGCTCTCCCAAATCCCTCTGCACAGCAGCATGCTGCAATTTTTTATCATTTAAATAATAATCTGCTCTTCCATTTTTCCTTCCAAAATGGATGACCTAGCATTTACCAACATTGTACTCCATCTGCCAGTCCCTTGCCCACTCATTTAGCCTATCTATATCTTCTGCACAATTTGTTTTTCCACTCAATTTAGTATCATCAACAACCTTAGATACACTACACTAGGTCCCCTCTTCCCGATCTTGAATGTATATTGTGAATAGTTGTGGGCCCAGCTCCGACCCCTGTGGCACACCACTCACCACTGATTGCCAACCAGAGTAACACCCATGTAACTCAACTCACTACTTTCTATTAGTTAACCAATCTTCTATCCATGCTAATACATCACCCCAACTCAATGCATCCTTATTTTATGGATAAATCTTTTATGCGGCACCTTATCGAACACCTTCTGGAAATCCAAGTAAATAACTTCCATCAGTTCCCCTCTATCCACTGCACACATTACAGTGCATTTTCTGGAAAGTGAGTGACCAGTGTTGTAACTATGAACAAAGTCACCACAGAGACACTGAAGCTAGTGGATAAAGAAATACATCATTTAGCCAAAAAAATGAGCAACAGGCATCATGTTGAGACATTCTTGTAAGAAAAGGCTTCCCCGATCCAACATCACATGAGATTTTTATATGCTAATGATCAAAGGTAACAGCAGGACAATTCTATAGTTACAATGTATCTAAAATTCTTCCTTTGAATTATATATAGTTTACATACACCTTCTTCTTCGCACCCACACTCCAGAACCCAAAATGCCCACTGACTCGAGGCCATCTGAGGTCTAATTGGAGTATTTCTTTGCTGGTGATTGGCCTCAGCCTGCAGCTCCAGAAAACCCATGGTTCTGAGCAGCATTTTAAATTCCATCTGCAATCCACATTCAAATCTGAAGAATAGCTGCTATTGAACTCAATATTTGCTTTATTCCCTGACTCTAGAATACGGACTAACAACCAGCATTGAAAGCAGGCACTAATGACTAAAGGTGCGTTGGAAGTGGTCAAAGATTCAGCTATCTGAAGTAGGGAGATTGCCTTGTTTATCAAAATCTGATCCTACTTACTAGAGAGTCAAAATTTTTTCAGTTGTTTGTAGAAGTCCCAAGATGATTATTAGCTCAAGTGATTTCTCCACACCCAGAGATTATCTTCTGCCCGTTTTCACACTCTTTTCTGCTCTCACTTCTCCCACCCTCCTTCTAACTGCTCATTTCAGGAACTTGCTATTTATTGAACTTGATTAAGTACAAGCAATACCATGAGACAGCAAAGGCTAGTGGAGCACATTGCTGCAGTACTGAAATCTCATGCTGTGGGACCAGCTGCATCTCTGGCCCACATCCAACACTGGCATCTACCATTCAGTCCTGAGTGCTGTCGACAATACTATCAAGTGGCATCCACTCATCAGTAACCGTATTCATGCCCAGTTTACACTTCTTGAGGACCACCCAGCTCAAGACCAATTAAAATCTTGACCATATACCTAAATATCAAAGCAGTAAGCATGGCTGCCCTTGACATAAAGATCAAACTGAAGTTGATGGAAAATACTCCAGAATTGGAAACATACATCACAGCAGGATTTCCCAACCTGGGTTCCACAGACTCCTTGCTCAATGGTATTGGTCCATGGCATTAACAATGTTGGGAACCCCTGCCTCACACAAAAAAGTGATGATTGTGTTTGTTGAAGATCATTCATCCCAGGCCCCAATCTCACTGTGCGAGTTTCTCACGACAACGTCCTACACTGCTACATTTCTGACCTTGCTTCCGTCACATGGACAGAAGTCTGCTGATGACTGTGCAATGTTCAGCACCATTTGCAACTCCTCAGTCTACACATCAAACCATTCCTGGAAGTATGGGTTGACAAGTGGCAATTGACATTCATGCAACACCAAGTCCAAACATCTAGGCTTCCACGGCTGGGACACCACCATCCGTTACCTGGGGTGGGGCCATTATTATCCAGAAAGTCATCTGGACTCTGTCATGTAAATATCAGATCAGAGACTGCCATCTTAAGACAAGTGACTCATCTGATTGTATAGGATCCTACCACTATGTAGTCTGGAGTATGGTGAATATCCACTACTTACTTAGATGGGTCTAGTTTCAAAACTCCCAAGAATCTCAATATCATTTAGGAGGTTAACTGGTACCCATTCATTATTCTAGCCTACAAATGGCTATAGTGTATATCATCTACAATATGCAGGATAGTTATTCAGGTGGGCTGCTTAGCAGTATCGCCAACAAACAGAAAATCTATTACCTCTGCCACCAAGAAGGATAAGGACAGCAGTGATATTTTCAGAGTATCTCTATCTGCAAGTCACCACCATGTCTTGCACCACCCTGGTGCAGAAATGTACTGCTGGTTCTGCAGCATCACTGTGTCTGAATCATAGGACTCCTGATCTTCAAGACTGTGGGTACCTTTGCAAGAGGACTGCAATGGTTCGAGAAGGTGACTCACCACCATATTAATTAGGGGTGGACAATACCATCAGGCTCTTGAACTGGTGTGGATAACTTCACT
Source organism: Hypanus sabinus (assembly GCF_030144855.1). Classification (NCBI taxonomy): domain Eukaryota; kingdom Metazoa; phylum Chordata; class Chondrichthyes; order Myliobatiformes; family Dasyatidae; genus Hypanus; species Hypanus sabinus. Next base: position 20,705,238 of record NC_082709.1, read on the forward strand.
CATCACAACTCTGAATTTATTCCACAACATACAGACTCGCTTTCGAGGGCTCTACAGCTTTGTATTATTATTCTCATTTTTAGTTGCACATTTTTTTTCTTCTTTCGCACATTGGTTGTTTGTCAGTCTTTATTTAAATAAATTCTATTGTATTTCTTTATTCTCCTGTAAATATCTGCATGCAAATAAATCTCAAAGTAGTACAGGGTAACAATCAGATACTTTGAAAATAAATTTACTTTGATTTTGATCATTGCCGGCCTTGCTAGCTGACCTGGTGTATTGATGGCTAAGAAAAGAATCCCACTCAGTGCCAGGATTGCGCTAAAAGCTCAAGCTTTGCTCTTATAGTTTAGAAGGAGGAATTCATGCTCCAATGACTTTGGCATATTTCAGCTACCACTTGAAAAGTACCCCCTGCCATGTCTATACCTACTCACCCTTCATTCGCTGAGTTCCACAGAGCTGCTTTGCTATTTCATTTTCTCTCTTGGAAGAAGACAGAGTATTTTTATATTTTGACCTGGATTTGGTCATGGCTACGGCCAAGTTCACCCTTGGGTTCCCGCACACCCACGTGGCAGATACTGGGGGGGCTGATCATGATGCCACTCGGTAGCCCCGTGGCCCGTCGTGAGGACCAGACCTCAAGAAGTGTACCCCTGAAAACCCCACCAGAGGGCAGAAGAAAACCATGTGGCAGCTATTAGTGTGATGGGCAAATGGACCAATTAAGGAGGGTGATGAGTCTCACTAACATGGGGAAAGGGATAGAATAAGTAAACAAATGTGTACCAGGGTGGTGGAGGGGGGGGACCAAACACATGGAGTGGGTTAATTGAATTTGTAAAATTTAGTGTCCGTACCATTCAGCTGTAGGGTACCCGAGTTGAATGTAAGGTACTGTTCTTCCAGTTTATACTCGGCTTGACCATGGCAAGGGATCGGGCCAAACACTGACATATGTTAATTGGAGGCAGAGTAGTGTAGGGTCGATATGAAGCCAGCAGATCAGGGTGGCCACATGTGGACCAAGTGCATGTGGCCTGCTCAATCATCTCGTGTTCTACGCTCAGTCTCACAAATGTTGAGGAGGCTACACTGAGCACTGAATGCAGCAGATGAGGTTTAAGGTGAATACATGCTTCACCTGGAAGGACTGATTAGGTTAGTGAGGGAGGAGGTACCATTCCAGTACCATCACAAATTCAGAAGGCTGCATGAAGACCAAGGGCAGAGCTCCAAACTACCTGCTGAGATTGCCAGCATTTTCACTCTGATCCTGTGCTGCAGAAGGGTCTCAGAAGTGCCCTTCCTGGGCTCTGGTCACTTCGCAGTCATCACCAAGGGACAAGATGTGCAGAAGAGCAGTGGGATCAATGTCCCCCACTTCGTGTCCCATGGTGAGGAGACTGTGAAGATAGGCATACAGAGATTATGGGTGCGAATTTGGGAACATCCACGTCAAGGATAAAAAAAATACAAATACCTTTCAAACGTCCTACCTGCCTCGTTCTGAACTTATAAACCAAGAATAAAATGAAACAGAGGTGACCTACCAGCCACTGTCTCCACACACAAAATGTCAACTATCCTTTTGCTTCCAGAGGCTAATTGAGCAGTTGAGACCTTCCAGAGGTTTATTTTTGTTGCTCCAGATTCCAGCATCTCCAGTTACTTGTGTCTGCACTAGATCCGAGCTGGCGTTGAATATGAAAGTTATCTTCCTCCATGTAGTCATAAGAGATGCTGGTAATCTTGAGCAACACACACAAAATGCTGGAGGAACTCAGTATGTCAGGATGAAGGGTCTCTGCCCGTAATCTTAGCTGTTCATTTTATTTTAATGGAGAGTGGAAATAGATTCAGTCTCACCTGATGTGTTGGCAAGACCTGTACTCTCAGAACATGCTCAGTTTACCTCAGCCAGATACAGGTATTTGCTAAAATTGGCCAAACACAGGCTTGTACTTTGTCAATGTAGTTTCAGTAGACAACTTTTCAGAGCATCAACTTTTTAAAAAATGTGAACACAGAAGTAGTTGGCCAAAAATGAATGATCTTTATAAATCACTTTATTTTTATTTATGTATCTATTTACTAACGTGTCAGTTTATTTATCTATTTATTTATCATCTATCTGTCTATCTATCTAACCAACTATCTAGCTATCGATCTTTCTATCTGTTTATCTATATCTTTATCTATCCATCTATTTATCTTTTTATCTACATATTTATTTATACAATTTTACATTTATAAAATTACTATAAATTCTGTTAGCATGTACACATCAATGGAGTACTGTTTGATGTTACAGGTAAAGAATGGTCATGTAGAGAAGTATTAGTGAATTATTGCTAGCATCAACCTGGCATTCTGTTAGTATCAGATTATAAAGTATTAAAGAAACACGGGTACCTTTGGGACAACAGTCAACAGGTTTCACTGCTATCACATGAGTAGCAGATGTGAGAATAAATTCAAATGGAGACATAAAGAAAAGGGTGAATAGACCGATTACTTAATCAGATATTTTAAGGTAGAAATCTCATTGGAAGTTTCCAACTGTACTCAAACGTCCCACTGGTCATCAAGTTGGACCTACTAATCACAAACAATTAACAGAGTACTAACAGAGGATCTAGCCTCTCTTCTTGAATTCTGCATTTGGTGTGAAAATTACAAACATTTGGGTATGACTCATAATAAATGCAGAAACAAATCTGATATTCAGTGGGTCCGATTTGTTACTTGCAGTCATCAACACCCACTGTCTCAACACCTCCTTTTGCACCCTGGTCTCCTCACACTGAATCTAGATGTGCCTGGTTTCTGATCCAGTGACAAGACCAGAGCAACAGTAACATTTCCAGTCGTGAGTATGAGAAGCGTCTCCCCTGTAACTCTTCTGCAAGACTTTGGCAGAGTTTGTTGAAACTCTGGGATTTTTTATAACATCTTGTCTCCCTGCCTTTCTTTCCAGAGGCCATCAACCACCAAGGAATCCATGGGTTCTGTGCCAGGTCTAAACCAGCACAGAATACGAAAATGCCAATTCTGGGGACATCAGCACGATGGAGGCTTCATGCAGTGGTCCCCAACATAGTTCAAAACCTACGACTGGCACTTACCAGCCAGGTTCCTGCCTTCACCGCCAGGCCAGATCAGGATCAAGAATGCATAGCTTCAAAACAATTACTGGGCAGCTGTAGGATTTTTCATTTTATCAGGTTTCTAATTAGATATTACAAAGTACAACAAGAAGCTGCAGCAAACACTGGGAATCTGAAATAGAAACCAAAGTCGAAATGGAGACATTCCAGGATAGGGTCACAGAGGCCTAAACTAACAACTATAAGACCATAAGACCTTCAGACAGTCAAACTGAATCAGGCCATTTAGCCCATTGAGTCTTCTTCGCCATTTGATCATGGCTGATCAATTTCCCTCTCAACCCCATTTTCCTGCATTCTCCCCTAACCTTTCATGCCCTGACATATCAAGAATCTATGAACCTTCACCTTAAGTACGCTCAATGATCTGGCCTCCACAGCTACCTGTGGCAAGAAATAAAGAAACACAGCAAACCTACAGCACAACACAGGCCCTTTGGCCCACAAAGCTGTGCCAAACATGTACTTAACTTAGTAATTACCATGGGTTGCCCAGAGCCCTCTATTTTTCTGAGCTCCATGTACCTGTCCATGAGTCTCTTAAAAGACTCCATTGTATCCACCTCTACCACCATCACCGGTAGAACATTCCATGCACTCACCACTCTGTGTAAAAAACACCTCCTCTGTACCTACTTAAAACTGTGCCCTCTCACGTTAGCCATTCCAGCCCTGGGAAAAAGCCTCTGACTATCCACACGATCAATGCATCTCATCACCTTATGCACCTCAGGTCACCGCTCATCCTCCGTCGCTCCAAGGAAATAAAGGCCAAGTTCACTCAACCTTTTCTCATAAGGCATGCTCCCCAATCCAGGCAACATCTTTGTAAATCTCCTCTGCACCCTTTCTATCATTTCCATATCCTTCCTGTAGTGAGGTGACCAGAACTGAGGACAGTACTTCAAGTAGGGTCTGACCAGGGTCCTATACAGCTGCAACATTACCTCTCGGCTCCTACCTTCAATCCCACGATGAAGGGCAATGCACCGTATGCTTTCTTAACCACAGAGTCAACCTACGCAGCAGCTTTGAATGTCCTATGGACTCGGACCCCAAGATGACTCTGATCCTCTACACTGCCAAGTGTCTTACCATTAATACTATATTCTGCCATCATATTTGACCTACCAAAATGAACCACCTCACACTTATCTGGGTTGAACCCCATCTGCCACTTCTCAGCCCAGTTTGACATCCTAGCAATGTCCTGCTGTAACCTCTGACAGCCCTCCACACTATCCGCAACACCCTCAACCTTTGTGTCATCAGCAAATTTACTAACCCATCCCTCCACTTCCTCATCCAGGTCATTTATAAATATCACGCAGAGAAGGGGTCCCAGAACTGATGTCTGAGGCACACCACTGTTCACCGACTTCCATGCAGAATATAACCCATCTACGAGCACTCTTTGCTTTCTGTGGGCAAGCCAGTTCTGGATCCACAAAGCAATGTCCCCTTGGATCCCATGCCTCTTTACTTTCTCAATAAGCCATGCATGGGGTACCTTATCAGATGCCTCGCTGAAATCCATATACACTACATCTACTGCTCTACCTTCATCAGTGTGTTTAGTCACATCCTCAAAAAATTCAATCAGATTCGTAAGGCACGACCTGCCTTTGACAAAGCCATGCTGACTTTTCCTTATGATATTGTGCCTCTCCAAATGTTCATAAATCCTGCCTCTCAGTATCATCTCCATCAATTTACCAACCACTGAAGTAAGAATCACAGGTCTATAATTTCCTGGGCTATCTCTACTCCCTTTCTTGAATAAGGGAACAACATCTGCAACCCTCCAATCCTCTGGATCCTCTCTCACCTTCATTGATGATGCAAAGATCATCGCCAGAGGCTCAGTAGTCTCCTCCCTCGCCTCCCACAGTAGCTTGGGGTACATCTCGTCCAGTCCCAGTGACTTGTCCAGCTGGTTGCTTTCCAAAAGCTTCAGCACATCCTCTTTCTTAATATCTATATGCCCAAGCTTTTCAGTCCACTGTAAGTCATCCCTACAACTGCCAAGGTCCTTTTCTGTAGTGAATACTGAAGCAAAGTATTCGTTTAAGTACCTCTGCTATCTCCTCCGGTTCCATACACACTTTTCCACAGTCACACTTGATTGGTCCTATTCTCTCACATTTTTTCTTCTCGCTCTTCACATATTTGTAGAATGCCTTGGGGTTTTCCTTAATCGTGTCCGCCATGGCCCTTTCTGGCTCTCCTAAATTTTTTCTTAAGCTCCTTCCTGCTAGCCTTACAATTTTATAGTTCTCTATCATTACCTAGTTTTTTGAACCTTTCATAAGCTCTTCTTTTCTTCTTGACTAGATTTACAACACCCTTTGCACACCATGGTTCCTGTACCCTACCATCTTTCCCCTGACACATTGGAACGTACCTATGCAGAACTCTATGCAAATATCCCCTGAACATTTGCTACATTTCTTCCGTACATTTCCCTGAGAATTTATGTTCCCAATTTATGCTTCCAAGTTCCTGTCTAATAGCCTCATATTTCCCCTTACTCCAATTAAACGCTTTCCTAACTTGTCTGTTCCTAACTCTCTCCAATGCTATGGTAAAGGAAATAGCATTGTGATCACTATCTTCAAAATGCTTTCCCACTGAGAGATCAGACACCTGACCAGGTTCATTTCCCAATACTAGATCAAGTACAGCCTCTCCTCTTGTAGACTTATCGACATACTGTGCCAAGAAACCTTCCTGAACCCACCTAACAAACTCTACCCCATCTAAACCCCTCGCTCTCAGGACATGCCAGTTGATAATTGAGAAATGAAAATCTCCCACTTCGACAACCCTGTTATTATTACACCTTTCCAGAATCTGTCTCCCTATCTGCTCATTGACGTCCCTGTTAGTATTGCGTAGTCTATCAAAAACACCCAGTAGAGTTATCAACCCCTTCCTGTTTCTAACTTCCACCCACAGAGACTCCATAGACAATCCTTCCATGACCCTCCTTTTCTGCTGCCATGACACTATCTCTGATCAGTAGTGCCATGCCCTACCTCTTTTGCCTCCTTCCCTGTCCTTTCTGAATCATCTAAAGCCTGGCGCTCGAAGTCACCATTCCTGTCCAAGTTTCTGTAATTCCATAGATTCACCACCTTCTGCCTTAAGAAATTTCTCCTCATCTCCATTCTAAATGGATGTTCCTCGATTCTGAGGTTGCACCCTCCAGTCCTAGACTCCTCACTATATCCTGTCCACATCCACTCTGTCTGGGTCTTCCAACATTTGATAGATTACAGAGAGATCCCTCCATCATTCTTCTAAATTCCAGCGAGTACGGGCCCAGGGCCATCAAATGCTCCTCATATGTTTAAACATATAATACGATTATCTCACAGTAACAGTTAAAAAAATTGAAATCAGTCATAAATAATCTGAGATTTTTTAAAAAGGTATCAACAATGTCGCTATCTTTACTTGGTTTGGTCGATACTTGTCTCTAGACCCTTGAGATTATGCCTACACTTAACAGCCATTCAATTGTTATTTTTATCACTGGAAGAATATTAGTTAGGCTGATGCTACGTATTGGATATGAACATGAGAAAGTTGTTATGGGATTAGAACTGGAACATAAAGTGATAGTAGCACTCAGCTGCAGTCTGAAACTGGGGTTCATTTCCCTCGTGGTAGGTAGAAATGCTAAGTCATAGATCTGAAGGCAGTGAGACATAAGCAGCATATGTTGTACTGCCACTATTTACTCCAGTGAGCAGGTGATCAGGTGTTGGATTGCTCCGTGACTTCCCTAAAGATTAACATCTTTCGCTGGAGGGTTGCTAGTCCCCTTGTCTGTCTCCTCCTAATCCCTTGCCTATATTTGCTTATGTGATGTGTTGCAATTTGAGCTGTTCCAAAGACTTCAGCAATCTTTTCCTGCATTATTTTAGGTACCTTCCCTAAAATTATCTTCGACTTGCTTTATTTATGTCATTTTGTATTTTCACCATAAATGTACTCTGTACACATTTAAAGCTACTCCTGGGATTTGCATTACAATGATTAATGAGACGGCTTTGGAAAATTTCATCTGAATTGTGCTCTTCCACAGACGTCACTGCAAAATGTATATCTAATCACCCGTGGTAAACTATCCTCGAAATGGAAAATATATCCCAATTATATTAACAGCTGCAAAATCTTAAACATGCTTTCAATGTTTCTGATGTTGTCAGGGTTGGAGAAGAGAGAAGGAAAGAGGTAGAAAGGACAAGAAGTAAAGAGAGGAGAAAGGAAAAGGAGCAAGGAAATTTCAGGGAAGACAAGGCCAGGAGGGGAGAGAAGAGAAAAGTAGTAAAGGAGGATGATGGATGCAATTAATGGGAGGTGGAGACAGGAGGAACTATGAGAGATTCAGGCAGTGGGCAAAGAGTGGATGAAAACAACATGCAACCGAAAAATCTGTGTGAATTCAGCAGCAGAGACTGACCCACTGAGTGTATTCCACCATTTATTAAGACTGTGGCTGTCCAAGGCTCCGATGCCAGGCAACATGTGCTACTCTTCAATTCATATTTCATTATAATTATTTAATGTGCATTTTAAAAATACCACACAAAATATTATATTCTAATACAGATTTAGAATTTGGGTATCTGGATATAAACTTGATTAAATTTAAGGTGAAGGTTCATAGATTTTTGGTTGGTCAGGGGATGAAGGGATATGGGAAAAGGAAGGAGATTGGGGCTGACAGGGAAATGGGGAAATGGTGAATTTGATTCAAAGGGCTGAATGGCCTAATTCTGCTCCTAAATCTTATGGTCCAGAAATGAATCATTTTTCCTTTTTTTCCCAAGTGTGTTTACTTGTGAAAATAACAGGAGCACTTCATTCTCATCCAAAATGAAATACTATATTTTTTGAGCATTTTGGTGCTCAGTGAAGCAATTCAGCACGATATTACACATGTTTCGGGCGTGCATATCCACAGAGGACATGTGCATCCCAGAAGAAAAAAAAGAGCCTTTAAAGCAAGCGCTTTAACTGTCTGTGCAGTTTTGGGCCAAAAATGAGTCATATCCAAATTAGCTTGTGAACAATATCCCATCACACGGACTGAATTAACCTGAAGTAGATTTTGACTGGGAATTTTGGGCTGTTGGCAAAACACAATCACAGTGACAAATGCGTTCCACTTTGGAGTTTGGGTCAGGATAGAAAAATACCAACAGGCTGCAGACTACAAGGAGTTCCAGTTAGCCTCAAGATCTGGGATCAGGATATGATTTGTTGAGTAAGAGTGACTTGATGTGGCCCAAGGTGATTCTGTGGAGACTGTCCCTTAAAGCCAACAATAAAAAATTTTTAACTTACCTGCCTGGATTCACTTTGGCTGTACAGCTATCGAAAGTATCTCAGCAGGCACATTTCATGTGCTGTCCAATCCTATTCCCAAACATAAATTGAGAATCAACAGCTCTCAGATGTTCAAATTTGCATATTAAAACAATCATTAACAGGCTCAGTGAGATAACATGAGGATAGGCAGCAGGAATGTGCAGCACCCAGGAATATAGGAAATCAGAATGAGTGGAAACCAAAAAGATCATAGTTGATCTGATCTAAATCCATTCTCCTGCCTGATCCCCGTAACATTTGGCAACCATTCAGTTCCAAGATCTGGCCCTCTCAACTTTGAAAGTACTCAAGACTCAGCTTCCACGACAGAATAGTCTGAGAAATTCTGAAGATCTGCAAGCCTCTGATGGAGTTAATACTTTCTTACTGTGATTCTATGCCATTCAGTTCATAGTTGAGCAGTGTCAGTTCTTACCATGTCTGTGATGCTTCTGGCCTATTTCTGCTATCTTGCAAAAAAAGGTATCTTGCAAAATCTCCAATTAGTTTCAATTTTTCCACTTTATTGTTCCTACTTTAACCCTAATATTATGTATTTCTAGAATGCTGTAACTCAGAAGATGGGAGATATTTTCTGTTTGTTATTTATAATTGAAACTGCAAAGATCTTCTTTACTATCACTAATTAGCAGTTCATTACAGATAGCATGCGGAGAAAATAATTCACAGGGAATGCTGAAAGCTGCAAATTAAAATGGCTGCATAAAATGTGAAGAAGAAAGGCACACGTATTGACCAAATGAAAGGGGTTATTTTTGATAAATGGTCTCATATGTTCTTAGGGATCTATTCAGAAGATTGCAATAATTTGCATACACATTGAATCTATGTCCCTCCTGGCAATTATTTTCACTGAGTAACCCAAGTTCTTGAATTTATTCTTGACAGATTGAACATGCCTGTCAACCTTTTGATGTTCTTCCTGCCTGTGTATACTGTGTGCTGTCAAGAGGAATCAGGTGATATCAGAGAAATGGGCGACCTTTGGTCACAGAGATGGAAGATGCTAATAAACACACCATGGGGCACACATACTTCTCAAAAAACAAAATATGTCAAACATTATTCCCTGATAATTCAATAATTGAGAAACAAAAGCTGTCCCTCGCATCAAAGGAAGTATAACCAGATAAAATCCAACACTAAAAACACAGAGTAAAAATATATTCTGTTTCTTTCAAAACTAATAAAATCTGACAAAGAAATTTAATCACTTAATAGAAATTATCATAATACTTCAGTGGAGCGAACATAAAATGCTGGTGGAAGTCAGTAAGTCAGGCAGTATGTATCTTTGGCGGTATATCAGGACTGAAGGGTGGGGGAAGGAGACAAAGTGAGAAGGTGGAAGGAGGGGAAGGAGTGCATGCCGGAAATGGACAGTGAAACCAGGTGAGGGGGAAGGTAGGTGTGTGGGAGAGTGATGATGAATTAAGAAGCTAGGAGATTATAGGTAGAAAAGGTAAAGTACTGAAGAAGGAGGAATCTGATAGGACTGGAGAGTAGACCATGGGAGAAAGGGAACGAGAAGGGGCACCAGAGGGAGGTGATGGGCAGGTGAGGAGAAGAGGTAGGAGGGGAGACAGAATAGGGAATATAAAAGGAGAGAAGGGGGAGGGAGAGAAATTACCAGGAGAAAGGGAAGGGGGAGGGACACCAGAGGGAAATCATGGAGAAGAGAATGGGTAAGAGGGGAGTCATAATGCCGAATGGAAAAGGAGAGAATGGGGAGAGGAGAAATTACTGGAAGTTAGAGACATCAATGTTCACATCATCATGGTGGAAGCCAGCCAGATGGATTATGAGGAGCTGATGCTTTTCCAACCTGAGAGCAGCCTCAATGTGGGCCAAAGGTTTTTCTATGTTTCAATGTGCCAGTAGAAGAGGCTATGAACCAAATGTTAGAATGGGAATAAGAAGTAGAATTAAAGTGGGTGGCCACCAGGAAAGCCAGCCTTTTGTGACATACAGAGCAAGGGTATTTCTCCGATCTATGTCGAGTCTCACCGATGCAGAGAAGACCACACTGGGAGAACCTGATACAGTAGATGCCGCAGTAGATTTGTGGGTGAAGTGTCACTTCACCTAGAAGGACTGTTTGTGGCACTGAATGATGGTGAGTGAGGAGGTGTAGGTGCAGGGGGAGGTGCCAGGAGGGAGATCAGAAGGGAGGGATGAGCAGACAAAGGAGTCATGAAGAGAGTCATCGTCGTGGAAAGTGGAGAGTGGGGGTGGAAGGTAAGATGTGTGTCGTGGTGGGATCCCGACGATGATGGCAGAAGTTACAGAGAGTGATGTGCGGAGGCTCATGGGGTGGTAAGGACAAATAGAACTCAATCCCCATATCTACTTCAGAACCCTCTGTCATGGAAAATGATTTTAAATATTGTGGTGCTTCAGCCTTATGACCATTGAGTTAATCTGAGTGTACAGCATAGATGTATGTAATTTCTCCCACTTTTCCACTGGTTTTCTGTTTCATGATTGGCTTGCCTCCCCTCTCCACTTATATTCTATATGGTGGTTAATGCTGCTCATTTCCTGCAACAGTCTAGAAGCAGACAAATTTCTGGAGCACACCTTCTCCATTTCCTGCCATACAGTATAGGGCCCACAAAATGGAAGTATACTTTAAATTATTTTTTTTTAATATCTGGGCACCTCTTGCTAATCCAGCATTTACTGCCCATCCCTAATTCTGCTTGGGAGACAGTGGTGGTAAGCCACAGTTTTTATGTTGGCGACAAGCCACCTTCAAAGATTCAAAGTGTATTTATTACCAAAGTATGTATGCAGTATACAACTCTGTGATTCGTCTTCCTCCTGACAGCCATGAAACAAAGAAATCCATGGAACCTGTTCAAAGAAAAACACCAAAACCCCAACCCACAACGCAAAAGGAATAATCACGCAAACAGCAATAAAAAAAAATGAGCCGGAAACACAAGGGAAAACACAAAATCAAAAGAGTTCATGCTTATCCAGTTCAGCTCAGTTCTAGTTCAATGTAGCCCTATGTTGTCTGTCATCTGCAGACCACCCCTTGACCTTTTTCCTTCTGGTGAATTACATAAAATTGTTTTGAAATTGCTCAGAAAATTATTTTTGAAGTCAGCTGGCCATTCGTTTTTAGTATCTGACATTAATGTATCACCTAAGTTTTAAGCACAAGTCATCCACTGTGCCAGAGTGGCTGCCCATTTTCTCCAAGGCTAAGTTCTTTGTTCCAGCATGGCCTCTCATGTAATCTTCCACTGAGATCCCAGCCCCCACCATTTTAATGTGACCCAATATGCGCAGCAACTGTTTGAGAACAGCAGCCCACTGCATTCCCAGGATGACTTTGACAGTAGGTAAGACCCCATCCCCAGGCCCACTGGCTGTCAAAGGTATCACTTCAGTCAGAGATATTTGTGAATGTCTTTGATTGGGTGCCCCACTGACGCAGCACATGCAAAAACTCCTGTTAGTTCTACTCCATCCAAATTGAGGTCCAGTGGATCAACACAGGAGTAACTGGGGGCTTGAGTGATACCAAGGCTGTGCTATTCAACACAGGAAAAGCTGGGGTCTGCATGATGCCAAGGCTGTGTTAGTCTGACACCTGTATTGGGAACCAGGGCTTCCATGGCACATCTAGATAAATCCTAGCATTAAATGTGAAATTTCTGATCCAATAGAAGAACTTATGTTTCAATTGCTTTTAAGGAATTTCCAGGACGCTGCTTTGCACTGAATAGAGTGGCACTGCAATCTAATTGTCCTCTGCAAGGACAATAAAGTGCTAACCAACTCCAGCAGATCAGAATGTCCCAAACTGCCTCATTGGAGAATTACCAAACAAAGCTTGACTTCTCGGCAGATTGAAGTGGAATTGATTTGGTTTACTATTGTCATATGTATGAAGATACAGCAAAAAGCCTTAGTTTACATGTACAATGTACACCAATGTACACCAGTCAGTGAAGGTGGGCATGCAGGTACAGCAGGCGGTGAAAAAGGCAAATGGTATGTTGGCATTCATAGCAAAAGGATTTGAGTACAGGAGCAGGGAGGTTCTACTGCAGTTGTACAAGGCCTTGGTGAGACTGCACCTAGAGTATTGTGTGCAGTTTTGGTCCCCTAATCTGAGGGAAGACATTCTTGCCATAGAGGGAGTACAGAGAAGGTTCACCAGATTGATTCCTGGGATGGCAGGACTTTCATATGAAGAAAGACTGGATCAACTAGGCTTATACTCCCTGGAATTTAGAAGAGTGAAGGGGGATCTTATTGAAACGTATAAAATTCTAAAGGGATTGGACAGGCTAGATGCAGGAAAATTGTTTCCGATGTTGGGGAAGTCCAGAATGAGGGGTCACAGTTTAAGGATAAAGGGGAAGCCTTTTAGGACCGAGATGAGGAAAAACTTCTTCACACAGAGTGGTGAATCTGTGGAATTCTCTGCCACAGGAAACAGTTGAGGCCATTTCATTGGTTATATTTAAGAGGAAGTTAGATATGGCCCTTGTGGCTAAAGGGATCGGGGGTATGGAAAGAAAGCAGGTACAGGGTTCTGAGTTGGATGATCAGCCATGATCATACTGAATGGCGGTGCAGGCTCGAAGGGCTGAATAGCCTACTCCTGCACCTATTTTCTATGTTTCTAGACATTCATAAGTTTAGCTCTGTAAAGCTAACGAGAGTTGCTAAGAGGCAATACCTGTCCAAAAACAAGTATCAGTCCAGCCATCACCCGTGGCAGGGCTTACTAGCTATGATGTGTTAAAAAACAATGTTGTCCCCAACAACATCACATCCCTTCCTGATGAGCTTAACATATTCTATGCACATTCTGAACAGAAGGGAACAGATGCATCACCACCCTGATAGTCCGCAGTCACCTGGGTCTACAGTCACTGTCATGGATTCTGCTTTCATACCATCTACAAGTTTGCAGATGATACTGGCACAGTGGGCCCTATCTTAAATAACAATAAGACAGAGTACATGAAAGAGATGGAGAGGCTTAGCCACAGGGCGCCATGACAACAACCTTTCCCTCAATATCAACAAAACAAAAGAGCTTAAGCAGGAGGAGAAGTGTATATGTTCCTGTTCACAAATATGATGTTGAGGTTCAAAATGTTAAGAGCTTCAAGTTCCTAGGTGTTGTAAGTGTTACACACCTACTTACACCCACAGACCCTCTGTGCTTCACTGGTCATTATCAGAAGGGACGATTCGTATAACAGTGTGAAGGTCACCAGTATCCTGCCTTGATCCAATCATGTTGACGTCATTGCCAAGCAAGTTCATCAATGCCTCTACTTCCTCAGAACGCTTAAGCAATTCGACATGTCCCCATCGACACTTACCAATTTTTATTGACGCAGCATAAATAACATTCTGTCTGGATGCATAACGGCTTGGTACAGCAACTGTTATGCACGTGACCACAAGAAACTGCAGAGAGTCATGGATGCAGCTCAGCACATCACAGCAGCCAGCCTTCCCTCCAGGGTCTCTGCTTATACACTTCACTGTCTCAAAAAAGCAGCCAGCATATTCAAAGACCCTACCCACTCACACATTCTCACTTCTCCCCTCTCCCTTCAGGCAGAAGATACAAAAGCCTGAAAGAATGTCCTACCAGGCTGAAGGACGACTTCTTTACTGCTGTCATCAGACTCTTAAATGGTCGTTTTGTACAATAAGATGGACTCTTGACCTCACAATCTTCCTCATTATGATCTTACACTCCGTCATTTACATGCACTGCACTTTTTTGGTAGTTTTTACTCTTTATTCTGCATTGTCACTGTTTTACCTAACTCTAGCTGAATGCACTGTGTAATGATTTGGCCGGTATGATCAGTATCCAAGACAATCTTTTCACTTTCTCTTGCTGCAAGTGACAATAATGAATCAACAGGATATGCTGGAGCAGTAAAGGGGAAAAGCGAATGCAGAATAGAGTTGCATTACAGAGAACGTGCAATGCAGGCTGAAAGATGAAGAGCAAGAGCTTCAACAAGGTAAATGGGGAGATCAAGAGTTCGTATTTTAGTGTAAGAGTCTGATAACAGCAGGAGAAAAGCTGTGCTAGAGACTGATGATATGTGCTCTCAGAGACAGCAGCTTAGTCAAACAGTTGAATGTTAAATATATTTGTTTAATTTATTTAAAAATACAGTGTGGAATAGGCCTTTCCAGCCCTTCAAGATGCACTGCCCAGCAACCCACCGATTTAAACCAGCCTAATCACAGCATAACTTACAATGACCTACTAAACATAGAAACATAGAAAATAGGTGCAGGAGTAGGCCATTCGGCCCTTCAAGCCTCCACCGCCATTCAGTATGATCTTGGCTGACCATCCAACTCAGAACACTGTACCTGCTTTCTCTCCATACCCCCTGATCCCTTTAGCCACAAGGGCTAACTACTAACCCATACATCTATGGACTGTGGGAGGGAACTAGGGAACTGGGAGGAAATGCACATGCACATGGGAAGGAAAGTACAAATTTGCTTACAAAGGAGGCCAGATCTGAACTCCAAACTCCGACACCCCGAGATGTGACAGTGTCGCACTAACCGTCACACTCATCAAAGCAAGAAATAAACAAGGAGGTGGAGATTTCATATTTTTGGTCTTTGCAGATCGAAATACAGTTACTAGTGGTGGAGTCATTAAATCCAGGGTAGCTCTGAGACCAGAATCAAAATGGAACTTAGAGATCTTGGTAACTTATAGGGCCAGAGGGGCAATAGCACAGAATAACTTGGTAAGAATTTTAGAACTGAGGTGCTACGTAACTAGATGCCTATGTAAGTCAACAAACCCATTAGTGATTGGTGAAGAGAATTTAGTATGAGGTGTGAGTTGGGCCACAAAAATTTGGATGATGGATTTAGAGAACAAGGAGAAGGCTGCTAGCCATCTGCGGCATAATAATATCATCTAGAGTAAGAAGTGCATTGGCGAGCTGATTCAATCATAGAAGAGCTAAGTATGAGTGGATTTGAGCAATAAGACAGAGGTGCAAATGGAAAATGATATATCTAATCTCTTCAGGACTGTTGGACACAAGTGCTGGAGTATCGTATATGTTGCTAGTCTCATGAAATGAGTGCATCAAAGCAAAGAAAAACACTGGTCAACTGAACTGATTACCAATTAAATGGACTTCCAGTTTTATCCAGAACAGACTTTTTATTAAAATCAAAGCTCAACTCCACCTATCATCTTTATGTGAGATTGTAAAACTTAATCTATACATAAGCAAAGTATGGGGCAGCACGGCAGTGTAGTGGTTAGCACAACACTTTTACAGTACAGGCGACCCAGGTTCAGTTCCGGGTGCTACCTGTAAGGAGTTTGTACGTTCACCCTGTGAGCATGTGGGTTTCCTCCAGTTTCCGTCCACAGTCCAAAGACATACCACTAATTGGTCATTGTAAATTGTCCCATGCTTAGGCTGGCGTTAAATTTGGCGGGTTGCTGTGTGCCACAGCTCAAAGGGCCAGAAGGGCCTACACCATGCTGTATCCCAATAACACAAATACAATTTTCCGTTTTTAAAAAAACAAAATATTTTTTAAAACCCCGCAGATGAGACACCATCTGTGAAAAGAGAAATAAAATTAACATTTCAGGCCAGTGCTCTGTCACTTATTAGTGGAAATATTATTTCTGTCTCCATACATGGTGCTTGAATATTTTCTTTTTGAATTTTTATACCTTAGGTTAAGACTGACAAGGACTGGCTTACGATAAACTTCTGGGCTTTGCAACACTATCCAATTCATCCCAGATTCCAAAACTAAAAGTTCATTACCATTAGCCATTATGTTGCTGCACCACAGATATTTGTACTACACTGTTGATTTCCCTTGGTTCTACTTTCCTTCCATTGCTTATATAAAAGAAATTATAATTGGCCACTTGAAGTGTTCAATAAAATTTA
The DNA here is from genome assembly GCF_030144855.1 of Hypanus sabinus. NCBI lineage: Eukaryota > Metazoa > Chordata > Chondrichthyes > Myliobatiformes > Dasyatidae > Hypanus > Hypanus sabinus. Next base: position 20,721,769 of record NC_082709.1, read on the forward strand.
TTGCGTTACAAATCCATTTGATGCAATGCTATCGTAATTTTGGACACAACTTAGATAATAATGAATTTTAAATCAAATGAATTTAAATGTAAACTCATTAAGCACTCTTAATATTTATTGTGTCATGAACACAGCTCAGATTTATAAGAAATAATTCAATGGTAACTGGATGCAGGAATGGACTTTTATGTCACACACTGGAATGCTTGATTTATTTAGCTTAATTTCTAACCATTTGAAAAAGCTTTAGTTTTGTAAAATGGTTGATAATAAATGCCAGCTCAGCTCAACATACTTAGGAATTTTCAGGTTTAACTGACCTGGACATGAGCGCACACAGAGGCTCCCAATAGTCATAGAAACAGAGGAAAGTACTGCACAGAAACTGGCCCTTCAGCCCATCTAGTCCATACTTAGTTATTTAAAATGCTTCCTCCCATTGACTGGCATGAGGACCATAGCCCCTCATACCCCTGTTGCAAGGACGTGGCGGTGGAACAAACCCAAGTGCAGAACACAGACGTGGAGGCAGAGTCAGAGGCATTATTAACATAGCGAGCATGGAGTCGGTACCCAGGACTGATGCTTGACACAGAACTGGTAATCCTAAAAACTATGAAACAAGGTTACTTACTAAACGACGTGATTGAGGCCCAATTCCTGAGGTAAGTACCCAGGTGGGCGATTGCCAGGAGGGACCATGACAACCCCTACCATCCATGTACCTATCTAAATGGCTCCTAAATGTTGAAATCAAGCTTGCATACACCATTTGTGCTGGCAGTTCATTCCACCCTCTCATGAACCTCTAAGTGAAGAAGTCTCCCCTCGTGTTCCCCTTAAACTTTCACCCTTAACCCATGACCTCTAGTAGTAGTCCCATTAACCTCAATGAAAGCCTGCTTTCGTTTACCCTATCTATACCCCTCAAAACGTTATATGCCTCTGTCAAATCTCCCCTCAATCTTCAACATTCTAAGGAATAAAATCCTAACCTACTCAATCTTTCCTTATAACTCAGGTCCTCCAGCTCCAGCAATATCCTTATAAATTTTCTCTGTACTGTTTCAATCTTATTGATAGCCTTTCTGTAGGTAGGTGACCAAAACTGCACACAATCCAGCCTCACCAATGTCTGATACAACTTTAAGATAATTAACATTGGTCACTGAACCAGAGTATCTGCCATGTTGTGGGTGTACCACTTGGTCACAGGGCCCAAACTCCCAGTGTATCGGTGATGGGTGAAGGTGGTATCACAAACACAAGAAATTCTGCAGATGCTGGAAATAGAAGCAACAGACACAAAATGCTGGAGGAACTCAGCAGGTCAGACAGCATCTATGGAGAAGAGTAAACAGTCGATGTTCTGGGCTGAGACCCTTCATCAGGACTGGAAAGGAAGAGGAGAGGTCAGAGTAAGGAGGTGGGGGTGAATGGAGGAAGAAGTACAAGGTGGTAGGTGTTAGGTGGAACTGGGAGAGAGGGATGGGAGAAGTAAAGAGCTGCGAAGTTGATTGCTGAAGAGATAAAGGGCTGGAGAAGGGGGAATCTGATCGCAGAGGAAGAAGGATCGGATAGTACAGGAGATGAAGGTGGTGCAGGGCCACTGCACTGTGCTGGGTGATTGTACAGATGGCAAATCAAATCAAAACTAAGGGTATATTCATTCAGTGGTAAAGCACCACTTCATCTCACCATTCACTCACTTTTGACACTTGCTTTCCAAGTAACACCTTAAAAGTAAACATACACACACAATATATGTATATATAAAACCAAAAGGCCATAAAATATAGGAGCAGAATTAGGCCATTTGGCCCATCAAGTCTGCTCCACCATTTCACATTGGCTGATCCATCTTCCCTCTTGGCCCAAATCTCCTGCCTTCTCCCTGTATCCCTCATGCCCTGACCAATCAAGAATCAATCAACCTCTGCCTGAAATGCTGCACTGATCCCAGTTCAAATGCAACTTGCTGGAATCCTGAAAATGTCATAAATTTTTGGAAAAATTGAAAGAGAACAAGTAGGCAATTTGCAGATCCTCAGAAGAGTCCTCTCCTCCACCTTCCCATCCATCCCTTTACAAAAAGACAACAGAAGCAGGTTCATCCATTTTCCCCCTCCCTCTCCTGACCTATCTCAAATACATGAACTGCAGTAGGCATGACAAAATTATCAGGCAAGTCATGTACAGAATGATAAAAATACCCTGAAATGTAAATTCAGAACAATCTTATTTTGATTATGACACAATGATAAAGATTGCCCTGCAGACTTTATCCTGTGGATTCAAAATAAAAACAGACCAGCACTATGTTCTGTGTATCATAAGCTATGTCCAGAGACTTTAATAACTACCCTGTGGTAATGAACATTAGGATAAATGTTAGCATGATTTGTTATTGCAGAAATTTGCATTCCTTTTTAATGACCTGAGATAGAAGGTATTTAAAAATACCCTGTTAAAATTAAACAATTTTATGTTTTCAAAAGAAAACTCCATTCCATAATGCATCAAAAAATTTAAATCTCATCAGCATTTTAACAATATCATGGTGATTATATAATGTGACAAAAGAGTTAGTGAAACCTTATTCAATTATATATTTGCATTGCGATTTTGAACAAACTGGAAAGGCTATTACTGTGCATAGAAAATAATCTAAACTGAGCTAATATGCATTAGTTCATTATTATTAGTGAGGTGTGGAAAGTGAATTATGAATGTCTCAAAAAGCATTCAGAAGTATCAAACAACCTGATTTCTAAATCCGCTTATGTTGATGCTTACAGTGAATCAATTTTATTGCAAATTGCCCAAATGTTTTAAACTCTTAATTCATTCCTTTAGTAAATCAGGATATTAACAAAGAAAATGCAAAATTTCAAAATAACTATAATTCCTACTACTGCTGTGTCTTATTTTAAGTGGATGCTGAGAAGCGAAGTCGGGGCAGAGAACATCTGCCCGGGTGTGAGATTGGATCACTCTAGCTACCAAGCTCATTTCAAGAGCTTCAGAGCGGCTTCAGGCTGGGTGGCAAAATCTAGGTCTGGAGCAAGTCGTGGGGTGTTATGGTCCAGGCCTGGAGACTTTCGCAGTGGCTGTGTCCCAGTGCGAGGTACGATCCGCTGTTCAGACAATTTAAATGCCAGCGCAGATCGGAGGTGAGAGCTAATTTCACTCACTCTCCACGATGCTCACTTCTCTCTCCAGGGTGCCGGAGACTTCCGCTGTTCCGTTGTCTGGTCAATTTAAACACCGACCGAGATTGACTGAGAAGCCAGGGTAACACGTACAACGTGCTGGAGGAACTCAGCAGGCCAGGCAGCATCTATGGAAAAGAGCACAGGCTGAGACCGTTCATCAAGACTGGAAAAACAGACAAAGAGTCAGAGGAAGAAAGTGGGGGAGGGGAGGGAGAATCACAAGGTGATAGGTGAAACCAGGAAGTGGAGGGTGCAGATGAAGTAAAGAACTGGGAAGTTGATTGGCGAAAGAGATACTGGACTGGAGAAGGGGAAATCTGATAGGAGAGGGCAGAAGGACATGGAAGAAAGAAAAGGGGGAGGAACACCAGTGGGAGGTAATAGGCAGGTAAGGAGTTAAGGTGAGAGGGTAATTGTAAAGGGGGGGCATTACTGAAAGTTCGAGAAAACGATGCTCATGCCATCAGGTTGGAAGCTACCCAGATAATATAAGCTGTTGCTCCTCCAACCTGAGAGCGGCCTCATCACGACAGTAGAGGAGGCCATGGACTGACGTGTTGGGATAGGAATGGGAAGTGGAGCTATAATATGTGGCCACTGGGAGATGCTGCTTTTTCTGGGGGCGGGGTGGAGCGTAAGTGCTTGGCAAAGCAGTCTCCCAATCTGCGTTGGGTCTCACCAATATACAGAAGGCCACACGGTGAGTACCCCGGATAAAGTAGATGACCCCAACAGATTCACCAGTGAAGGGCTGGTTCAGGTCGTGAATGGTAGTGACAGAGGAGGTGTAGAACTTGTACTGCTTGTAAGGAGGGAGATCAGTAGGGAGGGATAAATGGACAAGAGATTCGCCTAGGGAGCGATCCCTGTGGAAAGCAGAAAGTGGGGAGGGGAGGGGAAATGTGCTTGGTGGTGGGATCCTGTTGGAGATGGCAGAATTTCCAGAGAATTATCTGCTGGACAAGGAGGCTAGTGGGGTGGTAGGTGAAGACAAGAGGAACTCTACCCCTGTGAGGTGGCGGGAAAATGGGGTGTGGGCAGATGTGCGTGAAATAAAAGAGATACAATTGAGGGCAGTATTGATGGCAGAGGAAGGGAAACCCCTTTCTTTGAAGAAGGAAGACATCTCCTTCATTCTAAAATTAAAACCCCCATCCTGAGGGCAGATGCAGTGGAGGCAGAAGGATTGAGAGAAGGGGATAGCATAACAGGAGAGTTATGGTCCAGGTAGCTGTGAGAGTCAGTGGTTTTATAATAGACATTGGTAGATAAGCTGTCTCCAGAGATAGAGACAGAGAGATGGAGAAAGGGAAGGGAGGTGTTGGAAATGGGCCAGGTAAACTTGATGGCATTGTGGAAGTTGGAGGCCAAGTTGATGAAGTCAGAAGAGCTTGACATGGTTGCAGGAAGCAGCACCAATGCACTTGTCAGTGTCGTGTAGGAAAAGTGGGGGACGGATACCAGTGCAGGCTTGGATCATAATCTGTTCCATGTAGCTGACAGGCAGGCAGGCAGAACTGCGAGTACCCATGGCTACAACTTTATGAATCTATTGTTTGTGCAAAGACAAGGTGTTGGGATCCGGGGCAAGAGCCAATTTCACTCGTTCTCCACAATGGTTACTCCTCTCTCCATGGCACTGAGACTATGAAGGCTGCCCCGGCTGCTGTGTGCCGTGCCTGTTAATATGCTAAGCAGATAAGTGAGGCTTTGGGCCTACTCTGGGCTGCTCCGGGATTCAGATCTGAGGGCTCAATTTTGGTTCGGAATGTTGTTGTTCACTTCAATTGTTTGCATGATTTGTGCTCATCAGGTGTTGGTCTTTCATTTTTATTTCTATTCTTTTCTTTAATTGGGTTCATTCAGGTTTCTTGCTTCTTGGCTACCCGTGAGCAAACAAATCTCAAGGGTGTATAATTTACACATTCTTTGATAACTAATGCACTTTGAATCTTTGAAAGCATACGTCGACAATGGAGATGAACCAAAGTTGCAAATAACAAAACAAAGACATAAAATTATCTTCAAAATCCCTCTGAACTCCTGCTGGCTTGGATACAAAGTACATGCACAACTGTTTAAATACAGTACCACAAGTAGCAGGACACAATAAAAAAAAGCAATAAAGAGACTTGCTAATACCCACAGATATACCATGGAAAGCATTCAAACTGGTTGTATCACCATCCCGTCTGTGAGGGACAGGCCATCGTTAATGACCCCCAGCGGGATGTTCGTGCCCGGGTAAATATGGAAAAAGAACATGCGCAGTCCACAGCGGCCTTAGAGGAGTTCAAGACCGTTGGGCTCCGCGGGGTGTAAATGCCATCGTGGATAGAGATGGCAACATTCTGGTGTAATGTCTATTGTCTATTTGTAGTGCAGTAATTGTGTTTGCCACTGTTTTGTATATATTGTATAGCACTGATATTTGTAATAAAGGATTTGTAATAAAAAAAGCACCCAGAATATGCCCTCCTCTCATTGTTACCATCTCACTGTTGCCATATAACAACAAATTTCATGACATATGTCAGTGATAGTAAACCTGATTCTGAATCTGAAGGGTGAAATTTGGATTACAAATGTTAATTGAACAAACAAGCTCAGAATAGCTCAGTTTGGATTATTTTCTACGTACAGTAACACATTTAACTATTTAAATATCATAGAGGAAGAGAGAAAGATGATGAACTGCCAGGAAAGATCTGACTGAAAGAATGGACTTTATTTTTAATTGTTATTCTTGCGGCCTCAAGAGACAATCAATAAAAATGCTAGATCTTGTGAGAAATGAGCTAAAATATCAAGTGAAATCACCGATACCACCATCAACTTATTTCTGCCCAGAGCTTCCCGTCCATTCCACTAACTAACGAATCCCCTAGCACCACAGCGTGCCTCTTCTACCACCCCCCGTCCCTTTTGAACCACAGAGGCAGACTCAGTGCCAGAGACCAGACCACTGTGACTTTCCTCGCTTAGGTCATTCCCCCAACTGTATCCAAAGTGATATATTGTTGTTGAGGGGGATGTTAAGTGGCAAGGTTCCTTCTGTTATTTTCCTCCCAAAGAGAAAAATACTCAAGTTGTAAATTTTAAAAATACACATTAAAGTTATTTTAATGATACAAGATAAGTCAATGTTAGGCAAAGTTGTATGAACAAGGTTTGGCATAAAATTTTGAAAGATGGAAGATAAATCATACATGGTGGAAAATAAACAGTTTAGAATTGAGATTTAATTTTGTTTGAAGTAAACTACTGAAAGGTAAGAATACACTATAGTTTCTACAGCTGTTACCCCTTAAGAATTCTAGTTTGTTCTGAAAGACACTAGCTGATTTAAGTTGTGGCAAGGCCCACATTATTTTAAAATATGATCATCATGAATAATCAGACTGGGTATAATTTCTGGTCTTGTATTCGCTTCATATTACCAAACCACACTTTTATTATACATCACAGAGGTCTCAAAGAGTTTTGGAGCAAAGTTTGCAATTGATATACCTTGTATTTACTAGTTACTTTTTATGACATGAATCAAGGTTAATTTTCAGGTCAGGTCTGTGGTGAGGAAGGAAAATTCAGTGTTAGCATTCATTTCAAGAGGACTAGAATATACTGTTAAAAGCAAAGGTGTAATATTGAAATTTTATAAAGCACTGGTGAGGCCTCACTTGGAGTGTTGTGAGCACGTTTGGGTGCCTTATCTTAGAAAGGATGTGCTGAAACTGGAGCGGGTTCAAAGGAGGTTCATGAAAATGATTCCAGGATTGAATGACTTGTCATATGAAGAGCGTTTGATGGCTCTGGACCAGAATTCACTCGAATTCTGAAGAATGAGGGATGACCTCATTGAAACTGGATAAAGCAGATGTAGACAGGGTGTTTCCTATGGCAGTAGAGTCTAAGACTAGAGGACACAGCCTCAGAATAGAGTGGCATTCTTTTAGAATGGAGATGAGGAGGAATTTCTTTAGCCAGAGAGTAGTGAATCTGTAGAATTCGTTGCCACAGGCACCTGTTGAGGGCAAGTCTTTATATATATTTAAGGCTGAGGTTGATAGATCCTTGATTGGTCAGGGCATGAAGGGACATGGGGAGAAGGCAGGAGATTTTGGGGCTGAGAGGAACATTGGATTAGCCATGATGAAATGGCAGAGCAGACTCAATGGATCAAGTGGCATAATTTTGCCTTTCTGCCTTATGTTCTTATGATCTTTTATGCCATGGACTCTCACCATTAATCAAAGGGCCTGTGGACCCTGGGTTGGAATTTGGATTGATGGAATTGTTCTAAGTGTAAGCCAACAGCCTCCTTCTATCAGAAGAAAATTTGAGAAAAGTGAAGAAATATGAAAATATGCCGATTGTGATTTCTATCAGAACAGTCCCATCAATTCCATTCTCCAACTTTTTCCCTATAGGCAACTAAATTATTTTCTCTCACGTGCCTTTGTTGAAGGCAGTTGTAGAGAATTAATTCTGGAGCCTATCTACTCACTAAGTAAAAAAAGAGTATCTCCTCCTGTTTGCTCTTTTTTTTTTATCCAGAATGCTATATCTGTCTTTCAACCACGCACTAATGGGAAGATCTCACTTTTGACTTTACCTGTAGCACACCTCAGTCAAATCTCCCACAGCTTTCTTTGTTCAAGCGAGACTAGCTCACTCTAATATTGCAGCTCAGATATTAAAACTTTTTCATAACTGTAATATGAATCTAAGAACAGTGAAGATTAAAATTCTGTACAAAGATCTTCTAGTTTTATTTTGCTTCATTCACTTTTTTCACTTTACCTCATCATTTATCATTTAACTCCTTTATTTCAGGGTTTTAAATTATTATTGGGAATCAAAAGAAAACTTTTGTTGTGCTTCCTCTCATTTTCTGTTTTGGAAGTAAATAATTTAATTGAGTTCCTGGTTTGCTCCAAAAAGAATCCAAATTAGGTTAAACAGGAGACTAAACAGCAGTTTCATCACATTGACCTATTTAAACAGTGATGTAATTTTCAGGCCTATAATGGAAAATTTAAATTGACAGATTTACCCAATTAGAAAAATAATCTGTTCTGGAAGTAGCCAAACACTAAAAGAAAATAAAGTCATCCAGCAACATGAAAGGAGATTTTAAATATAGACCATGTGTGCACTGTGCCCATATGAAAGATGTGTAATGCATTACCTATCTGTTTTATGTTCACATATAATTCAGTGAGTACAGTTCACAGCAAGGAGGCAAAACTTAATTATTGCCGCACAAATTGAAGCTGGTGGGATTTACATTTGTTTGCAAAGCTAATAAACAAATATAATTTAGGGAAAAAAGCAAGTCCCATGGGTGTTCTTCCTAATGTTAAAGATCAATCTGAGGCACACTGGTCTGGAGCTTCCCCGGAAATTCTACTCTTGCAGATCACGGGGAACCTACACTTACTGCGACCATTACAGGCTCATCGCCTTAGGGTGTATGCTGGCATGGAAGGGACAACCCTTGACTTCACCTGCCACAGCAGAACTGCTGTCATTGAGAACCGACATCGGACTATTGGGGGGCACACAACCTAATCTCTCTTCTCGGCCTATTAACAAAACCCTCCCTCCCCCAGACACAATTCACTCGCCTGCCTCCCATAGTTATGAAAAACATTTAATATCCGAGCTGCAATATTAGAAAGAGCTGTTCTCTCTCAGACAAAAAATGCTGCGAGGAGATTTGATTGAGGTGACTAGAAGTAAATACCGGAAAACTCTTCCCATTGGTGCATGCTGAAGGATGGGAGGCACAGATTTAACACTCTGCAAATCTGCAAATTAACCTAAGAACCATCATATTTTTGTCAAGAGACCGGAACAGATGTGTGGTACTTACGCAGTCATAGAGTTAACATGAATATTCCACGCCAGCGGCAGTGGTGGTCAGAATCAAACACTTAGGCCAGGCATTCCCAATTCTTTTGTGCCAAGGACCAACACCATTAAGCAGAGGGTCCGTGGACCACAGGTTGGGAGCCCCTGACTCAAGGTGTGAGAGAGCTGCTATACCTGTACTGATACTGTGCCGCCTCTACCTAGCTAACCAAGAGATATGGGCAAGCTTTTAGAGTGCTCATTGCATTCAGGGGCTCACAGATTGGAGGAGGGAGTTAGGGGTGGGGGAGAATGCATTCAGCATGTGTGCAAATAAATCACGCTATCCCTATGTGCACAGTTATAAGGCTCGTCTCAGAGAACACACTCCAAGTTCCTCTTCACAACTCCAAGAGAAACATTGCTTAGGGAATGAAGCAATCTTGTGTGCCACTGACACAGAAATCATGCCAGGGACATAAGGTTAAGTCGCAGTCTCTTGCCAGGTTTCCAAGTGATATAATGCAATCCAGAAGTTGTTGCATTTGTGATCTACTCCAGGTAAGAACAATCTTCAATTGAGTACCACCACAAGAAACCATTGCTATCTGGTCCAAATTTTAATTACCTTCTATCTCAGGATGTTGGTGCACAGTCTTTCCTACATGAAGACGAACTCTAATGTCCTGGTGAGCCTCTCTTCACCTTAATCTAAAAAACCCACCTCTAGTTTGCTGTGTTTTGTTGGGCATGAAATATATTCTTGTGTGTAAGTACTTCTGAAACTTCTGTCCATCTGTTTTGGGTCTTAACACCATTAATCATAGACCCGAGAATAGAAGCACAACAAAGCACAAGTTGGTGTTTAAGACTTTGATGCACACGTCAATAACAAGGGCACCATAACTACTCATTTAAGGATATAAACACACTCAATTCTAGAAACCTCCACGTTTGTTCTGACATTATACAATCAGGCTACACTGTAGATCCATAAGGATCTGCAATGACTCATGTCACACGTTCTTAATCTGCTACTGTCATATGCTAATGCTCAAAAAATTGCTCTTATTGTCCATCTTGGGAGACAACACACCATCACTTTGCATCCATCATCAGGGACACCCACTACCCAGGTCATGCTCTCTTCTTTCTGCTGCCGTCAGGAAGAAGGTTCAGGAACCGTTGTTACCCCTCAACCATCAGGCTCTTGAACCAGAGGGGATACTTTCACACAACTTCACTTGTCCCATCATGGAACTATTCCCACAACCTATGGACTCACTTTCACGGACTCTTCATATGATGTTCTCAATATTTATTGCTTATTTATTTATTATTATTTCCTTTTTTTCTTTTCCATTTACACAGTTTGTTGTCAATTTCACACTGGCTGTCCGCCCTGTTGGTGTGGTCTTTCCTTGATTCTATTCCGATTATTGGATTTATTGAGTATGCCCACAAGAATACAAATTTTGGGTTGTATATGACGACTAATATGTACTTTGATAATAAATTTACCTTCAACTGGGTACTTGAGTTTGCACTGCTGTCTGTAAGGAGTTTGTACATTCTGCCCATGACTGTGTGGGTTTCCTCTGGGTACTTTGGTTTCCTCCCATATTTCAACAAAATACAGGTTACCATAGGACCATAAGGTATAGAAGCAGAATTAGGCCATTTGACCCATCCAGTCTGCTCTGCCATTTCATCATGGATGATCCAATTTCCTTCTCAGCCCCAATTCTCTGCTTTCTCCCCGTAGCCATTCATGGCCTGACCAATCAAGAACCTATCAATTTCTGTCTTAAATATACATAAATACTTGGCCTCCACAACTGTTTGTGGCAAAGAATTCCACAGATTCACCACACTTTGGCTAAAGAAATTCCTCTTCATCTCCATTCTAAAAGGACACCCCTCTGTTCTGAGGCTGTGTCCTCTGGTCTTAGACTCTTCCCCCATAGGAAACATCCTCTCCACATCCACTCTATCAAGGTCTTTCACCATTTGACAGGTTTCAATGAGGTCACCCTTCATTCGTCTGAATTCTGGTAAATACAGGCCCAGCACCATCAAACACTCTTCATATGACAAGCCATTCAATGCTGGACTAATTTTTGTGAACCTCCTTTGAACCCTCTGCAGTTCCAGCACTTCTCCAGGGATGCTAACTTACAGTTAGTAAGTTGTGGATATAGTATCTTGGTGCTGGAAATATGCCAACACTTGTATGCTTCCCCCAGCACACTCTTGGGCTGTGTTGCTTTTTGATGCAAGCGGTGCATTTTACTGCATATTTCAATGTTGCGATGTACATGTGACAAACACAGTTAATCTTTAATAAAGCTAACTCTTAAGCAAAGAGAAAATGAAAAATAATGACAATCATTGAGGCAAAAAAAACAACAAACTCTGCAAATACAAAATGAAAGAGAAAAAAATAAGAATAATAAGAAGAAGAAATGAATAGGCAATAAGTACAAAGAACAGGAGGTGAAGAGACCTTGGAAGAGAGACCGGTTCAGTGATAGGGTGAGTAAAGCTGAGGGAAGTTATCCTCTCCGATTCACAAGCCTGATGATTGAGAGGTAATAACTGTTCCTCAACCTGGTGGTGCGAGTGCTGGGGATCCTATATGGATCCTGGGCTGGGGTTCCTGATGGCACCGGCGAGAAAAGAGCATGACCTGGATGGTGAGGGTCCTTGATAATGGATGCTGCTTCCCTGCAACAGCTTTCCTCGTAGATGTGCTCAGTGTTGGTGAGAGCTTTACCCATGATGCACTGGGCCGTATCTACTACTTCTTGTAGGATTTCCCATACAAGTGCATTGGTGGTTCCATACCAGGCTATGATGCAATTTGTAAATACACTCTTTTCCACACCTCTATATGAGGTTGTGAAAGTTTAAAATGATATACCTAATCTTCACAAACTTTTAAGAAAGTGGAGGTGCTGCTTTCTTTGTAAAGGTAATTACTGGTACTGTAAAGTCTTACACTAACCACTACACAACCATGCTGCTCATGCTATTGTGCCACCCTCTACATTACCATTGTACCCTCTACATTATCCCACTGCAATTAACCATAATCATATGTTACAAACAAGAGAAAATATGCAGATGCTGGAAATCTGAGCAATACACACAAAATGCTGGAGGAACTCAGCAGGTCAGGCAGCATCTATGGAAAAAAGTACAATCACTGTTTCGGTTGAAACCCTTCAGCAGGACTGGAGAATCTTATGTTTATGTGATTACCTTGCCTTTAATATTTAACTATATTAGAACATAGAACATAGAATAGTACAGCACAGTACAGGCCATTCGGCCCACAATGTTGTGCCGACTCTTAAACCCTGCCTCCCATATAACACCATCCCACCTTAAATTCCTCCATATACCTGTCTAGTAGTCTCTTAATCTTCACTAGTGTATCAGCCTCCACCACTGACTCAGGCAGTGCATTCCATGCACCAACCACTCTCTGAGTAAAAAACCTTCCTCTAATATCCCCCTTGAACTTCCCTCCCCTTACCTTAAAGCCATGTCCTCTTGTACTGAGCAGTGGTGCTCTGGGGAAGAGGCGCTGGCTGTCCACTCTGTCTATTCCTCTTAATATCTTGTACACCTCTATCATGTCTCCTCTCATCCTCCTTCTCTCCAAAAAGTAAAGCCCTAGCTCCCTTAATCTCTGATCATAATGCATACTCTCTAAACCAGGCAGCACCCTGGTAAATCTCCTCTGTACCCTTTCCAATACTTCCACATCCTTCCTATAGTGAGGCGACCAGAACTAAACACAATACACTAAGTGTAGCCTAACCAGAGTTTTATAGAGCTGCATCATTACCTCACGACTCTTAATCTCTATCCCTCGACTTATGAAAGCTAACACTCCATAAGCTTTCTTAACTACCCTAACTACCTGTGAGACAACTTTCAGGGATCTGTGGGCGTGTACCCGCAGATCACTCTGCTCCTCCACACTACCAAGTATCCTGCCATTTACTTTGCCTTGGAGTTTGTCCTTCCAAAGTGTACCACCTCACACTTCTCCGGGTTGAACTCCATCTGCCACTTCTTGTTGGATGTTGCTACTGTAGAATGCTGAAACTCCGATTCACTGATTTATTGGTGGGCAGTAGGGGTGGATAGATAGGGAGCAGTATGGCCTCAGAGATGGCAAAGACTAGGCCTCAAGCTGTGGTGACAGCTTTTTACAGCCACCTAGGCATCAGAAATGTGTTCTCCACAGGAAGTGATGCGGATGTCATCCAAGCTGGAGTTAGTGCTGCCCCTAGTGTTCACTCAGCAGAAGACATGCTGCTGTAGCATTCATAGTCTCAGGGTCTTGAACTGTATTTTTCTGTGTCACTGCATTTTACTGTTATCTTATATGTGCTTGCTATCTGAAGTGTGCTATCGGTGCCTTGTGCTGTGTGTGATTGTTGGTACTGTGTTTTGCACCTTGACCTCGTAAAAACATTGTGTCATGGTTGCATTCATGGGTGCTCATATGTGGTTGCATGACAATTAAACTTGAACTTAAATAATTCAAGTTCAGGTCTAATAATTCCCATTATTAAATGTTATGGACTCTTGTGACAAAGCATTTAACATTCCAATTACTTTTTGTATTCAAATACATTTTCTAATCTTTTCTTTTTGTTTTTTATGGTTATCTCCTGTTTTGACCTTCTCACCTACCAGTGGAAACATTATCAAAATCCTTCACAGTTTTGAGGACCTCTGTCAGGTCATTACTCAGCTGCTCATGAATTCAATTCATATCTACAATCCATCATGCTGGCGATAACATGGTGTGTAGGAGACGCTCCATTAAGAGTGTGTTATGAACTCCTTCAGCTTAGAACATTTCAAGCTAACATCCGGAGGGTTCTGAAGAGTTTGCGTTCCATATGTTCATTAGTAAGTGGAGCCTCAGCTCCTGCCAATACAAAGTGAAGAATCACACGTACACCCCTCATGACTTTCTAGGCGAAAGTTGTAAATGATTTCCCCCTCTAGAACCCAAATGTACTGAAGCTAAATAACAAATAAAATGGGACTATGTGGCATTACCTGTTCTGCCTATTTTTAATCATATCTGCCTCTGGAGTAGAGAAACTGGTGTCTTCACTGATCAAATTTTAACAATATATAAAGCACAGTTAAAACTTCATGGTCAATTCACTGCACTGCATATTTTTAGAAAACTTGTAGGAAGCTTTTGAAAGAGAAAAAGATTAGAAATTAATTTTTGTAGTCGTGTGACATGTGACATGACTACATTACAAGCTATAGAAGGATTCATATGAATATTTTAAAGTCGTGCATAATGGAAAATAACAAATTGAAAATACTTTGCAGAGCAAGAGGACTGGATAACTCAGTTGATTTCCTATAATCACTGGTTGCTCCAAAGTTCAAAGTAAATTTATTATCAAAATGATTGGAATAATATGGTCACTTCAAAATATCTTTTCCTAATGCAGCTGCACTATGACCTTACATTGTAACTCTCCATTCATGAACAGGCAGATCTATCATATTGTACATCAAAACCTGTAATCTAATGGATTCCAGGTTGCAATTTGAAATCAAGGCTTGTCTACACAAACTGAATTTCTGTAAAGAAGCCAAGCCAATAATGAGTCCAAGGCCTATCCAGATGAACTGAATTTCTATAAATAAGCCAAACTGATGGTTCTTTCTTTTTCGTGTCATGATGCTTTAGCCAATGCTGAATAAATAAATTCTGACACATTACTAAAAGTTGGGTGGCTTGTTTTCCTGCTGTTAGAGTGATTGCATATATTGTTAAATTTAATGGCTAAATTTGATCAATTGAAACTCACAAAAAGGTAAGTTGGGTGCTTTCACTTAGGCAACAATTGCAAATAATTTCAATTAAATAGACACCATAATTGTACACAGTATGATTTTGCTGGTGACAACTTGCAGCTCTCCAGATGAAACTCTAAATCAAAAATAAAGTGACAACTCTTGGAAAACTTGCTTGTGTCATCTACTTACAGATGCACTGTATATTTCCACTTACCACTTACGCTTTCCCCTCTCAAAAGCCAACTACAGACATCAAATTAGGATAATAAAGTAACAGTGGTATTTCATGTTTTGATTTCTTCGGTGAATTATGATCATTAAAGATAAGTATATATTTTTTTTCCATACAGGGAGAAGACATATAAAACTGAGTTGAATTGTAAATGCCAAGTTTTGCTAAGCACATAAATCTAATAACAAGGGTACTTACAAACTGACTGCAGGCTCCAATTAGTCTGCTAACCTCAGACCATCAGTTAATTGCTGAAACAGGACACTAACCACTGGAACTGAGTTGGTGGATTTTGTAAACAGTTCAACAGCAGATAGGACAAAGAATAAAAGTTTGTGAACACTGCAATCGCAGAAATGGGTATTAATACTAAGTGCATGATTATTACACCAGTCAGTGCTGCAATTAAAATTAAATTCATTTTCTTTTTAATCTTCTGTTTTTCC
Source organism: Hypanus sabinus (assembly GCF_030144855.1). NCBI lineage: Eukaryota > Metazoa > Chordata > Chondrichthyes > Myliobatiformes > Dasyatidae > Hypanus > Hypanus sabinus. Next base: position 20,737,371 of record NC_082709.1, read on the forward strand.
TATGTAAGTGATAATAATTGGAGGGTTAATAGTAATTCAATGGCAAGTTCTCCTAGCTCTAAGCCAGGCTTTTGTTTGTTTGTTTGCTCATTTATTTACTTATTGGGATACAATGTGGAACGGGCCCTTCAAGCTGTATTATTCAGCAACCCCCAGTCTAACCACGGACAATTTACGATGAGCAATTAACCTACCAACCGGTATGTCTTTGGACTGTGGGAGGAAACCGGAGCACCTGGAGGAAACCTGCAGTCACAGGGAGAACAGACAAACTCCTTAGAGGCAGCAGCGGGAATTGAACCCAGGTCGCCTGTACTGTGTTGTGCTGACTACTATGCTAGCAAGCCACCCCATGATCCGGCAGTAGGCTAGAGCAGAGTGCTCGTCCCACAGCACTGACTTGGGCCTCAGGGTGCTGGAGAGGAATCTCCAACATGATTGTCCCTGTATCCTCCAGATACACTGGTAGGGCTGGCAAACGAATGTCAGTGTTCTCCTCCTAGTAATGAGGCCAAATTACACACACTCACTGATGTTACTTACATGCCCATAACCAGACTCCCAAAGTGGACACTCCACTCCAAGATGTCAAGGAAAATAGAAGTTACCTACAGACAAAGGAAATACTTCAGTGTCAAGGAAAATAGAAGTTACCAGCAGACAAGGAAATGCTTCAAGAATGTACTTAAGGCCTCCTTGAAAAATACCAATATCCCACTGGGAATTTCCGACCTAATTGCAGAAGCAGCATTCGGAGTGGTATGAAGAACCTTGCATCTGTGTATTAAAAGTGCACAGAAACCCAGTGTCATTGGCAGAAGCCACACACCTCCTGACACACTACCCATCTTCTCGTTCAGGCACCTCCTTCACATCTGGTTCCTGCACTGTTTTTGGCAGCCTCCTTAAAACTGGAGTGAAAACAGGTCACTCTTAGTCCTAAGAGATTGCCTAAGGGAAAAGAAGACTAACTTGAGCAGACAAATTTAAGCTGACAATCCAGTCAGCAGCACTCACTGCGTGTTATACACTCATGGGTGATCTCTTTGAAAGGAGATATTAAGTCAGTTTTAACGGCTTTTTCAGGTAGTTGTAAACATTTCCCAATGATTTATATTGAAGAGGGGCGAAGGAGTTATTACTGGTGTCTGATGTTAAAGGTGATTTGCAAGTACAAACTATAGTTCTTTTAGAAATTCAGTGACAATATTAACTTATAACATGATCAAAAAAAACTTGTTTAAAATGTAATTATTTAAATATATGGTCCAAGTTTGCTAATGATAACATTAATAGTTATATAAATGATGATATTATGATATATTTAATCATACAATATTTTTCTGCTGCAGTTGAATAGAAAGAAGTTAGCAAAATATGCTGAGCCTAAGCTAGAAATATTGTTTTCTAGAACCATTATCCAGTGCTCATAATTTTTAAAAAATGTTCCACGGTAAAGCACGGGAGCAAGAAATTGATAAAGAAGCAAGTAATTAGGGCAGATGACTAAAGGGTTGGTCAACGATGTAAGTTTTGGGAATCATCTGAAAGAAGGTGCATTCATGTCACGTGTTATGAATGATGGAAGTGAACGACCCATAGCATTTCCATCACTTTCCCTTCACTGCTGCAGAGAAAACTTTCACAGAGATTGACAGAAATTACCTGTCTGAAAATGTTTCAATCAGTACTTGTATGGGAGAGAGTTTACCCTCATTACTGACTGTCTACCACTAGTGTCCATTATTTCAAGTCAAGTCACTTTTATTGTCATTTCAACCATAACTGCTGGTACAGTACACAGTAAAAATGGGACTTTTTTCAGGACCGTGGTGTTACATGACACAGTACAAAAACTAGACTGAACTATGTAAAAATCAACTCAGAAAAAAAGACTACACTAGACTACAGACCTACCCAGGACTGCATGAAGTGCACAAAACAGTGCAGGCATTACAATAAATAATAAACAAGACAATAGGCACAGTAGAGGGCAGTAAATTGGTGTCAGTCCAGGCTCTGGGTATTGAGGGGTCTGATAGCTTGGGGGAAGAAACTGTTACATAGTCCGGTCGTGAGAGCCCAAATGCTTCGGAGCCTTTTCCCAGATGGCAGGAGGGAGAAGAGTCTATATGAGGGGTGCGTGGGGTCCTTCATAATGCTGTTTGCTTTGTGGATAAAGCGTGTAGTGTAAATGTCTGTAATGGTGGGAAGAGAGACCCCGATGATCTTCTCAGCTGACATCACTATCTGCTGCAGGGTCTTGCAATCTGAGGGTTCAATTTCCAAACCAGGCAGTGATGCAGCTGCTCAGGATGCTCTCAGTGCAACCCCTGTAGAATGTGATGAGGATGGGGGGTGGGTGGGAGATGGACTATCTTCAGCCTTCTCAGAAAGTAGAGACGCTGCTGGGCTTTCTTTGCTTTGGAGCTGGTGTTGAGGGACCAGGTGAGATTCTCTTTTATTCATTGAGATGCAGTGTGGAATGGGCCTTTCCGGCACTTTGACCCACGCCACCCGACAATCCCCCTATTTAATCCTAACCTAATCGTGGGACCAATTAACGTATCAACTGCTACATCTTTGGACCATGGGAGGAAACTGAAACACCTGAAGGAAACTCATGCGGTTTGAGAACAACCTACAAACTCCTTACAGGCAGCAGTGGGAATGGAGCTCAGGTCACCTGTTGTGCTAACCATCATTTTACCATGTCCTCAATCTACAGAAGGCTATTCCACCAACAGCAGCTGCATGAATGCAGAGATGGCCTTTGTTTCTTGGAGAAGTCAAGTAGAAGATTGAATTCAAGAGGATAATTAATCATGGAAATGCTGATGGATTATCCTGTTTACTCTTGGAAAATGAAATACCTGACACTCCTCTTGACATAGTCTCCCTAAATGCAAATCAAAAGTCTCTATTATGGCAGGGATGACCCAAAAAGAAACTGGTAAAGACCCCACACTGTGTCATGTCTACATTACCACCTAAAATGGCTTGAACATGCAGCAGAATCTCCAGTTGCCCCATTTTTACCAGCACTGGGATGAACTTGCCCTTGACAGGGGTTGCCTTATGTTGGGATTGAGAATTGTTGTACCATCCAAGTTGAGGGCCAATGTGTTGGAGGAGCAACATGCCAGTCATCCAAGCATGGTCAAGATGAAAGCTTTGGCTCAAAGCTTTGTCTGTTGCCCTGGGATAGATCATCAGATCAAGCAGCTTGCCAGGTGCTGTTCGGGATGCCAACATACCTAGAAGAAAGGTATTCAGAGCAGTCAGGACCATTTTCTGAGTCCCAGAGTCAACTCCTAAAGCCATCACGGAGGAGATCCCAGAACCTCAGACTGTTTCACAGCCAAAAGTCTCACCTGTCAAATGAAGTGTCAGGAAGCACGTTATCCCACAAAAATAAGAAATCCTCTTCAGATATTAAATCCTTAAGTCTGAATGGGACAATTTGAAATTTACTATGCTGTGGATGGCTATATATTCATTGATTATAGATGCATTGTATATTGATTTGGAGCAGTGTTGTGTATTTAATATTTCAGTAAAATATTGTTTCATTAAGCATTCTTAGTTTGCTTACATGATTCATTGTGGGTTATATGGAAGAAGTACAGGAGTGATACAAGGCATTACAGCACCACGTCATAAGTGCACACCTCACTAAAATAAAAACAAAACTAAGCACATGCATCCCGGACTTGTGTTTTTCTTTCATTTAGTTTTATGTTCAGGAGTTACAAAACACAACACCATGAACCTGCTGTCCCACACCAGGGGAAGAAGTCGTTCTCAAAATACTGAGTGTGGTCTTTAAGCTCCTGTACCTCCTTCCCAAGGGCAAGTCCTGGATCGTGAGGAACCTTAATGATTGACCACACCATCTTGAGGCACTACCTCTTGAAGATGTCCTTGATGGTGGGGGGGGGGGGGGGGGGGAGGGGGGAGGTTGTGCTCATGATGGAGCTGGCTGTGTCCACAAGCTCTGCAGCCTCTTCTGAAACTAGACAAATTCAAAGACATCATAATTCAAAGACAATAAAAATGCTGGAGTCACACTGTAGTTCATCAGCATCCAAAGGAAAGGATAAGATAATGCAGTTCAACTATTTCAGCTAAACCCTAGCATAGAGGTTAATTTAGAAACAAAGTGGCTGGCACGTTTTTTTTAAATTATTCCCAGAACTCTTCATTTTAATATTAGGAAAATGTTAGTCTCACTGCATGCTGGGATAGGAATGATTGACTCTGACCGGAATAAAGTTAATGAATAGTTGTACCATAAACAAAAGAAAATCTGGAGATGCTGGAAATCAAAGTAATACACACAAAATGCTGGAGAAACTCAGCAGGCCAGGCAGCGTCTATGGAAAAGAGTAAACAGTTGATGTTTCAGGCCAAGACCCTTCATCAAGTGGAAACATCAACTGTTTCCTTCTGTACACAGATGCTGCCTGACCTGCTGAGTTCCTCCAGCATTTTGTAGGCCATAGTTGTACAGTATCATTCCGGATGTTTTTCAGTAAGAAAAAAGAGAAAGGAGTCTTGCAAGCCTCGTGGAATGCAGTAACTGGTGCCTAAGCCTTGGACCGCAAGGAGTCTGGGAACCCCAGGTTGGGAGCCCCTGCATTATAAGATATAGCAGCCTCAGTGATGCAGCAGTGGCAAAATCTCAGCAGTAATGCAACACGATGGGGCATGCAGGAAAAACAAGATGAAGTAGTGTAATGAATTACTGCGAAAGAAAGATTGCTTTACCCTGGGTTATTTGGTGCAGTGAAAACATAATTGTGTGTGTCCACATGAGATGAATGTCATAATTGCGATTGTGAGAAATGAGAGAGCTAGCTACTGGGAGTGAGAATATATGAAACTAAAATTCACCATTAATAACTGTGGCACATCTTGCTTCAGGTGGCATTTCAAGTTCAAGTTTAATTGTCACTCAATTGTACCCATGAATACAGCCAAGCGGAACAGTCGAGGCCAAGGTGCAAAGCACAGCACCAACGGTCACACACAGCACAAGACGCACATAGTCATGGCGTGTAGATTGATGTTGCATGGGATGCTGTCCTTGAGTCAAGAACAAGTGCGTAGCTATTCTCATCGCATGCTAGTGCAGCCGCAGAAGAACTAATGCAGCTTCTCTTCCACCAAGTGAACTCTGGGGGGTGGGCATGGTACAGTGAGGGCTCTGCCAATATGCCCACCATGCCACGGCGCAGGTGACCCCATGGCGCAAGGGCCTGGTTCGTGCAACAAACGAGGCCATGCAGCTCCCCCACCCTTTTCTCTTGCCAGTGAGCCAGTGAACCAGACTAGCAGTAGCCAACATTACCAATGTCTAGCAGGGTCTCACAGTCACTAGAAACATGTCCAAGACAATCAACGCACCACTTGTTGGACCACGCACTGTCTCTAATGCCTTTCCGATTGGGTGACTGTTGCAAACAGCAACACGATACACAAGAAGTTCAGCTCTATGCCAATGAGCAACTCGCTGATGGGGTGGACCTGCAGTACTTGATGCTCTTCGTATCCAGCAGCTTCTTGTGATCATAACAAAGATGTAAAGGATGAACTATCACATCTTCGTTTGGATCCAGAGAGGACACTGTGACCGAGCGTGCCACCATTTTACCGGTAACAGTTAGTTTGCCAACTAACTAATAATAACTTTGCCATCTGCTCAGCTGCCTTGCCATGTCCCTCTCTTCTAGATCACTGGCTGCAATGACCTCTGAATTCCTAGGCACTTCTCTCCTATCACTCATGAACATGCCAAAACTATTATTCTGTCCCTAAGATGTCACCTTTACCTTCCCAATTTTAACACTATTAAGTGTTGGCCACATAAATTCATATCCTCCATCACATTAGCTTATAAATTTAATTCTTCTTTCCTCTAATCCAGGGATTCCCAACCTGGGGTCCATGGACCCCTTGCGTAATGGTATTGGTGCATGGCATAACAAAGGTAGGGCTCCCCTGGAATTTGTCCTTAACACCCCTGTTTTCAAAGAACCAACATTGAACTCTATTCCTGCTCCTCTTCAAATATGATGTTACTTCCTCTTCTTCACTGCGTCTTTCAATCCTGCCACAGTAATGAAAGGGATCTTATTCAAATCGCAGAGTAGTGTCTGTAAGAAAGACAATAGAAAATTATTCTTCATCTTTCTCAACTTGTCAGCAGCCTTTTACAAAGCCAATCATACTGTTTTCCTCCAGTGTTCCTCTCACTGTTGCCCAGATGGTAAGACCTCTCCTGCCTTGTTCCATCCCTTCCCATCCATTGATAACCAGAGAGTCACCTCAAGGGTTTTCTTCCTCTTCCTGCAGCTCAAGACAGGTATCCACCAACAACCCCCTCCTCTCCACTTTCTTTTCCTCATCTATTATAAGATCATGATACAGGAGCAGAATTGGGCCATTTAGCCCATCAAGTCTGCTTCCCCCATTTGATCATGGCTGATGTGTTACTGTTTGGTGATTTCATCTGCAAGTTAAACATATTTCTTCATTACTGTGCATTACATCATGCACACTGCATGGCATCACAAAAGTCATTACATCACACAATGCATTATATTTTACTTACTCCAATTAAATGTGTAACCAGATATAGGCAGAGGATATGAAATGCTTATTGCTAACTTAGATGATGTGGAAAGGGTGGGTTAAATATAACAATTCTCAAGGATAAGTTCTAGCTGAGATGACATGGGAGTGGGTGGGCGGGTGGAATGCATAGCATCCGCCATGTAAAAAGCAGCAATTAAACGTAAGATTGCTGTGAAACTAGCCTTAGTATTAACAACTCTGGAAGAAAGCTGCAGCTCCAGTCAATGCCCGTTGGAAATGATGGAAACATAAAGCTAGCGAGAGTTTGTGCACTAAATGGAAAAGATCCAGAGAGGATTCTGTTCAGGAGTGGAACGTCACTGATCTCATTCCATATGCAATGCAAGCTCTGTACCAGTAGAATGAGAGTGATGAACAATGAGTCTGAAAGTCCAAACCAGTTGGGAGAGGTGCAATCAAATACCGATCTGCCTGTGGTATCCAAAGTCTCTTTTCGTCATAATAAGCCTATCTGGGATGAACAGTATTTTCTTCAAGTTATATATTGGAAAGCCAAGGGCATCTCATTGCCGACACACCTAGAAGTCTCCATCCGTCCCAGCTGAATGCCTGACTGTGATAGTAACTAATGCAAATGTAACTCCAGATTCACAAACAGTCCCAAAACTTACCGATCTTCTCTGCTGACCATTACCAGTTGAACACTGAGAATGAAATCTCTTTCAAGAGTAATTTTGCGCAGAGTTCACATAGGATGTACATAAGGTGGTAAGCCTGAACTAAAGGGAATCATTACTTAACTGCGTGTTCACTTTGCCTGATGTTCTCCGGTCAGAGAAAAAGGCATCTGGTTAAGTTGAACTTCGTACAGGTATATAGATGAGAGAGCCATGGAATGCTACGGTCTGATGCAGATAGATAGGATGAGGCAGAAGATTGGGTCAGCATGACTAGATGGGCCAAAGGGCCTGTTTCTGTGCTGTAGTGTTCTATGACCCCATGACCCCAAGTTCTGTTGAATAGAGAGCAACAGTGATTTCTGCTGCAGAAAAGTAGATATTGAACAATTTATCCAAAGCTCACATTTCCAAATCTTTTCTTTGAAATCTAAATTGCAGGTAGTCATCACCCTTGTCCTCCATTATGACATCCAATGATCTTTTATGCAGTCAAACCACCAACTACCTGCGTCAAATCGGAGGATGATATCTATTTGCAGTTCACCTTGATAGGCCAAGCCATTAAGTGTACTTAAGGCAGAGCTTGATAGATTCTTGGTGAGTCAGGGTATGAAGGGATACGGGGAGATAGGAGGAGATTAGGACTGAGAGGGAGAATGAATCGACCATGATGGAATGGCAGAGCAGACTCGACGGGCCAAATGGCCTAATTTTGCTCCTATATCTTATGGTCTTATGGTCTAAGTAATGGAATTTAGTCCTTTCATTATATATACAGTATATGCTTTACATCATTGTACAGGAAGAAAAGAAAGGAAAAGGTATATTTTAAATTCATTTTTCACAAGTTAAAGTGACTCCCAGGAAAGGATTGCACCATCTAAATGGTGTTTCCTACAAAGATTTTTTTGCTAAGCTTTAAGGTTCTCTGTCCAATTTTCAGTCTCTACCCATCTGGGAAATAAAAACACTGATAATCTATTTTTATACAAGAGATTTCATATAACCAAGCACCCCAAGGCAACTCTTGAGAGAATTATCAAATGAAGTTTGACAGTGAGTCACAAAAGGTTTTATGAGAGATAACCAAAGGTTTGGCCTAATGTGTAGATTTCAAGGGAGTCTCATTAGAGACAAGTGAATTGCACAGATAATGAGAAGTCAAGTGCTTAGGCCCTTAGTAGCTAAATTCATGGCTGCTAATGCTTAAAAGGCAGGAACTGGAATCATATCAGTGGGGTTGTGGAGCTGGAGTAAACAACAAGAGTTCAGAGGAATAGGGCTATGAAAGGATTTTAAGATATAGCATTTCTAAAAGTGGAGGTAACGGAGGGAAGCATAAGACAGGGAAAGAATGGTAGGGTACAGGAACTGTGGTGTACAAAGGCTGTAGAAAATCTAGTCAAGAAGAAAAGAAAAGCTTAGGAAAGGTTCAAAAAACTAGGTAATGACAGAGATCTAGAAAATTATAAAGCTAGCAGAAAGGAGCTTAAGAATTGAGAGCAAGAAGGGGACATGAGAAGGTCTTGGTGAGCAGGATTAAGAAATATCCCAATGCATTCTACAAGAATGTGAAGAGCAAGAAGATAGGATGTGAGAGAATTGGACCAATCAAGTATGACAGTGGAAAAGTGTGTATGGAACTCTAGGAGATAGCGGAGGTACGTAATTAATATTTTGATTCAGTATTCACTATGGAAAAGGACCTTGGCAATTATAGGTTTGACTTACAGCAGACTGAAAAGCCTGAATGTGTAGATATTAAGAAAGAGGATGTGCTAGAGCTTTCAGAAAGCATTTAGTTGGCTAAGTCACCGGGACTGGAAGAGATATACCCCAGGCTACTGTGGGAGGTGAGGGAGGAGATAGCTGAGCCTCTGGCAATGATCTTTGTATCATCAATGGAGAAGTTCCAGAGGATTGGAGGGTTGCAGATGTTGTTCCCTTATTCAAGAAATGGAGTAGAGATAGCCCAGACCAGAGAGTCTTACTTCAGTGGTTGGTAATTTGATGGAGAAGATCCTCAGAGGCAGGATTTATGAACATTCGGAGAGCCATAAAAGACCCTTTCATATTCACCTGTACCATAGTCGCTGGCAGCCTATTGCACTCACCACTCTCTGTGTAAAAAACTTACCCCTGACACCTCCTCTGTACTACTCCCAAGCATCTTAAAACAGTGCCCTCTTGTGCTAGCCATTTCAGCCCTGAGAAAAGCCTCATCATTTTATACAGCTCAATCAGGTCACCTCTCAGCCAAGGAAAGAAGGCCAAGTTCACTCAACCTATTCTCATAAGACATGCTTCCCAATCCAGGCAACATCCTTGTATATCTCCTCTGCACCCTTTCTACGGTTTCCACATCCTTCCTATATTGACGTGATGCGATGAGAACTGAGCACAGTACTCTAAGAACTGCAACATTACCTCAAGGCTCCTAAATTCATTCCCACGATTGATGATGACTAATGCACCGCATGCTTTCTTAACCACACAGTCAACCTGTGCAGCAGCTTTGAGTGTCCTGTGGACTCAGACCCCAAGATCCCTCTGATCCTCCACACTGCCAAGAGTCTTACCATTAATGCTATCTTCTGCCATGATATTTGACCTACCAAAATGAACCACTTCACACTTACCTGGGTTGAACTCTATCTGACACTTCTCAGCCCAGTTTTACATCCTATCAATGTCCTGTTGTAACCTCTGACAGCCCTCCACAACACCCCCAACCTTTATGTCATCAGTAAGTTTACTAACCCATCCCTCCACTTCCTCATCCAGGTCATTTATAAAAATCACAAAGAATAGGGTTCCCAGAACAGATCCCTGAGGCACACCAACGGTCACCGACCTCCATGCAGAATATGACCTGTCTGCAACCACACTTTGTCTTCTGTGGGCAAGCCAATTCTGGATCCACAAAGCAATGTCCCCTTGGATCCCTTACTTTCTCAACAAGCCTTGCATGGAATAGCTTTTCAAATGCCTTGCTGAAATCCATATACACTACATCTACTGCTCTTCCTTCATGTATTTAGTCACATCCTCAAAAAATTCAATCAGGCTCGTAAGGCATGACCTGCCTTTGACAAAGCCATGCTGACTATTCCTAATCATATTATACCTCTCTAAATGCTCATAAATCCTGCCTCTCTGGATCTTCTCCATCAACTTACCAACCACTGAATTAAGACTCACTAGTTTATAATTTCCTGGGCTATATCTACTCCCTTTTTTGAATAATGGAACAATACCTGCAACCCTCCAATCCTCCAGAACCTCTCCCGTCCCCATTGATGATGTAAAGATCATCGCCAGAGGTACAGCAATCTCCTCCATGGCCTCCTACAGTAGCCTGGGCTACATCTCGTCCGGTCCAGGCGTCATATCCAACTTGATGCTTTCCAAAAGTTTCAGCACATCCTCTTTCTTAATATCTATATGCTCAAGCTTTTCAGTCCACTGTAGGTCATCCCTACAATCACCAAGATCCTTTTCCGTAGTGAATACTGAAGCAAAGTACTCATTAAGTACCTCTGCTATGTCCTTCGGTTCCATACACACTTTTTCACTGTCACACTTGATTGGTCCTATTCTCTCACATTTTATCCTCTTGTTCTTCACATACTTGTAGAATGCCTTGGGAGTTTTCCTTAATCCTGTCCTCCAAGGCCTTCTCACAGCCCCTTCTGACTCTCCTAATTTCATTCTTAAGCTCCTTTCTGCTAGCCTTATAATCTTCTAGATCTATATCATTACCTAGTTTTTTGAACCTTTCATAAGCTCTTCTATTCTTCTTGACTAGATTTACAACAGCCTTTGTACATCATGGTTTCTGTATCCTACCATCCTTTCCCTGTCTCACTGGAACGTACCTATGCACAACTCCACGCAAATATCCCCTGAACATTTGCCTCATTTCTTCCATACATTTCCCTGAGAACATGAGTTCCCAATTTATGCATCCAAGTTCCTGCCTGATAGCCACATACTTCCCCTTACTCCAATTAAACACTTTTCTAACTTGTCCGTTCCTATCCCTCTCCAATGCCATGGTAAAGGAAATAGAATTGTGATCACTATATCTAAAATGCTTTCCCACTGAGAGACCCGACACCTGACCAGGTTCATTTCCCAATACCGGATCAAGTGTAGCCTCTCCTCTTGTAGGCTTATCTACATATTGTGTCAAGAAACCTCTTGAACACCCCTAACAAACTCTACCCCATCTAAACCCCTCACTCTAGGGTCATGTCAATCAATACTTGGGAAATTAAAATCTCCCACCACAAAAACCCTGTTATTATTACACCTTTCCAGAATCTGTCTCCCTATCTACCCCTTGATGTCCCTGTTACTATTGGGTGGTCTATAAAAAACACCCAGTAGAGTTATTGACCCCTTCCTGTTCCTAACTTACACCCACAGAGACTCTGCAGACAATCCCTCCATGTCTTCCTCCTTTTCTGAAGCCGTGACACTATCTCTGATAAATAGTGCCATGCCCCCACCTCTTTTGCCTCCTTCCCTGTCCTTTCTGAAACATCTAAAACCTGGCACTCAAAGTAACCATTCCTGTCCCTGAGCCATCCAAGTCTCTGTAATGGCCACAACATCATAGCTTCAAGTACTGATCCACACTCTAAGCTCATCCACTTTGTTCATAATACATCTTGCATTAAAATAGACACATCTCAAACCATCGGTCTGAGCTCGTCATTTCTCTATCACCTGCCTATCCTCCCTCTCCAAGCTTTCTTGTGAGCCAACCACCTCTTTCTCTGTCTCTTCAGTTTAATCCGAGTTTAAACTCTCCCCAATAGCCTCAGCAAACCTCCCCGCCAGGATATTGGTCCCTCTGGGATTCAAGTGCAACACATACTTTTTGGGCAGGTCACTCTTGCCCCAAAAGAGGTCCCATTGATCCAGAAATCTGAATCCCTGCCCCCTGTTCCAATCCCTCAGCCACGCATTTATCCTCCACCTCACTCTATTCCTATACTCCTATCACGTGGCACAGGTAGTAATCCCAAGATGACTACCTTCGTTGTCCTGCTTCTCAACTTCCTTCTGAACTCCCTGTAGTCTGCTTTCAGAACCTCCTCCCTTTTCCTGCTATTATCGTTGGTACCAATATGTACAATGACCTCTGACTGTTCTCCTTCCCACTTCAGGATATTGTGGACGTGATCAGAAACGTCCTGGACCCTGGCACATGGGAGGCAAACTACCATCCGTGTTTCTTTCCTGTGTCCACAGAATCACCTGGCTGACACCCTAACTATAGAGTCCCCTATCACTGCTGCCATCCTCCTCCTTTCCCTCCCCTTCTGAACCACAGGGCCAGACTCTGTGCCAGAGGCACGGTCACTGTTGCTTCCCCCAGATAGGCCGCACCCCCCCTCCACAACAGTACTCAAGCAGGAGTACTTATTGTCAAGGGGGACAGCCACAGGGGTTCTCTCTAGCCTCTGACTCTTGCCCTTCTCTCTCCTGACTGTTACCCACTTATCTGTCTCCCCAGGCCCCAGTGTGACTACCTGCCTATAGCTCCTCTCTATCACCTTCTCACTTTCCCTGACCATGCGAAGGTCATTGAGCTGCAGCTCCATTTCCCTAACATGGTCCCTAAGGAGCTGCAGCTCGACACACCTGGTGCAGATGTGGCCGTCGGGGAGGCTGGGAGTCTCCTGGACTTCCCATATCTGACACCGAGCACAGAACACCGGCCTCACACACATTCTTCCTGTCTGTATTCTACACAGGCAACCTACGTCACCTCGACCCGTTATCGCCGAAGCCCCGTTGAGCCAAAGCCTTCTTACTCTGCCTCCCTCTACTCTGATGCCAGCTCTATAAAGCTGTCTCCTTTTAAACTCTTCTCACTTTTCTCACTGGCTGATGTCCACGCACTTGTGCGGTTGTGCACCAATCAAACTGCTGAAGAAATAACCGTCTCCCTTTAAACTCTTCTCGCTGTTCTCACTGTCTTGTAAAGACACAGTCCAGAAGAAGGCAATGGCAAACCACTTCTGTAGAAAAATTGCCAAGAGCAATCATGGTCAAATACCATAATCACCCATGTCATACAACATGGCACATAATGATAATGAGGTGGTAGAAGTGTCTGTTGATGAACCCTTCGTGAACAGCAATCACAATTTGGTAAGCTTTAGGGTATCCTAGAAAAGGATGAGTTTGGATCTAGAGTTAAATTCTTAAATTGAGGGAGGGCTGACTCGATTACTACAAGATAGGATTTGTCAAACGTAGATCGGGAGTAGCTGTAAGAGGGATAAATGACATCTGATGAGTGAGATGTGTATAAAAGTGAAAAGGTAAGGGTCAGTATGTCCCTGTCAGAGCAAGAAGCAAGATTAGTGAGATTTGGGAACCTTGGGATTTGAAGGTTTGATCAGGAAAAAAGTAACACATGTCAGATATAGGAAATTGCTATCAAATGAGTCCTTGGAAGTTTATAGAGAATATAGATTAAAGGAACAGTTAGGGGGACAAAAAGGGGGCATATAGTCATCACAGCCAATGGAATTAAAGAGAACACGTAGGTACCTTCTCCTTCTCCTGCTCCTGAGCTTTTTGTCCCCTGCCAACAGCAGCTATTGCACTCTCAGGAGTGTAAATTTTTGCAGCACAGCAGCCCACCAGGAATCTGGACACGTATTGCAGAGAAAGGACTCAGTGACAGAGAACACCAGCAGTCTGAGCTATCATAAATCATGTGATAACTTCTGGTAAGATGGTGGTGGACCTGAACGCAGTGACCTCTTGGGGGCCAACCAAAGGTGCACTTTTCTTTTTAAAAAGTGTTTTTTATGATTATAAGACTGTGCTGTACAAGAACAATGCGTACAGCAGGTCTACCACATCAGTGATTTGTTTGCTGCTTTGAGCCACTGGCTGGCGTGTGAAACCGGGAGACGGGCCGGAGGAGGTGAAGACGGCAGATGGGCCGGAGAAGATGAATCCAGGAGACGGGCCGGAGGAGGTGAACCGGGAGACAGGCTGGAGAAGGTGAAGCCGGCAGACGGGCCGGAGAAGGTGAAGCCGGCAGACGAGCCGGAGAAGGTGAAGCCAGCAGACGAGCCGGAGAAGGTGAAGCCGGCAGACGGGCCAGAGGAGGTGAAGCCGGGAGACGGGACGGAGAAGGTGAAGCCGGGAGACAGCCTGGAGAAGGTTTAGAGGAGGTGACCTGGGTGCTGTCTGCTACTTGAAGACATCGGAGTTGCTGCATGAAAGCAGCGAGCCAGTGTAACTGTGAGTAACTGTTTTGGACATTTCTTGAGACAGGTGTCGAGGCTGCAGCATGGCCTTGGCTGTAGCCAGAACCAGGCCTCAAGTGTGTTTACCTGCTACTGCAGTGCAGGTGAGACGATGTTGGAGGTGGTGTAGCATAGACCAGATTGCCGGGAGCTGTATTATCAGTGTGCATGTCACTCAGGGACTTGGACTATACGTATGTTTTCTAGCATAACAATGTGTGTGTATGTTTTTTTTTCTCTCTCAGTATTTTGAATGTATCTTATGCACCTGGGGCCCAGAGGAACACCGTCTTGTTCGACTGTGTCTGTGAATAATAATTAAACTTGATTTCAAACAAGAGAAAATCTGCAGATGCTGGAAATCCAAGCAACACACACACACACACACACACACACACACACACACACACACACACACACACACACACACACACACACACACACACACACACACACACACAATGCTGGAGGAACTCAGCAGGCCAGGCAGCATCTATGGAAAAGACTACAGTCGACCGAAAGGGTCTTGGCCTGAAACGTCAACTGTGCTCTCTTCAATAGATTTGCCTGGCCTGCTGAGTTCTTCCAGCATTTGGTGTGTGTTGATTAAACTCGATTTGAATTGATTCGAAGTAGCATGACATTACCCAAGCCCCATATGTCATAAAAATAAAATAAAACCTGGTTCATGTACCACAGAGATACTTCTTCTCCATCAGAGTGGTGTCTCTGCAATCCTGGTAATTTATTGGCAGGAGCGTTATCGGTCTTCGATATTGCCCTGCCACTTACTCTACGCTATCACTTCCTGAAGCCATATTGGCAGAGCTTTGAAGCCAGCAATATGACCTGACCTCCACGTCAAAATGGTTGGCTGAATTCTGCAATGGAGGCTGAGATGTTAGCTATTAGACAAATGGAATTGTCCATCAGTATTATGTTGGCAGGAATGTTGTCCAAACTGCACAAACCAAAGGGCATCCTTGGTGTTCTGTGGAAATCCTTAAGTGAGTCTTCCTCAGCAGAATTCACATGGGGGTTCTGACCCTTTGAAGGCATGTGCTCACCTGCTCCCAGCAAAATCTTACTAACTGCCCTTTATGCCGCTGGCATTTAGGGCAGCAATAAGGGTCCTCCAGCTCTGGCAGTGTTCAGGGCTTCTTTCATCGTGTCAGTAGTTCGGTTTTCAGTACTGTCAGTCATGCAAGTCCTGTAATCCTTCAGTAATCCTTCTACATCTGAGTGTTATGATATCCCTGTTTCCATGACAGTTTTGTTAGACTAGTCAGGGTTGTTAGCCCTGAGCTGAACCTCCAAACCTGGAGAACCAGTGGATCACTCTTAGTTTGGCCTCTTCTTTTTGACCTGTTTGGCGTGGGTGGCCATAGCAAGAGCCAAAGCATAAAGCTCTGACTCCACCCAACATAGCTCTCTGAGTCTCTAAGTGTCCAAACGATGACAAGGTTGTGGTCCTTTTCGAGTCTCCCAGCAATGTCTAAAGATTACTTATCTCATCATGCGCAGGTCCTGCTTTTGAGCACTACTAATCTATGTGTTGTGCCGACACCTCACTGTTTGATCTCGTCATCCCTTTAATTTTCCACCTGCTACTATTCATTTCCTTAGGCATCTGAAATGAAACCAGAAAGAAAAACTGAATGGTAGCGGTGAGGGTGGAAAGCAAAACCTGAATAGTTACATCATCTGCAACTTGTTAAGTCAGAGCAGTTTGTGAGCTGATGTGGGCAGATGGGATCTGAGAAGAAAAATTAAGATTCACCTATCACTTTAGAAATTTGTTTACCCACTGTCTGAGCTGGGGCTGCTTCAGTGATGTTGAGAACCAAATAGTCCTGCAGGGTAATAATGGGTTGCTGTGCATACCACCAACCATTTCAGAGTTATAGCCTTCGGTTAGGCTTTGCCTGCAGGAATGTGTCTTGGATGAGTAATCTATGGGCACACTGTCTGAACACCGTTGTGAGGCTTGCAATGGTACCAACTGAGTGAGGCTGAGGTAACCTATGCATGTTAAACACAGTGGTTGTCCATGAGTCTAGGGGCCAAAGGTACAGCTGAAGGGTTATGGAAAACTGAGATGCCTTGCACCCGTGAGGTCATTGAAATATTGTGATAGTTGCACTTTGGTCTTCTGGGTTTGTCTCCTGCCAGTCTCCTGCTAAGCTCTCCGATCTCACTGAAATGAGTGTTTGCTGAATGGCCTCATGACTATGCATCGCTCCCCTTCTGCAAAAGACCTCCAATCCAGCATTGGAAAGTTTTGGATTGCTCGTTCCCATATTTCATCATTTCATATTTTCCTGTGTGCCCACAATAATCACAAAGTTTCTGCACTCTAATTTCAAGTGCTTCTAGCCGTGGAGAAAATTGAGCTCTTATTGGGACAATCCATCAATGACTGGTGCAGCTAATCTCAGATACTGTCCATACTTTAATTTTAGAAAGTGTCACGTAACACAAAGTTTGTGTCCTACCTGAATTGGGCATACAGAGTGGTGGATGTGTGGAATGCCCTGTCAGGGGTAGTGGTGTGGCAGATACATTAGTGGCATTTAAGAACCTCTTGGTTCTATCATGGGATGTATGGGGTGTCCAGGGAGTGGTGGTACCTCTGGTGAAGCAGCTTGTCATGTCGATTCTGGGACAGCTCATTCATCTTTCATCCCTACTGGACACACTGCTCTCATTTGTGACCGTTTGCATGTGACAGCAGCGCATCCCGGCACACCGCTGCGACAGGTGAGCTGAACAAAGGTGAGGGTAGCCGGCGGGCCTCGGGTCCTGGTGAGGTAAGGCCACTCCCGACCTAGCTTGTGAAGTCAGCTCCGGCGGACTGGGAAGGTTAAATCTGCGGTGAGATCCAACAGCCAGGAAATTGGTTCTGCAACGCTCCGTGGAGAGCAAAGGGCATGGCAAGGCACAGAAGATGTCATGATCATCCACTGAAACCAAGGAAGACCTTAGTTGTGATGTCTACTTGTACCATTGAACCTCGACCTTCAAGGTCAAGAGAGTGGACCTGTCCCAGTGCAACTGCCTTTCTACTTTAAAAGCTCTCTTGTGCAGGTTTCCTGTCATTGTTAGATATGACCAGATAGGCACATGGACAATACAAAAACCAAGGGTTATATAGGAGGGAAGGGTTAGATCGACCTTACAGTATGTTAAAAGGTCAGTACAACATGGTGGGCTGAAGGGCCTTTACTGTACTGTAGTGTTCTAAGTCCTCAGGATGCACTGGACGCTTCTCAATTCAACCCTTTGGGTATTCCAAATATTTCTTAAACAAATCCTCAAGGAAAAAAAAATTAAGTATAATCTTATCTTTGCAGTGTCATCTATAATTTAATCAGTCATTAGTGCAAGTAATTTAATTTTACTGTCAAGATAATTCATGTTTATTAGGAAGAATACCGTATTGTATTGACTTGTCACAAATTTACCCTGTGTTGACACTACGATAAACAATCATAACAAATATCTGTCAAATAACGGAAAAATCCTGCCATACATATGCCAACTTAGTGACACATGCTTCAAGCATCTGCTTTCAAGATAAATGATGATAAAAACTTAGGTGTTGTATCTTTTACCAGTTTTGCATCGAAGTGTTATTTATTTAGAAACAACCTTGCTTTTAAGGAGAATTGTAGTGATCATACCACAAAAAGATTTTGCTATGTACTGTATATAGAATTGGAAGCTCATGTGAACTTCACTGTGAATATTACTGCATTCATTCTTAATTATTTTCTTCATGAAGACAAGGATTATAATACTTTGACACAAGTGAATTCACTTGACGGATCTACTTTACTGTGCAAAAGTCTTTGGCACATAGAGCTGGGGTGCCTAAGGTTTTTGCACAATAGTGTAGTAATTTTATGTTTTGCTCTGTACTGCTGTCACAAGAAAAAACAAATTTCATGACATGTGAATGGTGAAAAGCTTGATTCTGATATGGGTCTGTGTTGTGGATTGAGAGTGGGAAGGGGGCATGGATAGGGGAATCATATTTGGGAAAGGGGGAAGGGAAAGAGGAGGAAGCGGGAAGCACCAGAGACGTTCTGTAATGATCAATAAACCAACTGTTTGCAATCAAATGGCTTCACCCAGTGCCACAGGACCAGGTGTATCTGCCCCCACTGCCAACCCCCCCCCCCCACCCCCCGGCCCCAGCACTCCTTCTCTGCTGCCTGTCCCAAAATTCTCCCACAGCACTGCACCCTCGCCATTCCCAACATCCTTTACCATCACCAGATTTACAAACTCGCTCTCTGCTCCACATCAACAAATACAGTACTGGGCAAAAGCACCAGGCACCCTAGCTTTGATACGTGCCTAAGATTTTTGCACAGCACTGTACAAGAATTTTTTTTCTTACAACTAGATGGAATTATTAGTTTCTATATCTATTTAGTTTGCTTGTTCACTTTATCACAGATTCCAATTCAATAATATGAGATTTTTGCTATAAAGTATTGAACTTTCAGTGTGCATTAATCAATAGCATTACATATGTAATGGAAAACAGAGCCTGAAGTTCAATTAAATTCTGAAATTCCAAGCTCTTAACCCCATCACTAACTCTGCCTTAGCCACAGATATGAATCCCAACCTGGTCACCCAGGTTCAACCTTGCATTATTGAATTCTAAGATAGTCATATATATTATCACTCCATAACTGTCCACCTTCTGGTGATACCTTCGGTTGTTCTCATATGCTGCTGGACGCATCTCATTCCAAAGTAAACCCTAATTGTTCTGATCCACTAAACCCTCCAAAAGTTCCATCATTATATGAAATTCCCTTCAATCAAATTTTGGAAGTGGAATTG
This sequence comes from Hypanus sabinus, assembly GCF_030144855.1. NCBI lineage: Eukaryota > Metazoa > Chordata > Chondrichthyes > Myliobatiformes > Dasyatidae > Hypanus > Hypanus sabinus. The sequence goes on from NC_082709.1 coordinate 20,756,794, forward strand.
AATGCACATGCACTATCATACAGATCATTTGGTGCTACATCTAGCAATTAATTTTGAGTCATAGATCTGTAATCCTCTCTTGCCAACAGCAGGATATCCCATTTAACTCTGTTACTCTGCCGCACTTCTCTTCCTTTTGCTCCATCATCAACAGCTATGCCTTATTTTTCTCAGCCCGTCACCCTGGAATTCAGTCTCAATGCCCTTTCTGGTCTTTGCCTTGCTCCCCTTAAAATCCAGCATCTTGACCCCATTCTATCTGTTGTTTGCTGTCCATTGCTCTGCTACACATCCAAGGCACTGCAGGATATAAAATTACGTGCATTTTGTAACCATTCTTTCAGCTCTTTGGCCAGGATTTCACCCACTACTTTCTTCACTATTTGCAATAAAATAGAAGTGAAAACACAGTGTGCATTCCACATAATGCGATTTCAAGTCTCAATCCATCCTGTTTTTTATAGTAGAATATACCTTCGTCAGACTCACAGCTCAAGTCCAAACTCAGTCCTCATCTCTGCAGAATTTTCCCAAACTCCGTGTTACTGTCTGGGCTTTATCTTGTATTCAAAAGACCATGTGATTGTAAGATTTAGGAGCAGAATTAGGCCGATTGATCTATCCAATCTGCTCCGTGACTCAATCATAGCTGGGTTTGTTTCTGTGCAGGCTAGAAGGTTAATTAATTACTGTAAAGTGCCTTGGTGTATAGCGGAGTGAATGGAAGGAGACTCTCATAGCAGTTGAGCAGAGATTAAAACAGGATTAGTGTAGAATTAGTGTAAATGGTTACTAAATAATTGACACAGACTTGGTGGGGCAAAGGGCCAGAGTGACTATTTCCTTTTGTTACATTTATGTTACCTTTTGAGTATGAGCTGTGACTTACAAACTATATTTCTTTTTACCATGCGAAGGGTCTCGGCCCGAAACGTTGACAGCACTTCTCCCTACAGATGCTGCCTGGCCTGCTGTGTTCCACCAGCATTTTGTGTGTGTTGTTTTTCTTTTTACCATAATATTCAATTGCATTTTTCTGCAATCTATGTCTAAAAATAGTTAATTTCAGTTGGTAAAGGAGGCTCACAGGAACTGAAGCAAGGATAAATAATGCCTCTTCCAGTGATGTACCTGAGAGAGCAATGAGTCATAGGAAGTACAGCACAGAAACAGGGCTCTTGGGCCATCTGATCCATGCTGAACCATTTAAACAGACTACTCCCATCACCTGCACCGGGACCATAATCCTAATGTCCACCTATCCAAAATTCTCTGAAATGTTGAAATCAAATCACATGCTCCCCTTGCACTGGCATCTCATCCCACATTCTCACGACACTGAGTGAAGAAGTTTTCCCTCATGTTCCCCTTAAACTTTTCACCTTTCACCCTTAGCCCATGATCTGTAGTTGTAGTCCTACCCAATTACAGTGGAAAAATCTTGTTTGCATTTACCCTATCTATACCCTTCATAATTTTGTATATCTCTGTTAAATCTCGGCTCAATCTCCTGCATTCCAAGGAGTAAAGTCCTAACCTATTCAATCCTTTCTTATAACTCATGTCCTTCAGTTCCAGCACATCCTTTTAAATTTTCTCTCTAATCTTTGAACCTTATTTACATCTTTCCTGAAGGTAGGTGACCAAAATGTTCCACTTTCAAATAATATTTGAGACCATAACTCCATAAAATATAGGAGCAGAATTAGGCCATTTGGCCCATCATCTACTCCACCATTTCATCATGGCTGATCCATTTTTCCTCTCAGCCCCCATCTCCTGCCTTCTTCCTGTATCCCTTCATGACCTGACCAATCAAGAATTTATCAACTTTTGCCTTTGTTACAAGTGAGGAGCAACTCTGAGGGGCAGAAGGGTGCAAAGTCGCCCCCCCCACCCCCCTTTTTGAGAATCGCAAAATCGCTATTATTTCGGGTCTGATACAAAGGGAAATGAGAGAGATAAACAGATCATGTCAGTAATAAGAGAGAGACAACACAGGGATACACAAAGGTGGAATGTCTCTTCCTAACAAAAGCGGAACGGAACCACTGATTACTGCTATTGTCTCTTGGAGACAGAATTGTGTATTGAGTACTGTTCTATTCATTGAAACCCCTCAGGGGGCAACCAGAGTGGTCTGGTTGAGGGATTGCATCATCCCAACCTGACTGACATCTGAGACCCCGTGAGTGGGGATAAAAGTAGGGTCTGGGGAAACACCCCTCAGACGCACCAGGAGAGATGCTACGAGACCAGTGGGGCTTGTGTGTGTGTCCACCCTTGCCTGGGTGACGAGTCCTCCACTGAACGGTCTAGCTAAAGGACGGAGTGGTCATACGCGAATGGCCACAGCAACAATGCATCGACAGGTCCAGATCGTAAAAGGAAAGTCGACAAGTTAAATAGCTGTTATTCTCTCTCTCTTTCTCTCTCTCCAACAATTGCAACACCGCGAACAACAACGACTGCAGCCTGTATGAACAGAACTGAACTTAATATTCCCATCGAACAATTCATTGTCCCCTGGACAATGATAGAGCTTATTTCTTATTGATTATTATTATACCCGCACTTTTAGGTTTAGTATTGATGACGTATAGGGTCTGTATATTTGTATTGATATTATTTTTGTGTATTTTTACTAATAAATACTGTTAAAAATAGTATCATCAGACTTCAACAGATACTCCTATCTTTGCTGGTAAGACACCCAGTTATGGGGTTCGATATTCAACAGATTCTCTACTCTCTGGCTGAAGAAATTCCTCCTCATCTCCTTTCTAAAAGGACACCCCTCTATTCTGAGGGTGTGCTCTCTGTCTTAGACTTCCACCATTGGAAACATCCTCTCCACACACACTCTAGCAAAGCCTTTCACCATTCAATACATTACAATTCTTCTAAATTCCAGTGAATACATGCCCAAAGCCATCAAATGCTCTTCATATGACAAGCCATTCAATCCTGGAATCATTTTCGTCAACCTCCTCTGAACCTTCTCCGGTTTCAGCACATCCTTTATAAGATAAGTGGCCCAAAACTGTTCACAATACTCCAGGTGAGACCTCACAGTGATTTATAAAGTCTTAACATTACATCCTTGCTTTCATATTCTAGTCCTCTTGAAATAAATGCTAACGTCGCATTGGCCTTAACTTATCTTTAAGAAAATTTATAAATAAATTAACATTAAAAATATTTTTGTTTTATTTTCTTTACAATGATTAAATTGTGTTTGTGGTGTCAATAATATTCAATAAGATAAAGATGAGCAGAGTACTTCCAATTGATTGAGAGAAGACATTGGCCATAACCAAGTTTTGTTATTTTATTTTGATAAAGACTGCAATTTTTCTTCTAATATACAGTGCTTTAGTCTTCAAAAAATTACACTGAGTGGCTGTGATACTATAGAGCATGTTGTCAATACGACGGCATGGTAGCGTAGAGGTAACCACAACACTTTACTGTATCAGCAACCCAGGTTCAATTCCCACCATTGCCTATAAGGAGTTTATACGTTCTCCTTGTGAAAACATGGGTTTCCTCCAGGTGCTCCAGTTTCCTTCCACAGTCTAAAACATACCAGTTGGTAGGTGAATTGGACATTGAAAATTCCCCATGATTAGGCTAGGATTAAATCGGGGGTGGGGGTGGGGGGGGGGTTGCTGGGCGGCAAGGTTCAAAGGGCCAGTTTCTCAATAAAATAAAATAAAATCAACAATTGTTCAATCGTTCGTTATGTGCCATGTCGTATGATGTGGGAGATCATGGTCTTTCCATGACCACGATTGCTCTTGGCAATTTTTTCTACAGAACTGGTTTGCCATTGCCTTCTTCTGGGCAGTGTCAACAATATGTCACAATATAGCAGAAAGCCCGCAGGAAAAAAAAACACGATATTTATCATCTTATTTTATATTAATTAATCTCCGTTCTTCAGCATTATTGAGAAATGATTGCAAGGCACTGGGATATAGAGTATGGGCTGTTAGTGACTTCTTTTATGTCAGATCATTGGTCACAATCATGGTCTAATTATGTAACTCAGTGAAGTGAAACTTTGAAGATTTGCAATCAGCAATTCTCTCCAGTCTGCAATGTAAGGAATTCCCCGTGGCAAAATATTGCCTGGGCTACGGGGGACGTCTTTCATTTAAATAATGGATCCTTGAGGTCAATTTACCAGAGTAGCATGGAGTGTTGCTATGGAGACAGAACACATCGATTTAGTGTTTTACATCTCTTATGAAGTATTCAGATATGCTATAAAAAACACTGGGAATGTAATGTTATCAAGAATGTATGCCAAAACTTTCATACAGATTTAAATAGAACTTTTTTGTGCTATATATTTCAGAATTATCATCATCAATAACCTACATTCCATCTTAAGGTTAGAAATGGGGATGTTCTTTGGTGATTGCACAATGTTCGATTTCAAACACAACTCCTCAGGAAAAAAAAAGCAGGTCATGTCTGCAGGCAGAAGGACCTTGACAACATTTAGGCCAGGGGTCAGCAACCTTTACCACTGAAAGAGCCACTTGGACCCGTTTCCCACAGAAAAGAAAACACTGGGAGCCGCAAAACCCGTTTGACATTTAAAATGAAATAACACTGCATACAACGTTTTTTTTGCCTTTATGCTATGTATAAACAAACTATAATGTGTTGCATTTATGAAATTGATGAACTCCTGCAGAGAAAACGAAATTACATTTCTGCATGCAACAAAAACATTTTGAACTCCGAAAAAAAGACGTTGGGTTGAAAGTTACTTTTAAGTAAAATACTCAATGTCTATTTGAGTCCTTCTTGTATTTATGAAAAACGCCGAACTTAAATTTTCCGCCAGCAGCAAACCAAAAATATCATCAGCCAGCTGTCAGCCTGAAAAATAAAAGGACTATTTCACTGAACAATGAAAAAATATGAATATACATAAAATAATAGGCAATTAAAATATTTATCATACTTGGTTAATGGGATTTCTGCTCCTGGACCTCAGCGCACAGCGTCTGCACATCAGGGCTGTATGACGTCACCTTCATCTTTACACAGGATCGCAAGCTGTCATCTGTGAAGCATGCGCGATGTTTGTTTTTAATAAAGTTCATGTTGGAGAACACCTGCTCACATACATATGTGGATCCAAAGATCGACAGGACTCCAAGCGCATACTTTTTCATGTTTACATAAATGTCGGGCACAGCATTCCATGTTTCAAACACAAGTTGGTCCGGATTTGGAAGGTTTTCAATATCACTCCATTTGTGATTCTGAGCAAGAACGGCCTTCTGACGGGCAACATCTTCAAGGTCTGCTGTCAAGCGTCTAAACTTGGACACCCATATGTCTTTGTCGGCTATGTCGGCCAGTTCCATCTCAAGATCAGGTTGACTCACACCTGCCAATGCAGTCGTATTCAGTAGGGAAGGATCGATGCTTAAGGGAGTGACCGGGAAGGATAATGTGTTTTTTTCCTCTCTGAACTCACAGAAGCGTTTCCCAAACGATGTTTGCATTGCGATGATTGCAGAATGTAAATACTCCGAAATTATCATGTCGTGACCTTGTTTGAACTCTCTCAAATTGGGGAAGTGAGACAAAGTGCCTTTCTGTAAATCTCTGGCAAGCACTGTCAACTTGCGCTCGAATGCCAAGACATCCTCCAACATGTGCAGGGCTGTGCGTCCTTTCCCCTGAAGAGCTGTGTTCAGCGTGTTCAGGTGCGCTGTCATGTCTACCATGAAGTGTAGCTTTTCCAGCCACTCTGGCTGTTCCAGCTCAGGAAAGTTGAGCCCTTTGCTGCCCAGGAAAGTTTTCACTTCTTCCAGACACGCGACAAAGCGTTTCAGCACCTCCCCTTTGGACAGCCACCGGACTTTGTTGTGCAGCAGGAGATCAGAATATGCGCTTTCCATCTCGTCCAGTAACAAACGGAATTGACGGTGATTTAAACTTTTTGCCATTATTTTATTGACAATCTGAATGACAACATCCATTACTTCTGTGCATTCCGGAGGAAATGTTTGAGCGCACAGTGCCTCTTGGTGCAAGATGCAGTGAAAAGTCAGCAGCTTTCTGTCCAGCGACTTCTGCAGTAAAGCCACAAATCCCTTGTGCGTTCCCGTCATATTCGGAGCCCCATCAGTAGCTACTGACACCAGATGGGTGGTCTTTATTCCTTTGGCTCTTAAACAATTCAAGACAGCCTCACAGATGTCCTCCCCCCGTGTTTGGTCTTTTAGAGGTATCAACTCAATCAGTTCTTCCTGTGGCCCGGCAGAGTTTACATACCGGCAGAACAACGCTATTTGTTCAATATCGCCTTTGTCTTTAGACTCGTCACAGGCAATCGAGTAGGCCACAGCTGAATTGATGTCTTTAATTTGCTGTCTTGTGATGTCTTCTGCCATTTTTATGGTTCTGTCTTTGACAGTCTTTGCAGAGAGGGGCATATCCCTGATTTTCTGCACAATTTCACTCTTGTTTTTAAAGTCCGTGAATAGATGTTCTGAAATCTTAATGAAAGATTCTTTTATATATTCACCATCTGTAAACTGCTTCCCGTGCCTGACTATTTCCTGAGCGGCAATATAACTGGCGTATGTCGTTGATTTTCCTGACTTCATCCATTTCTGGAAATGATTTTTGCTCAGATCAACCTTCCGCATCAGTTCCGAAACGGCTTTTTTTCTCTCATCTCCATCCGGATATTTTTGAGCAAAGGCTGCGTGTTTACTCTGGAAATGCCTTGCGACATTTGACTTTTTGTTGTTTGCTAGTTTCTCATTGCATATTAAGCATACCGGTAAACCAGTCTCGTCAACAGTGAAAGCAAATGAATCTGTCCACGTATCATTAAACGTTCTGTTTTCTTCAGTCACTTTTCTTTTTTTAGAATTCTCCATAGTTGGCTTACCTTGGATCGAAAAATTAAAGAAATCGCGCACTGGCGGGTGTCAGGTATTGGCAGTGGTGACGTATATTAATAGCGATAAAAACACGTTGCAGCGGTGTGTTCAGGCAGTCAGTAAACTGCAGTCGAATAACTTTATTCGAACTAAACAGCCTTGCTTCTAAGCCTCCCTCAACCCAGCCCCCATGGACGCAGATGCTGCAAAAGACACGTACTCACAAACCCCCGTAGGCAATCTCCCTTAGCCGGAATGCTGGCTAATTGAGAGCCGTTTCGGATGTGTCAGAAAATGTGTCGCCACACTTACATTGTACAAGATCACCATAATCTTCAAATTTAGAATTACATTTCAAAAGCTAACAAACTAACATAAAATACATTTTAATTAAATACTGACCAATTATTTCCCAAAGCCACAGGGAGCCGCAGCACAGAGGTGAAAGAGCCACAAATGGCTCGGGAGCCGCAGGTTGCCGACCCCCGATTTAGGCCTTAGCAAATTACAAGTGTGTCATACTAGTGCCCAGCAGTTGCCCTCGCCAGTAAAGCATATTTCACTTTATTGATGTTGGAAGACCTGGTCTGCTAGCATCAACAACTATGGGGTGGTCCCCATTGACCTGATTCATAAATACAATGGCTGATGAGCAAGTCAAAGCTGGTAGTCCTGTAACTAATGAATCACCTCTGAATTGTATAGGGGTTTCCGATCTGGGATCCATGGACCCCTCACTTAAAGGTGTTGGTTCATTGCATAAAAAAAGGTTGGGAACCCCTGTCCTAACATCTCAAACCCTCAACAATATTTGCACAGACAGGAGCGTGCTGGACCTCTCTCCACTTTTCTGAATGAGTGGAGATTCAACAGCACTCCAGATGTTCAACATCATCCAAAACAAAGCATCCTGCTTAAATGAGATCCCATCCACCATCTTAAACATCCATTCCCTCTGTGCTTTAGCAATAGCGTCTGACTTCTCTGTAGTATACAAAATGTGTTGTTCCCACTTGCCCAGTCCTCACCAACAAGATATTTAAAGTGCCCAAATTCTATCACCGAGGCTATGGGTAGTGAGCACAGGGGAAGATGACAATCTGCTCGGTTTCCTGCAGTATCCTTCAATGTAAAGGAAGAATACATAGTTAATGGCAGGGCACTTAACAGTGGTGATATACTAAGGGATCTTGTTGTCCAAGTCCATGGGTCCCCGAAAGTGGTTGCACTTGTTAAAAGGGGAGTAAAGAGGTGCATGCGTGCCTTTTACTTGAAGTACTGAGTTCACAGGAGTTACATTGAAACTTTATAAAACTCTAGTTAGGCCTCATTTGGAGTATAACACTCAATTCTTACTCTGACAACTTTGTGTCCTCAATTCTGGTCGCCTCATTATAGGAAGGATGTGGAAGCTTCAGAGAGAGTGCAGAGTGCATTACCAGAATGCTGCCTGGATTAGAGGGCACGTGCTGTAAGGAGAGGTTAGACAAGCTTGGATTGTTTTTGCCGAAGTGTCGAAGACTGAAAGGAGAAAGGTCTGATAGAAGATTGTAAAAGGCCTAGAATAAAGAGCCGGTAATTTTTTTCCAGGTTTGAAGTGTCTAACGTTGGAAGGCGTGTATTTGAGGTGAGAGGAGGTATAGTCAAAGGAAATGTGCAGGACAATGTTTTTACACAGAGTGCCTGAAATGTGCTGCCGGGTGGAGGTAAATATGATAGAGGGATTTAAGAGGTCCTTAGGCAGATGGATATGCAGAGAGTAGAGAGATATGGACTTGTGTAAGCAGAAGCAACTCGTTAAGTAGTTTGGTTGATTTGGTTAATTAGTTTGGTGCTACATGAAGCGCCAAGGGGTCTGTTCCTGTGCTATATTGTTCTATATTTTGTGTAATCTCATAATAAGGGCGGCCATTCAAGATTGAGACAAGAAGAAATTTATTCCCACAGACAGTAGTAAATCTTTGAAACTGTCTCCCAAAAATACTTGTGGCAGCCTGATGACTGAGAACATCCAAGACCGAGATGAACAGACTTTTGAATATTAAAGGAAGCAAGGGATGTTGGAGAGATAGAAGAGAATGTCAATGTGGTAAAATATCAGCCATGATCTTTCTGAATGTCCAGAGAAGTAGAATGTTGTTTTTTTCACGTTGGAACATAAGAACTAGAATTAGAGGTGCAGCATCTCATCATTTGAGTCTCCTTTGCCACTGATCAAGATAGTGGCTGTCTCAATCCATGTCTAGCAATCCATGTTTAGAATGTACTCAGTGACTAATTTTCCAGGGTAGAGAATGCCAAAGACACACCATGCCTGCATGAAGAAATTTCTCCTCTTTACAGACCGGAATGGCATTCCTCTTATTTTTAATTGTAACTCTTAATCCTGTACTCCTCAGCATTGTACAATACCCTCCCTATATCCATGTAGTTGAACCCTGTCAGAAGTGTCAGTCTTGAATACAATCATCTCTCATTCTTGTGAAGTCCAGAGAATACAAGTTGAGACAATTCATCTCATCTCCTAAGGCCACTCACAATCCATGGACCTTTGTTGCACTCCAATAGCAGAATCAATTGGGTTTATTATCATGGACACATGTTGTGAAATCTGTTGTTTTGTTGCAGCAGTACAGTGCAAGACAGAAAAATCACTATAAATTACAATAAATAAATAAATAAATAAATAGTGCATAAAAATTACTATAAATCACTAATAATGCATAAATAATGACATAGCTATCCCTCTGCCATCAGATTTCTGAATGGTTTTTGGGTTCATGGATCAGTCAGAAATCTGATGGCAGAGAGGAAGAAGCTATTTCTTAAACAGTAAGTGTGGGAAACACACACAAGATGCTGGAGGAACTCAGCAGGTCAGGTAGCATCTATGGAAAGGAATAAATAGTTGACATTACAGGCTGAGACCTTTCCTGATGAAGGGTTTCAACCCAAAATATAGACTGTTTATTCTTTTCCACAGATGCTACCTGACCTGCTGAGTTCCTCCAGCATTTTGTGTGTGTTACTCCGGATTCCCAGTACTTGCAGAACCTCTTGTGCCTATTATTAAGTGTGTACCTTCAAGCTCCTGTATCTCCTCTCTGATAGTATTAATGAAGAAGAGGGCATGTCCTGGATGATGAGGGACATTAATAAAGATGTGGCCTTACGAGGCATCGCTCTTTGAAGATGTCCTCGATGGGGGGGCAAGTGGGGCTTGTGCCCATGGAACAGTCTGAGTCTACAACACTCTGCAGCTTATTTCAATCCTGCACATTGGATCCTCCATGCAAGGCAGTGATGCAACGAGTCAGAATGATCTCCACCAGACAGTATAGCTAATAGAAATTTGCTAGTCTTCAGTGATTTATCACATCTCCTCAAACTCTCGATGAAAAATATTCTTCTTTATTCTATTTAGCAAATTTATCATATTTGGGCAAGACCACAAATGTTCACAATATTCATGGTGCACTCTCACCGAGGCCCGGTGCCATCGAAGTTCAAAGTAAATTTATTAACAAAGTACATATATGTCACCATATACAATCCTGAGATTAATTTTCCTGCGGGCGCATACTCAGTAAATCCAAGAATCATAATAGAATCAATGAAAGACTTCAACCATCATTGTGGACAAACTCGTATGCAAAAGACATCAAACTGCAAATATAAAAGAGAAAAAATAATAATAAATAAATAAGAAATGAATGTCGAGAACATGAGATGAAGAGTCCTTGAAAGTAGGTCCATAGGTTGAGGGAACAGTTCTGTGATGGAGTGAATGAAGTTGTATAAAGTTATCACCACTGGTTCAAGAGCCCGATGGTTTAGGGGTAATAACTGTTTCTGAACCTGGTGGTATGAACCCTAAAGCTACTGTGTGTTCTTCCTGATGGCACAGCAAGAAGAGAGCATGGCCTGGATGGTGGGGGTCCCTGATGATGGATACTGCTTTCCTGCAAAAGCGTTCCATGCAGATGTACTCAATGGAGAGGAGGATGTGATGGACTGGGCCATGCTCATGACTTCTGGTAGGATTTTCCATTCTCTGAAAGACATATTTATTGGTGCACCCAAATCTTCTCAAAGAAAAGGATAATTAGACTTCAAGTTCCCTGGCCCTGGTTGTCTTATTTTCACTATGGATGTCCAGTCCCTATACATCTCCATCCACCATCAGGAAGGCCTCAAAGCCCTCTACTTCTTTCTGGACACCAGCCCCAGTGAATCCCCTCCACCACCACTCTCCTCCACCTGGTGGAACTTGTCCTCACTCTCAATAATTTTTCCTTTGGCTCCTTCCACTTCCTTCAAACAAAAGGGGCAACGGTGGGCATGTGCATGGGTCCCAGCTATGCCTGCTGTTTGTCGGCTAAGTGGAACAGTCCATGTTCTGAGCCTATACCAGTATCACTCCCCAGCTTCTCCTGTGCTACATCGACGACTGCATTGGTGCTGCTTCCTGCACCCATGCTGAGCTTGTTGACTTCATCACTCCAACTTCCACCCTGCCCTCAAATTTACCTGGTCCATTTCTGACAAATGCCCACCTTTCTCAATCTCTCTGTCTCTATCTCTGAAGACAATTTATCCACAGATATATTTTATAAGCCCACTGATTCTCACAGCTACCTGGACTATACCTCATCCCACCCTGTCACTTGAAAAAAATGCCATCCCCTTCTCTGAATAACTCTGTCTCCACCACATCTGCTCTCAGGATAATGCTTTTCATTCCAGAACTAATGAGGTGTCCTCCTTCATCAAAGAAAAGGGCTTTCCTTCCTCCACCACCAACACTGCTCTCAGCAGCACCTCTTCCATTACATGCATGCCCGTCCTCACCCCATCCACTCACCAGCCCACCAAGGACAGGGTTCCTCTTGTTCTCACCTACTGCTCCACCAGCCTCTGCATCCAGCACATAATTTTCTTTAATTTCTACCATCTGCAATGAGATCCCATCGCCAAGAACATCTTTCCCTCCCCCCACTTCCCATTTTCCACAGGGATCACTCCCTATGCGACTTCCTTGTCCATTCTACCCTCCTCACTGATATTTATCCTTGCAAGCGGAACAAGTGCTACACCTACCCCTACACCTCCTTCCTCACTACCATTCAAGGCCGCAAACACTTTCCAGGTGAGGCGACACTTCACCTGTGAGTCTGTTGGAGTCATCTACTGTATCCAGTGTTATTGGGCATGGCCTCCTGTATATCAGTGAGACCAGATGCAGTTTGGGAGACTGCTTCGCCGAGCACCAGGCCAGAAGAAGCGTGATCTCCCTGTGGCCACCATTTCAATTCTACTTCCCATTCCCATTCTGACACGTCAGTCCATGGCCTCCTCTACTGCCGTGATAAGGCCAAACACAGGTTGGAGGAGCAACACCTTACATTCTGTCTGGGTAGCCTCCAACCTGATGGCATGAACATTTCTGTCTGTTACTGGAACCCCCTCTCTCTCATTCTTCATTCCCCTCTCTCACCGTATCTCCTCATCTGCCCACTGCCTCCCTCCATTCCTTTTCTTCCATGGCCTTCTGTCCTCTCCTATCAGATTCTCCTTTCACCAGTCGATGTCCCAGCTTTTTACTCCACCCCTCCCCTTCTCCCGGTTTCCCCTATCACCTACAACCTCCCCTCCACCATCTTCTTACTCCGACTTCTCATTTCTTTTTTTGAAGGGTCTCAGTTCGAAACATAGCCTGTTTACTCTTTGTCATAGATGCAGCCTGGCCTGCTGGGTCCATCTAGCATTTTGTGTATGTTACTGGGATAATACACCATTTGCCTTCTCTGCATGTTGGCTATCAGTAACATCTGCCTAAGCTTACCAGTTCAAACTGCGGCATCACTATGTAAACTATCAGTGAAACATAGGGGCTCAATGATCAATAGGAAATAGCACAACTGCCCTTTGCAGATAATTTTATGGCATATTCCTGGTTCAGCTGTGTTCTGAAATCAGTACATCTGTATCTCCAGCCACAAACAACAACTAACATGGAAAAAGCAATTTGAATTCTGATTAATTCCTAAACTATATTCCAGTGGATTGTAAACCATACATAAAATATATTTTCAATTTAATTCTGGAATTTTGATTGGTAACTGTCTACCTGTGGTCGACAGAAATGAATCATTTATTGACGATTTTATATTGACTTATGCAGAAGCAGAGGAGAAAATTTTCCCATTGTTTGCAGCAGTGCCTGGAACTTAAGATAAGGTTTGAAGGAGGACAGTCAATCTTTATGACATTGCAAATGAACTACAAATCTCTAAATCTTTGAACTAGCACAAAACCAGCTAATTTACTTAAATCAATGATGTACAAATATTTTAGATTTTAATATTTTTCGTATGTTTTTTTGTGATGCTTGTTGATATTGCAATGATTTCAAAGCAAGTTTTAATGCCTGAGCTGTGAGCGTTGCTCACAGATTAAGTATGTGTAAAAAGACCACTGCAGAGACAATAACGTAGCTGTAATGACTTTACAAAGCTTTCATTAATCACATTATCTGGTTCACCAGACATTTCTGCAATAGGACAGGTAGCAGAAGTCGAAAACCTTATTGAGTGGATGGACACAAAGAAATGGGAGCATGTTTTAGGTTGATGCAATTAATCTATGTACTACTAAAACTCTCATTCTGTCTGTTTGTGACCTCCAATTAGCCCAAATTGTGCATTACAGTGGCACTTTTTTTTGACTAAATCGACTTAAAATGCGCTAACTCACAGAATACATACAAAGTTCGGGGTTATATATTCGTATAAAATTGCTCACTTGTCCATCAACAGGCCCCGCTTTCCACAACCCGAACCGATTCCACCTTTAATGGAAACTGCTACGCGACATCACAACGCACGTGCACGGCCAGCCTCAGCAGCGCCTCACGATGCTCACAGCAGCCACACCAAGCAGAGCTAAAGGGCAGGGCAGCTCTATTTCAAGCAGTCATATTCTGCTAATCACCATCAGCATGTGCAGGATTGGGACAGATCAAACTGCCACCCCTCAATAAGAGATATATAAATCTTACTGTAATGACGTACTTCCAAACACCCATCAAACCCTTTGCTGCAGTCAAAGGACAGCGGTGACTATATCACATCCATTTAGGAGAGCGCCAACCACATCATCAAGAATAATCAGCATCCTGGAGGCTTTGGTGTTACTGGTTCATATCTTCTATCCAGCATTAAGGTAAAAAATATGGTCAGCCTAATTATGCTGCGTGGAAAGAGAAGGGAGACATTATGGTCAAGAGATGATGCTAAAGGTCGTCAGGAAGCGGCAAGGAGAGGGAGAGAACAAGAATCCTATGAGGCCAGGGCCGCAAGACTCCAGGATCAAAGAGTCAGGACAAAAAAGATGAGAGAAGAAGAGACAGAGGCGGAGAGGCATCCACGTCTCCAAAATGACAACAATCAGCATGGAAGGAGGAGAGAACAAAAATCGGATGAGGCCAGGGCCGCACGACTCCAGGATCAGAGAGAAATAACAAATGGTAGAAGAGGTGAAGAGACGGGGGGGGGGGGGGGGGTGAAAGGACTGCACATCTCCAGATGACAACAAAAGGCACAAGGGTGGCAGATCAACCAGAAATGTTGCCATCAGAAGTGTCCTTCATTAAACAAGGAGGAGCTATATTTCCCTTGCTACACGTTTACACAGAGAGTGGTATCTGCATGGAACGAGCTTCCAGTAGAAGTGGTAGAGGCAGGTTCGGTATTGTCATTTAAAGTAAAATTGGATAGGTATATGGACAGGAAAGGAATGGAGGGTTATGGGCTGAGTGTGGATCAGTGGGACTAGGTGCGAGTAAGCGTTCGGCATGAACTAGAAGGGCCGAGATGGCCTGTTTCCGTGCTGTAATTGTTATATGGTCTTTCTTCTTTAATAAATTGAGTTTTTCTTCTTCAATTTTCCAAAGCAAAGCGATAGCAAAAGCATTCAGGAAAATTTAATGTTCATTCTGGTCACATCAGACTGCACTACCTTTCTCTCAAAGGGTGCCCCAATGGGTCACCCAGTTGTCTAGTTATTAATATTTTTCTGTCTGTGCAGTTTCATGTTCAATAGGAAATGGAAAATACTGTAGATTACTGCAGAATACTCAGGTTCATTCGCATCTGATGGAAATACTGCATGAACATTGATCCTCTTATCACAATGATTATCAGACCATAAGATACAGAAGCAAAAACAGACCATTCATCCCCTCAAGTCTGCCCATCAATTCAAGGCTGATTTATTTTTCCCTCTCAACCCCAATCTCCTGTTTTCTTCCTGTAACCTTTGACACCCCTATTGATAAGAGAACCCATCAACTTCCACTTTCAATCCACCCAATCACTTGGCCGCCATAGCTGTTAGTGGCGATGAATTTCACAGGTTCACAGCCCTCTGGCTAAAGAAACTCTTCCGCATCTCTGTTCTAAATCTGTGGAATGTGGTGAATCTGTGGAATTTGTTGCCATAGGCAGCTGTGGAGGCCAAGTTATTTATTGGTACTGTATATTTACAGCAGAGGTTGATAGATTCTTGATTAGTCAGGGCATGACAGGACGTGGGGAGATGGCAGCTGAAAGGAAAATGGATCAACTGTGATGAAATGGTGGAACTGGCTCAATGGGCCAAATGGCCTAATTCTGCTCCTTTATCTTATTGTCTCAAAGGTTGCCCTTTTATTCTGAAATGGTGCCACTGAACAATGCAACCAAGAGCGACATCCACCGGACAGTTCACGAAACTACTTCTTTCACTTCTTTTACATCTTCTTTTCCCAATGTGGTTCTGCTACTGTTGGAGCCTCTGTGATCCATACTTTGGTGGTGTGTTTTTGGGCAGAATGAGCAACCTGACGCTTTGCTGTCTCCAAGGGAGTTTAGTGAGGTTCTGGACAAAGTGTGCAGCCTAGAGACAGTGTCCGAGCCCATGATCGACTGCATTTAGACAATAGACAATAGGTGCAGAAGTAGACCATTCAGCCCTTTGAGCCTGCACCGCCATTCTGAGATCATAGCTGATCATCTACTATCAATACCTGGTTCCTGCCTTGTCCCCATATCCCTTGATTCCCCTATCCATAAGATACCTGTCTAGCACCTTCTTGAAAGCATCCAGAGAATTGGCCTCCACTGCCTCCCAAGGCAGTGCATTCCAGACCCCCACAACTCTCTGGGAGAAGTTTTTCCTTAACTCTGTCCTAAATGACCTATCCCTTATTCTCAAACCATGCCCTCTGGTACTGGATTCTCCCAGCATCTGGAACATATTTCCTGCCTCTATCTTGTCCAATCCCTTAATAATCTTATAATCATTTCTCACTGGTCTCACCAATTAAAGTGCCAAAGAAGATTGAAATCATTGAGGCAAGTTCAGAAGGTGAGTGGGTGTTTAGCACCAGCTACCAGCCTCTCGCTCACTGCTGCCAAAGGAAGGTGTCTGTATGTGAGACAGTCTCTCTCTTCCCCTCTCACTTACTGCTGTCAGAGGAAGGTCCCTGCATTCAAATGGTCTCTCTTCCTCAATGTTGTCAGAAGATGGTGCCGGAGTCCTGGGTCTGGGGCAAGGTTTAGTTGACGTGGTTGGTGGATTGGATTCCGCAGTTCACGTTATAATGTGTTTCTGGTGTTAGGTCGCTCATCCTTCTGTTGTTATTTGGAAGATTTTAAATCGGGCTGGCCTGCAGATGACAAACACAAAACCGAACTGAATATGCCTGGTCTCTTTTGATTTTATGTTTTAAATTCTGTGTTTCTCAGGATTATTTTGTTGGCTTTTGCATGATTTGTTTTCTTTTTGCAGATCTGTGGCTGTTTGATGTTTTTCTTTTAAGAGGTTCCATGGTTTTCCTTGTTTTGTGGCTGTCTGTGAAGATGGCAAATCTCCAGTTTGTATTCTGCATACATACTTTGATAATAAATGAATTGAATTGACTTTATTTCTTACATCCTTCACATACATGAGGAGCAAAAATCTGTACATTATATCGCCATCTGAATGTGCAATGTGAAATCATAGTAATTTATAATAATTTATCATAAATAGAACAGTCAATGTAAGATAGAAATACACTCAAATCAGTGTTAGTTAATCAGTCCAATGGCCTGGTGGAGAAGCTGTTCCAGTGCCTGTTGGTACCAGCTTTTATGCTGTGGTATCATTTCCCAGATGGTAGCAGTGGGAATTGATTCTGGTTGGGGTGACTTGGGTCCCCAATGATCCTAAAGGCCCTTTTTCACACCTGTCTTTGTAAATATCCTGAATCATGGCACATTCATAACTACAGATGTGCTGGGCTGTCCGCACCACACTTTGCAGAGTCCTGCGATTAAGGGAGGTACAGTTCCCATACCAGGCAGTGATGCAGCCAGTCAGGATGCTCTCCATTGTGCCCCTGTAGAAAGTCCTTAGGATTTGGTGGCCCATATCAAATTTTCTCAACTGTCTAAGGTGAAAGAGACACTGTTGTGCCTTTTTCACCACACAGCTGGTGTGTACAGACCATGTGAGGTCCTCGGTGATGTGGATATTAAGGAACTTAAAGCTGTTTACCCTGTCAACCCCAGATCCATTGATGTTAATAGGGGTTAGCCTGTCTCCATTCCTCCTGTAGTCCACAACCAGCTCCTTTATTTTTGCAACATTGAGGGAGAGGTTGTTTTCTTGACACCACTGTGTCAGAGGGATGACTTCTTCCCTGAAGGCCTCCTCATTATTGTTTGAGATTAGGCCAATCAATGTAGTGTCTTCGGCAAATTTAATTAGCAGATTAGAGCTGTGGGTGGTGACCCAGTCATGGGTATACAGACAGTAAAGGAGGGGACCCAGTACACAGCTCCTATGCTGAGAGCCAGACACGTAGGGGTGAGGAAGCCCACTCTTATCACCTGCCGGCTATCTGACAGGAAGTCCAGGATCCAGCTGCACAAGGCAGGGTCAAGGCCAAGGTCTCTGAATTTCCTGTCAAGCCTGGATGGAATTATGGTGTTGAATGCTAACCTGTAGTCCAAGAACAGCATTCTCACATAAACTTTCTTCTTCTCCAGATGTGTAAGGACTGTACGTAGAGCAGTGGCTATTGTGTCATCTGTTGATCGGTTGTGTCAGTAGGCGAATTGTAGGGGGTCCAGTGTGGGTGGTAGCAAGCTGCAGATGTAATTCTTGACCAGCCTCTCAAAGCATTTGCTTATTATTGAGGTGAGTGTGACAGGACACCAGTCTTTCAGACATGTTACCTTGGTCATTTTTGGTACAGGGACAATGGTGGATAATTTGAAGCAGGAGGGCACTACACTGGGAGAGAGAGAGATTAAAAATGCCTGCCAGTTGTGCTGCACAAATGTACTTTAAATCTTTGGTCCTAGACTCTCCCATGAACAGAAACGACTGCTCCATGTCTGTTCTATCCAGGCATTCAATATTTGGTTCCTCATTCCAAAATTTCACCTCATTCTTCAAAGCTCCAGCGAATACAGGCCAAGAGCCATCAAATGCTCCTCATAAGTTAACCACTTTAATACTGGGATCGTTCTTGTAAACCTCTTCGGGACCGTCTCCAACACCAGCACATCCTTTCTAAAACATGGAGCCCAAATACAAAGCTCCAGATGTTGTCTGATCAACATCTTATAAAGCTTCAGCATTACAGCTTTGCTTTTATGTTCTAGTCCTCCTGAAATAAACGCTAACATTGGAGTTGCTTTCCTTACTTTCCTTACTGCAAGTTAACCTTTTGGAAATGCTTCACTGGATCTCCCAAGTATCTTATCACCCCTGATTCTGAATGCTCTTGCCATTCGAAAATGGTCTCTGCCCTTATTCTTTCTACAAAAATGCATAACCTTACATTTCCATAAAATATATTTCATTTGCCATTTCTTTGCCATTCTCTCAACCTATCCAAGTTTTTCTGCAGCCTCCCTGCTTCATCAATACTAGCTGCACCTCCACCTATCTTTGTATCAAAGGTCCAATTTAATGTCAGAGAAATGTATACAATATACATCCTGAAATGCTAGTTCTTTGCAAACACCCACGAGAACAGAGAAATGGCCTAAAGAATGAACGGCAGATAAACACAAGAACCCCAAAGTCCTGCCCCCTCCTGTTCCACTCCCACCCGCGTGTAAGCGGCAGCAAGCAACAATCCCCCTTCCCCCCACCGGCAAAAAAAAAGCATCGGTACCACCACTGAGCACCCAGTGTGAGCAAGGCACAGACTTGCAGTTACCCCAAAGACTTTGCATCTCATCTGGAATTCAACATACCACAGATTCTCTCTCTCCCCAATAAGGGAGAAGGAGGTGTCTCCATTTTTCACTAGCAAGAGGGGAGACATAGCAAACAACTCGCTGGTTTACGACATTAAAAGTCCGTTACGTGGACTTCCAGTAAGATGGCAATTGTTTAGTTGCTCCGAACTTTTGCTCCGTTATTCTTCTTACCTTTGCACTATATGTCTCCCTTCTTAAACCTTAGTTAGGTACTTTATTAGTTCTCTTTTACCTGCCTGCGAACACATCTATCTTATAATGGCTACCAAAAGTACTAAAACTGGGAAAAAGGAAACTTCTACGGCTTTGTCGGCAGACATTCTCGCTGTTCTGGAACAACATCGACAAGATACTTTAATGGATTTTAGAACTGAATTTAGAACTTCTTTCAACCAGCTGAATGTCAAATTGGATCAGATTAATGCTAGAGTGGATGAACATGCTGAACATTTATCTCGCATTGACGTAACTTCTGAAGATTTAAAACGCCGTGTTCAATATCTTGAAACTCTCTGCTCCAGCCTAGAGGAGAAGAACCGTAAACTTTTTTCCAAAATGGTGGATCTTGAAAATCGGAGCAGACGTTGCAATCTACGAATTCTTGGTTTGCCAGAGGCCACCAAAAAGGGCTCTCCTGTTGAATTTGTTTCTAAGTTTCTCTGTGAGATCTTCAGGAAAGAATTCCTCCCGACTCCACCTGAGCTTGAAAGGGCACACAGGATCTATGGTCCTCGAGCAATTCTGGGTTCCCGCCCACAGCCGATTATTTTATGCTTTTATCAATACCAGGTGAAAAACCGTTTGATGATGGAGGCACGCCGCAGAGGTACTTTTGCTTTTCAAAATATGGTCATTCTTTTTGTGGAAGATTTTGCCCCCCAGGTTCTGAAGATGCGTGCTGAGTTTAAAGGTGTAATGAAAGTGCCCTTTGATCGCAGATTCAGACCCTCTCTCCGAAATCCAGCCAATCTTCGAATTACGCTTACTACTGGAGATTAGAAGTGGTTTAAATCAGTGAAGGAGGCTGAGGCGTTTGTTGGAAGTCTTCCGGCCATCCCGTCTCCTTCGGAACCGGCCTGATCTTCTAAAATGGTTAACAAGTACTTCCCGGAGTAAAACTATTTTTTCCAAACTCAGACTTTATTTGAATAATTCAGTCATTATCTATTGAAGCTTTAAGGGCTGTAGTCAATCTCTCCCTGGACTTGGTGCATTTTTTCTAAATAGATAATTTAAGTTTAATGTTTCCCTGCGAACTTTTAGATTTTACCTGTATAATCTATTTTATTTTTGTATAACCTTATTTATAGAGAACTACAATTGTCTTTAACTTGTTTTGGAGGTTTGGAGTTTTTATTGAAGGCCTCCCTGTTGGTTGATTCATAGTTTTTATTTTTGCTTTTTTTTTCTGTAAATAGTTGATAAGGACTCTCTTTGAATTTTATAATTTCCCCCTTTTCTCCCTCCCCTTTTTTTTCTCTTTTAATCTTTTATAATTTTTCGCGGGTAGGATAGTTTTAGTTTCCTTCTGATTTTCTTTGTATGAAGTTTTATACTTCTGTTGAAGTTGTTCCTATTTGTAATTCTGTTTTCTAGTGCATAAATTAGTTATTATTTGCTATATTATTTATATGGAACTTTTGTTAACGACACAGAACTGGAAGTCATACTTGGGTTAATTTTTTTTGGTAGAGCTAGCTGCTTTTTTAGGTAGCCATCTAATTTTGGGTTGCGAGGGGGGTGGATTCTCCAGTTCCAACACTACTCACTGTTTCTTTTGTTTTCCTTTGTTATTCAGGACATGTCTCTGTTTTGATTCTACAGATCTATGTTTACATTTTTGCTCCCAGACTGTTATTGTACTGCTTGATTTTTTATATGCCTGCTACCTTATATGCACTAACAATTGATAATGGTTAATTCACTTAAATTTGTGAGCTGGAATGTAAAGGGATTGAATCATCCTGTTAAAAGAAGGAAGGTCTTCTCGCATATTAAACAACTCAAAGCTGACATTGCTTTCCTTCAAGAAACTCATATTCATAGTTTTGATCATTCTCGGCTTCTGTCAAAGTGGGCGGGTCAGCATGTTCATTCATCCTTTGCTGCCAAAGCTAGGGGGAGGGGTCTCCATCCTTATTAATTCAAATATTCCTTTTGAACTCCATAATAAGATATCTGATACAAATGGCCATTTTATTATTGTTTCTGGTAAATTATATAATACTAAAGTTTTACTAGTAAACCTGTATGCTCCCAATTTTGATGATGATAATTTTTTTGAACATTTTTTCTCCTCGCTACCAGATTTAAACTCATACTCTCTTATACTGGGTGGCGATTTCAATTGCTGGTTAGATCCTAATTTGGATCGATCGTCCTCTGTTACTAGACTACCTACTAAATCTGCCTTAGCTATTCACTCTTTTCTCTCTAATTATGGTATCTCTGATATATGGCGTTTCCTTCATCCTACTGAGAGAGATTATTCTTTTTTTTCACATGTTCACCATACCTTTACTAGAATTGACTATTTTTTACTTGATAATCAACTTATTCCATTTGTCTATTCTTGTGATTATCAGAGTATACTGATTATGCCCCAATTACTTTGTCTTTAAACTTTCCTGGTCTCCCTCAGAGGAATAAACACTGGTGTTTACTATCGGATGATGATTTTCTAAAATTTATTAAAGATCAGATAACCTTTTATTTTAACACCAATACATCATCTGAAATGTCATCCCAGATTGTCTGGGATGCCATGAAAGCATATTTCAGGGGTCAAATAATTTCCTATACAGCAAATCTTAATAGAAAGTCCTGTGCAGATTGATTAGACCTCATTAATCAGATTAAAGAATTGGATCAACTGTATGCTCAAACTAAGAATCCTGAATTATACAAGAAGCGTGTAGAACTTCAAACTGAATTTAATCTTCTGTCTACTCGACCTGTCGAATGCCAACTTCTTGAAAGTAAGAATCGCTTCTATATTCATGGTGACAAATCTGGTAAATTTCTAGCCAATCAGCTGAGGCGTTCCAAAGCCAAACAACATATTACAAAGATCCGGAAGGAGAATGGAGACTTTACATTGGATCACTTAGAAATCAATGACGCATTTAAAAATTTCTATTCTCGACTTCATTCCTCTGAATCTTTGAAAGACAATATCTCTGTTGATCATTTTTTAAATAATCTGAATATTCCTTCACTTTCATCTGATTTTAAAGCCAAACTTAATGCGCCTATATCATCAGAAGAAATATCTTTTGCAATTTCTGCATTGTTTTCAGGGAAATCTCCTGGACCTGATGGGTTCCCTGTAGAATTTTATAAATCATTCTCTTCACTTCTTTCCCCTCAGTTATTTCAGTATTGTCTGACTGTTTAATAATGGTAAATTGCCACCCTCTTTTAATGAGGTATCTATTATCTTTTACTAAAAAAGGGTAAAGACACAACAGAGTGTTCCTCGTATAGGCCGATTTCTTTGCTTAATGTTGATGTTAAAATCTTGGCCAAAGCTTTGACTTATAGATTAGAAACTGTTATTCCCTCTATTATTTCTGATGATCAAACTGGTTTTATTAAAAACTGTCTTCCTTTTTTTAACATTCAGCGTTTATTTAATATCTTATATTCACCTCCAACTGAGATTCCTGAATGTGTTATTTCCCTCGATGCGGAGAAAGCACTTGATCATATAGAGTGGAACTACCTTTTTGCAGTTTTAGAAAAATTTGACTTCGGTCAAAGTTTTATCTCTTGGATCAAATTGCTGTATCTGTGTCCTACTGCCTCTGTTTTGACTAATTTTCAGAAATCCCAGTTATTTAACCTCAAACGTGGCACCCGTCAGGGGTGCCCTTTAAGTCCCTTTCTCTTAGATTTGGCTATAGAACCTTTGGCGATAGCATTTCAAAACTGTCCTGAATTGACCGGGATTTGGAGAGGGGGCGTTGAGCATAAAGTTTCTCATTATGCTGATGACTTATTACTTTTTCTTTCAAATCCATCTATATCCTTGCCTCCAATGTTTTCACTTCTTAATCAGTTTAGCCAGTTCTCTGGCTATAAACTTAATTTACATAAGAGCGAACTTTTCCCAATTAATAAAGAAGCACAAGAATTAACATTTCGTGATCTCCCTTTTAAAGTAGTTCATAATCAATTTACTTATCTTGGGATTACAGTCTCAAGGAAGTTTAAAGATCTCTTTCGTGAAAACTTTGCCAATCTTTCATATACTATAAAACAGAGTCTGTTACAATGGTCACCTCTATCTATGTCTTTGTTAGGTCGTATTAATGTTGTTAAAATGTATGTTCTCCCTAAACTTTTATATTTATTTCAATCAATCCCAATTTTTATTCCTAAATCTTTTTTTGATTCCTTAGACTCTATTATTTTGTCATATCTGTGGAAGAATAAGCGCTCTAGAATTAATAAAGTTTATCTCCAAAAATCTAAAAAAGAGGGTGGCATGGCTTTACCTAACTCTTGTTTATATTATTGGGCAGCCAATATACATTGTGCTACCTTTTGGTCTTTTTTCCATGGCCAACCCGAGTGCCCTAATTGGGTGGCAATGGAGTTGAGTTCCACTAAAGATTTATCTATCTCTGCACTTCTTGGCTCTGTACTCCCTAGTAGCTTGTCCAGATTAATTGTTAATCCTCTTGTTAGACACACTTTGCGTATATGGGCTCAGTTCAGGAAATTTTATGGTTTCCATGGTTTTTCCTTTTCTAGCCCTATCTTACATAATCACCTTTTTTTACCTACTACGTATGATTCAGCATTCCATGATTGGTATGGGAAGGGCATTAGACATTTTGAAGATCTTTTTATTGATAATCGCTTGGCATCTTTTCAACAGCTCTCTGCTAAGTTCAATCTGTCCAATGCTCATTTTTTTAGATATTTCCAAATTAGACACTTTATTAATCCTTTAATTCTTAACTTCCCTGAAATGCCTGAGAAAAATGTTATGGATTTCTTTCTTTCTATTAATCCACTAGGTAAAGGTTTAATATCATTTATTCATGAAAAATTAGCATCCTTATGGCGTGCCCCTGTGGATAAAATTAGAATGGCTTGGGAGCATGATTTAAATATCTCCTTATCTGATGAGACTTGGGACTCAATTCTCAAATCGGTTAATTCAACCTCTCTTTGTGCTCGCCATTGCCTTTTACAATTTAAGATTGTTCATAGAGCCCATATGTCTAAATCTAAACTATCTCGATTTTACCCTAATATTAGTCCTCTTTGTGATAAATGCAAAAGGGGTGAGGCCTCTCTCATTCATATGTACTGGTTTTGTCCTAGCTTGGAGAAATTTTGGAAAGATGTCTTCACAACGTTATCTTATATTCTGAATCACCACCTAGAACCTAACCCTTTAATTGCTTTGTTCAGTTTTTTGGGTGAGACAGATTTACGTCTGAGTTCAACCAAGTGTTGAATACTATCTTTTGCTTCTCTCCTGGCTAGACGTTTAATCCTCCTTAGATGGAGAGATGTTGCCCCACCAACACATGCTCAATGGCTTAATGATATTATGGCCTGCTTAGACCTTGAAAAAATTCATTATTCAGTTCTTAATTTGGATACAAAGTTCCATAAGGTCTGGGGACCTTTTATTGAGTACTTTCATAACCTTCCTCTTAACTGAGGTTTTTTTTTTCGGTTCCTTGCTTTCAGCTCCTTTTTTTTTGGTCATAGGCATCAATATCTTCTGTTGCTAAGTGTATTTACAGTTTTGGGGGTTTGAATGTCCTGATTTATACTCTCTATGTTGTGTTGTGGTTGGTCTGGAGTTTTTTTTTGTTGCGGGGCTTGGGGAGGATACTAACTTTACATGACTTCAATTTGGGTGCTTTCTCAATTATCTTCTTTTGTATTATATTATTATTGTATGTTTATTTTTGCACTGTATTAATGCTCTTCATTTTGATCTGGGTTTTTTCTATCTGTAGCGATGTAGAAAATGT
This sequence comes from Hypanus sabinus, assembly GCF_030144855.1. Classification (NCBI taxonomy): domain Eukaryota; kingdom Metazoa; phylum Chordata; class Chondrichthyes; order Myliobatiformes; family Dasyatidae; genus Hypanus; species Hypanus sabinus. Next base: position 20,782,021 of record NC_082709.1, read on the forward strand.
ATAAAAAAACTAATTTTAAAAAAAGTCCGTTACGTTGCTTTTTCTACAAGCCTTGCCATAAAGCCATCAATTCTATAATCCAGATCATTAACATATAACGTGAGGAGCAGTAAACCCAACACTGAACACAAGAACACCAATAGTCACCAACTGTGGTGAACTACATATACCTGTCTGGACACGCCCACCCCCCCCCCCCCCCCGCTGACTGCTCCTGTGGCTCCTCCCACTGACCGTGGCTCCTCCCACAGACCCCAGTATAAAGGCGATTGAGGCCTGAGCCCCGCCCTCAGTCTCCAGGATGTAGTATGGTGGTCAATTGCTGCTTGTTCTTTCTTCCAGCCAATAAAAGCCTATATCTCGCCTCACGTCTCGGAGAGTTATTGATGGTGCATCAATTTTATTGGCTGGAAGTTTTAAAACATGGAAAGTATTTTACGTCTGGAAAAATTAGACTTGGACCCCCAAGCCACCGAAACAGCTCTTGCCTTTGAACTCTGGCTTGCATACTTCCAATCATACTTGGAAGTGATTCCAGTGACTGAGCCTGCCACAATGTACAAAATACTACTATCCAGAGTAAGTCTGAAAGTATTCTCCCTTATCAGAGACCTGCTGACCTATCAAGGGGCACTGGACGCCCTCAAAAGACAGTACCTATGGCCGGGTAAACACCGTCTATGCAAGACATCGCTTAGCAACATAGCGACAGCGACCCAACGAGTCGAGCGCTGAGTTTCTCCGAGCCCTACAGACACTCGTGCGAATTTGCGACTGCAAAGGTCTGACAGTGGAGCAGCATTCGGAGCTGTTAGTACGAGATGCCTTCGTTACGGGGATCAGATCAGTGTACGTGTGCCAGTGGCTGCTGGAAAATGCTGATCTTACCTTACGCTCGGCAACCGAGATGGCCAACACACTGGAGGCTGCTCTGCACAATGCTGACGCTGTCGAGCTGCACGATCCCCCACCGGTTCCGTGGACACTGCAGACCCCGCCACCCACCGCTACCAGTCGCGAGTCCACGAACTCCCCGAAACTGACCACAGTTGCTGCCAGTCGCAATTCCGCGCAGTGTTACTTCTGCGGACTCGAAAAGCACCCCCGAAAACGCTGCCCGGCCCGAGAAGCGACCTGTTCCAGCTGTGGGAAGAAGGGCCATTTTGTCAAGGTCTGTAAGCCCTGAACCTTACTTATAACAGGGACAAATGTGTGTTCGGAACCACCCGACTCGCTATTCTTGGGTATCCATGGAGAACGGGGTCATTGGCCCTGATCCCGACTGTATGTTAGAACTCCCGCTTCCCACCACCCTCAGAGCCCTCAGATGATGCCTGGGCTTCTTTTCCTATTACGCCCAATGGGCAAGTCTACCACATTTCCCCTCTCTGCCGAGGCCTGTGCGGTCTTCAGCCACATTAAAGGGGACATTGCCAAAGCAACAATGCATGCGGTGGACGAGACCATTCCCTTCCAAGTAGAGAGTGACGCCTCCGATTTCGCGTTTGCTGCTACCCTCAATCAGGCAGGCAGGCCAGTAGCATTCTTTTCTCATACCCTTCAAGGCCCTGAAATTCGGCACTCCGCAGTGGAGAAAGAAGCCCAGGCCATTGTGGAAGCTATTAGGCACTGGAAGCACTATCTCACCAGCAAAAGGTTCACCTTGCTGACCAACCAGTGCTCAGTTGCGTTCATGTTCAGCAACCAACAGCGGGGCAAAATCAAAAATGATAAAATTTTGCGGTGGAGAATAGAACTCTCCACCTACAACTATGATATCCTGTACCAGCCTGGAATGCTCAATGAGCCCCCTGATGCCTTATCCTGGGGAGCGTGTGCCAGCGCACAGCTCGACCAGCTATATGCCCTCCATGCACATCTTTGCCACCCAGGGGTCACCTGATTTTACCATTTCGTGAAAGCCCGGAACCTGCTGTACTCCCTTGAGGACATCAGGACGATGACCAGGGACTGCCAAGTCTGCGCTGAGTGCAATCCGCACTTCTACTGTCCTGAAAAGGCACAACTTATCAAGGCCACCCGCCCCTTTGAGCGACTGAGTGTTGACTTTAAGGGCCCCCTTCCCTCCACCAACCGCAATGTCTACTTTCTCAACATTATCGACGTGTACTCGCAGTTCCACTTTGCCATCCCCTGCCCTGACACCACTGTCACGTCCGTCACAAAAGCCCTGCGCCAGCTCTTCACTGTTCGGATATCCCTACTATATCCACAGTGATAGAGGGTCCTCCTTTATGAGTGACGAGCTGCGCCAGTACCTGCTGGCTAGGGGCATTGCTACTGGTAGGACCACGAGCTATAATCCCCGGGGAAATGGACAGATGGAGAGGGAGAATGCCACAGTGTGGAAGGCCACACCTTTAGCCCTTAAGTCAAAAGGGTTGCTGGTCTCTTGATGGCAGGAGGTCCTCCCCGAGGCACTCCACTCTATCCGCTCTCTGTTATGTACGTCCACCAATGCCACCCCTCACGAGCGCCTATTTTCTTTTCCCAGGAAGTCTGCCACTGGGACAATCCTACCAGCTTGGCTGACATCCCCAGGGCCAGTGCTGCTCCGGAAACATGTGAGGAGCAATAAATACTCCCCGCTGGTCGAGAGGGTTCACCTTCTACATGCAAACCCCCAGTATGCCTACGTGATCTTACCTGATGGGCAGGAGAACACGGTCTCCGTCCGCGACCTGGCTCCCGCAGGAGCAGCAGACCACTACCTCGAACACTCCACGGTAACTATGAACCCTGTACCCGAGGTGACACCACGCACACCAGGCCCTACACAGACTCCTCACGACACTCCTATACAGGGCATCTCGCACGCGCATATACCAGGCACCTTGCACACACATGAGGGATCACTGACGCCTAGTGGGCTGACACCTCCAGTTAGGCCGGAACCAGCACAACCTCCATCTCTGGTGCAATCACAGCCGGTGCTATGTAGATTGCAGTGACAGATTCGACCACCTGATAGACTTAACCTGTAAATATACTTGTAAGAAACTTCGCCCCACGGGGACTCTCTTTTAAAACAAAGGAGGGGTGAATGTGGTGAACTACATATACCTGTCTGGACACGCCCCTCTGCTGACTGCTCCTGTAGCTCCTCCCACTGACCGTGGCTCCTCCCACAGACCCCGGTATAAAGGCGATTGGAGCCTGAGCCCCGCCCTCAGTCTCCAGGATGTAGTGTGGTGGTCAATTGCTGCTTGTTCTTTCTTCCAGCCAATAAAAGCCTTTATCTCGCCTCACGTCTCGGAGAGTTATTGAAAAGGCCTTTTTTATTCCAATTCTTTGTGTTCTGCCAGTCATCCAATCTTTCCTGTTTTAGCTGGAAACAACCTTTACTGCTCTGCTTTATTTAGCAACCTCATGTGCAGCAGCTTTTCAAAGTCCTTCTGAAAATCCAAGTGAGCGATATCCGCTGACTCTCCTTTGTCCCTCCTGCCTGTTACTCCCTCATCGAATTCTAATAAGTACATGAAGCAAGATTCACTCTTAAGGAAACCATGCTGACTTCGACCTATTTTATCAGGTGCCTCCAAGTATCTGAAAACCTCATCTGTAAAAATGGACTTGGAAATCTTACCAACCACTTAAGTTAGGCTAACCAGCCTGAAATTTCCTGTCATTTAATTTTAGTGATTCTTGAAAGATCACTACTAATGCTTCTATAATCTCTTCAGCTACCTCCTTCATAACCCTGGGGTGTAGTACATCCACTCAGGTGACTCAACCACCTTTAGACCTTTCTGCTTCCCAATTAAATACTTTTTCTTTAATAATGGTGACTACACCATTATTACACCATAATGGAGAGTATGACATGGGTGGCAGAGCGGAGGGCGCTGAGTAGGCTACGGTCAATCATGGAAAACCCTGAACATCCTCTGCACAGCACCATCCAGAGACAGAGAAGCAGCTTCAGCGGCAGGTTGCTGTCAATGCAATGCTCCTCAGACAGGATGAAGAGATCATTACTCCCCAACGCCATTCGGCTCTACAATTCAACCACCAGGGGCAAGACATATTAAGTGCCGGGGTTAGGACTGAGCTTAAGTTACCACTCAATGCACTTTAGTAAACTATTTAAGAACTTTTTAAAAGCTATTTATTAATGCTTTTTGGGAGGGTGATTTTAGATGCATATCATATTTATACTGTTAAATACTGTATGTAATTAGTTTTGCTACAATAAGTGTATGGGACACTGGAAAAATGTTGAATTTCCCCTTGGGGATGAATAAAGTATCTATCTGTCTATCTATCTATCTACACGCTCGTCTATCCCCTGACTCTCCAAATTTTTGGCATGTTGCCGGTGCCTTCCACAGTGAAGACTGATGTAAACTTCTTATTTAATCCACCCACTACTTCTTTGTTCCCTATTTTCCAGCAGTCCAATATCTACTCTTGCCTCTCTTTTATTCTTTATAAGTATGAAAAAAACTTTTGGTATCCTCTTTTATATTATTGGTTTTACTCAATAAAGATGCATTCACATTTGCAACAGTAGCATAAATCAGCCATAGTAATTTTAATACTTGTCAAAATTTTATTTGTATAGTATTCAATATAATCCACATGAGCTATCAAACATTATTTCACTAATTAATTTAATTTATTAAGATCATGATAATAAAATTGCCTTGGTAAAGGCATCAAGAAAATTATATTGTGAATTATCTGAATAAAATGATTTTGGTATGCTATTCTAACCTGAGCATGCAAATGCTTGTCACTAATCTTCACTTGTGACAATTAACTGCAAAGCAAATTTTTCCTCTTCTCCACACCGTTACTATTATTTATGAAACAAAAATAGGTAGCGAATCTCACAATAACTCTTTTGCCTACAGAGAAGTCCACGCCCAGACGGAGTGGTGCCAAGGAAACAACCTCTCCCTCAATGTGGAAAAAGCGAAGGGGTTGATTGTGGATTACAGGAGGAACAGAGGCAGGCTAGCCCCTAATGACATCATTGGGACTGTATTTCAGTGGGTGAGTAGTTTCAAATCCCTCAGTATACACATCACCAAGGATCTCTTCTGGATTGTACATACCAGGTGAAGAAAAGCACAAGCATGCCTCTTTCACCTCGGACGGCTGAAGATGTTTGTCATGAATCTTCAGATCCTCATGACCATCAAGAGCATCCTGGCTGGCTGTGTCATTGCCTGGTACGAGAACTGTATTATCCTTAATAGCAGGACACTGCAGAGAGTGGTGCGGACAGCCCAGTGCGTCTGTGGATTCAGGACACAGCGGCAGGTGTGTATAAATGGCCTGGAGGATCAGGGACTCCAGCCTCCCCAACCACAAACTGTTTCAGCTGCTTCCATCTGGCAAATGGTACCACAGTAAGGACAGAACCAGCAGTCTCTGGGACAGCTTCTTCCACCAGGCCATCAGACTGATCAATACACATTGATCTGATTGTGTATCTGACTGTACATGCATGTATACAAAACAATTATGTATACAACTTAGGGGCAATATCCTCCCATACTTCCCTTCCTTATTGCTTGTACATATTAACAGAGACGTTACACAAAGATTTTTACTCCTTCATGTTATGAGAGGGATGTAAGAAATAAATTCTAATTCTAATTCCGGTTACAACAAGGAATCCCTGTCTTCCACAAGACAATGGAATTTGTATCTTAATTTCTTAATTTCCATTGTATTCTTAATTTCCATTTTGCACTATAATGTCACTGTTGCAATAAAAGTCCTCTTTTCAAGTTCAGCCTCAAGTTTATCATTTAACCATACATGAGTACTCATGAATACAGCCAAACAAAACAGTGTTACTCTGGAGCAACATATAAAACACAGTACCTACGGTCACACACAGCACAAAGCACATATAACACAACAAGCACACGTAAGATAACAGTAAAATACAATCACACCAAAACAGACAAAAAATCCAGGACCCTGAATCCACGAATGTTATGGAAATCTTCAGTCAACCACAATACAGTTCGTCTTCCGCTGAGCGAACACACGGACTGCACCGTCTCCAGACTGGACGCCGCACCACACCACCTCCGGTGGAGCACCAGCTCTGACACCTCTCACCTGGGTGAGAGGTGACACCATGGCTTGAGGCCTAGTCCTGGCTAAGACTGAGGCCATGAAGCACCCCCTGCTGTCTGCCAATAAGTCAGTGAATCAGACTTGCAGATTTCCACGTGAACAATGTCAAACAGGGTCTCGCAATCATAAGAAAAGCAACTAAGATGATCACTCACTGTTACAGGCAGCGCACCTCCTTCTCGCACTGACTCCTCCAGTGCAGGCAGCAGCACAATCTACACCAAGTCCACCTCCTTCAGTTTCTCTGCCAACGAGCAACTCACTGATGGGGTAATCCTGAGGTACTTCATATCCAGTAGGATTTTGCAAACATAAAAAATACAATTATAAAAGGCAATAACACTCTTGGTTAATCCATAGAAACCACAGCAATCAAACGCACAGCCATCTTACTGGAACCTCAAAATCTCATCTGTAGTGATGGACTCTGAAATCTTGTAACCTCCAGCCATCAAGAACATTATTGGATAATCTGAATTGAATAGAAATGCCCTGCATTCATAAGTGTATTTCGTGACTTTTTGACACAACGTAATGGCTATGCTGCAGGGTATTGTTGTTTATTAGTTTATTAGTAGCAGAAGAACTTTCATTCAATCTTGAGCAGTGGAGCTCATGACACAGCAGAGGAAATGTTCCATGAAGCGCAATAATGCAGAAAGAACAGAGGAACAACAGTCCCTTAAAACCTTCATCTGAGAGCAGGTGTGCTCAAGGAAAAAGGCAACAAAAACAGAAGATAATACTACACAACCAGAAACAAAAATAACATGGGGAACTTCTACCACTACAAATCAGAGATTAAAACATAAAGTAGTTGTGAGAAAACAGTGTCAAAATAATTCTCTTATTATTAACATATTTATAATTTCTTTACCAAAACCTTGCCAATCTATGGGCTCTTAGGGTTAATTGGTCTCCTTGTCAATTCTTTGCCTGATTTCTTTTTATTTTAATGTACTAAACATATTTTTCAAAATCAATAACAATTGCTAAGTCTCATTAAATTTATGAAGATATTAAGCAAAAAAACAGACAAAATAATAAGAATAAATAAATCAATAAATATCGAGAACATGAGTTGAAGAGTCCTTGAAAATGAGTCCATTGGTTGTGAGAACATTTCAGTGTTAGGGTGAGTGAAGCTGAATGAAGTTTTGAGGGGTAATATCTGTTCTTGAACCTGGTGATGGGGGACCTGAGGCTCCTGTACCTCTTTCCTGATGGCAACAGTGAAAAGAGAGCTTGGGCAGCATGCTAGGCATCCTTGATGATCGATGCTACTTTCCTGTGATGGTGATCTGTGTGGATGTGCCCCATGGTGCAGCAGGCTTTACTCGTGATGTATCCACTATTTTTTGTATGCTTTTTAATTCAAGGGCATTCATGTTTTCAACCAGTGCATAATACAACCAGCCAATATACTCTCCAATGTACATTTATAGAAGTTTATCAAAGTTTTAGACAACATGCTGAATTTTCACAAACATCTAAGAAAGTGAAGGCGCTGCTGTGCTTTCTTTGTAATGGCAATTACATGCTGGACCCATCACAAAGCCTCTAAAATAATAACGCCAAGGAATTTAAAGTTGCTGACCCTCTCCATCACTGATCCCCTGATGAGTACTGGCTCATGGACCTCCTGGTTTTCTCCAAATGGTCAATAATCAGCTCTTTGGTCTTGCTGACATTGAGAGAGAGGCACCACTCAGCTAAATTTTCAATTTCCCTCTTATATGCTGATTCATCCCCACCTTTGATTCTGCTTATGACTGTGGTATCATCAGCAAACTCAAGAATGGCATTAGAGCTGTGCTTAGCCTCACAATCATTAATATAAAGCAAGTAGAGCAGGGGGCTAAGCACATAGCCTCGTGGTGCACCTGTGCTGATGGAGATTGTGGAGGAGATGTTGTTTCTAATCCAAACCGACTGAGGAAATCGAGGATCCAGTTGCACAAGGAGGTATTGAGGCCAAGATCTTGGAGCTTATCGATTAGTTTTGAGGGAACGATAGTATTGAATGCTGAGCTATAGTCAATGAGGAGCATCCTGATGTATGCATCTTCACTCTCCTGATGTCTCAGGGTTGTGTGAAGATGGCATCTGCTGTGGACCTGTTGTGACAGTAGGCAAATCGGAATGGATCCAAGTCACTCCTCAGGCAGAAGTTGACAAGTTTCATCATCAACCTCTCAAAGCACTTCATCGCAGTGGAGGCAAGTGCTACTGGGTGTTAGTCATTGAGGCAGATTGCCACGTTCTTCTTGGGCACTGGTATGATTGAAGCAGGTGGGCACCTCAGACCAACAAATCAAGAGGATAAAGATATTAGACAATACTCCAAACGTTCTCCAGCCAGTTGTTCAGCACAGGTCTTTAGTATTCAGCCAGGTACCCCATGTAGCCAGATGTTTTCCGTGAATTCACCTTCCTGAAGGAGACTGCGGGAGTTCATGGAAGTGCCTCCATGTTTTCATGGTCAAAGCGAGCATAAAGGGCATTGGGCTCATCTGGAAGTGAAACCTTGTCACATATGTTTTCCATTCTGGCCAGAATGTAATGTTCAATCTTAAAGTTATGAAATTTTTCAGCCAGATAAACTGCAGATTTTATGTAAAATTTACAAAAACTGTCCTAATCAATCCTTAGAGCCCTAATTAGAAATACTTCTTTCTAAAAACTAAGGAAGGTAAAATTATTTCTTACTTCCTTGCAGATTATTTACAATTGCAAAGCATTATTCCCTTAAAATGTTAGAATTTAACTAATCAGCAATTAGAGAGAGCATTTTGTGGCCGATACCAGATCTTTATTTCTGACAGAGAGATCATAAGAATGTTTAATTGACATTTTAAAAATGTGTTATATTGTTATTCCCTGACAGTCCTTTTGTGGTCTGACTATAGTACTTTTTCATCTAATTATTGTTGGGTTTCAGTTTAACTTTGTTGATACATTATTTTCTCCTTGTGGGTCGAAGTTGGAGGCAAAGTTGATGAAATTGACAAACTTGGCATGGGTACATAAAGCAGCACCAATACAGTTGTCAGTGTAGCTCAGGAGGAATTGGAGAGCACTCTAACCAAATAAGGATGGTGTAGGGAGCACCTTGTTACAGAAGATGATGCAGAGCACCCCACCCATAAGGAAAACATGTTTCTGATATTCTGTCAGCTCGAGAACAGCTGTCTGAATGATTGCAGTTTCTAAATGTCAGATCAGTGTTACTGTTGCTTTCTTAAAGTGTACATCTGTCAGATTAAATGAGAGCTATTAGATTCTGCTTTACTTCAGCCATGCAAAAGTCATCGCTCTTGCTCATGATCCAGCTGTCAGGTTTTAAGGTGAATTTTAATTCATAATTAGGTTCGATTAATGCAAAATACGTAAGAAAAATTCAACAATTTTTATACTAAATACCCAGAGTACTTATATAGATGTAACAAAAAATATTCCTGCAAGATCTTTCCCTTGTTTTTCATAAGCTTCTGTAACAAAATTGAGAATTAACTTAAGGAACATTTCAAAGCAGAGAAATTTGATACTAAGTTATCAAGACCTGGTGAACAAAGGGACGTGTGACTAACTGCATAGTACATGGTGAAAGATGAACAACTAGCAAAGTTAAAGTGAAAATAACGCGACAATGGCCATAGTCGGAAAAGTTGAACAATTTGATAGCTCTAATGAGGACTGGGAATCATATAATGAGAGGGTTGAACTGTATTGCAACACAAACAATGTCGATGAGCAAGCAAGATATTCGACAAAATTGTTACAATTTTACAAAATCACTTGAGCCCTAAGCTGCTGGTAATAGCTGAGATATTTAGATTTTACAAAAGGAACAAGTCAAAAGATGAAATGATTTCTGAATATATTGCAGACCTGCACCAACTTTCCCAATTCTGTGACTTTAGAGATGGACTCTCTGACACATTAAGGGACAGGCTTGTATGTGCCATACATAGTCAAAGAACTCAAGAGAGGCCTAACCTTAGAACAAGCATTGACCATTGTAATATTGTTAGAAACTGCAGCATAGGATGCAGCAGAACTGCAGAAAAAGGAGTTTAGAATATGAACAGACATAATATGTCCCTGAATGGTGCAAAAAGCCAAAGATGTTATTGATATGGCAAGTCCTCTGTTGGCCAAAAGAAACTGTTCAGTGTCCACAAAATGGTGGGGGGGGGGGGGGGAGCAAAGACAACTGACTTGTCTGTCCTTGATAAGACTGAAGTTTCCTCTGGCCAACATCTTCTGTTACAAGACCTCCAATGATGCAAATGAGTGTTGGTTCAAAGAAAAAGTTTGCAGGAAGTGTCACAGACAGTCACATAGAGAGTGTGAAAGTCAGACAAAAAGCACAACCAATGAGAAAAACCACACGGAGTGAAAAGTTTCAAACGCAACACTAAAGAAATGCACAAAGTGACTAAATGTGAAACAGAACCAGACAACAGAGAGTCTGACAAAGGTGATCTGTCATGCCTGGAATGGCATGGCTTTACTGAAGCAGATCATATGGATCACAATAGATATGTCTGGTGTAAAATTGAAAATGCAGCTGGATACAGTGTCAGCTTTGTCTATTTGTCTATTGTCTATTTCAGAGGCTGACTCCAACAGATTATTTTGTGAGCTACCATTAGAAAAGACCTTGGTGATGCTAAAGAACTACGCAGGCAAAAAACATGTCTCCCAAAGACAAAATGAAAGTGGGTGTGACATATGGAGGCCAAACACAGCAGTTAGGGCTTGATATGTTGAAAAGTGGAGGGCCAACACTTTTCGGATGTGAATAGTTGAGAAAAAGCCAAGATGCTCCAAGATATCCTAGGAATACAAGGTTACCTTGAAGACATCATTGTTACTGGCAAGAACGATGAAGAGCACCTCCAGAACCTTGGTAAAGTGATTACCAGGCTGAGTACGTATGGTCTGCGTGCAAAGGGAGAGGAATATGAGTTTTGCAAGAATGAAATCTGATATTGTGGACATGTTATTGACAAGCAGGGCTTACATAAGTGACATGAGAAGATTGAAGCAGTGCTGCGGGCATCCAAACTGGAAAATATGTCACAACTCATCATACTTAATCCTAGTAAACTACTACCATTGGTTTCTCCCAAACACTTCTAGCTGTTCTAGATGTTGCAGATAAGAGCAAAGTGGGAATGGTCAGAAACAGTATTCAAGGAAACAATAAGACAAACAACATCAGATGAACTGCTCCCCCATTATGGCCTATCTCTGCCCATCAGACAGGTGCATGATGCATCCTCTTGCAGTATTTAGTCACACACTACGAAAGATGAATCTGAACATCTGATTGGATTTGCTTCAAGATCACTGACAAACACAGAACACAACAATGCACAGATTGACCGAGAGGTCCTTAGTCTAGTATGGGGAATAAAGAAATTCCACCACTACCTCTACGGACTAAAGTTTACTCTAGTGACCAGCCACTTGTGTCCATTTTCAATCCCAAGAAGGAAATCTATGATGACTGTTACCTGGTTAAAATGTTGGGCACTTTTCCAAGGGGCCCACTCTTATGACATAGATTTCAAGGGTGTCAAACAATACAGCAATGCTTTTGGGTCATCATGCCTTCAACTGTTGGCAACTGAAGAAGAAAGGTCTTTATACTGTGACTCAACAGAGGTGTTTAACACAGCACTAGTGGACCCGTTGCCGGTAACAAATACTAAAACAGAATGGGAAACAAGGAATGACCTGACATTGCCAAAAGTCTATGAAATCACCGGCAAGGATGGCCAGCTCATGGTAATCCTATGCTTTCTGAGTTCTCAGTGATACCAGTAACTGTCTGAGTGTCAAAGAACCCTGTGGATCTTGTACTGTGGTTCCTTCTAACCTGCGCACCAGAATATTAGAGAATTTGCATGGAGCACACCTGGGTATAGTCAAGATGAAGAGCTATTTGTGGTGGGCAGGAATAGATAAACAGATTGGACTTGACCAAAAGCTGTTCAGGTGCCACAAACTTCAAAATGCACCCCAGCGGGCACCATTATACTCATGGGAATAGCAGTCTTCACCAGGGCAATAAGTGCATATGACTTTGCTGGGCCTGTTATGGACTTTGTGGTTCTGATAGATGCAGATGCTCATTTGAAGTGGCCTGGGGTCATACCAATGAAGTCAACCACATTAGAAAAGACTGTTTCTGCTTTCAGGATTACCTTCACCGGAAATGACTCGTCTGAACAAATGGTGAGTGACAACGCACCACAATACACATCAGAAGAATATCAGAAAAGACTGTTTCTGCTCTCAGGATTACCTTCACCAGAAATGACTAGTCTGAACAAATTGTGAGTGACGACGCACCACAATACACATCAGAAGAGTTCACAGAATTCACAAAGAAAAATGGCATCAACCATTTCAAGTCAGCTCCTCACCACCCAGTAATGAATGGGTCAGCTGTAAGATTTATCCAAACCCTCAACAAGTCCATTACAATGATAGACAAGGAGGACATTTCTCTACAGCACAAGGTGGACAATTTTCTTTTTGTGTATCGGAACTCTGTTCATGCGATGACACATCAAACACCTGCAATGATGTTCATGTGCAGGAATCTCACATAGATCTCCTGAAATTAGATCCATGGAGGGAAGTGCAGAATAAACAGTTCGGCCAGTTGCCAAGTAAATCAGCAAGGAGCTTCGAGGTTGGACAGAAAGTCCTAGAGCGTGATTACCAAGAGAAGAAATGGACACCTGGTCAGATAACTACAAGAACTGGACCATCAATGTACACAGTGGATGTTGGACTTAAGACATGGAGACATTATATGGACCAGACAGTGGATGCACAGCCAATGAACACACCTGAGCTGACTGCATCCAACAAATCGGACACATTGCAGTCACCGGACTTACCTCTCAGTGATAACCATGTCACTAACAGCAACATGACACCTACAATAAAAAAAGTTGTCTTTGACAAGACTCCTACCAAACCTGATGTCTCTCCACAGGTTCAGAGGTGCTATCCTGAAAGAAACAGAGTGCCATTCAATAGATTGAATCTTTAGGGTAGTGAAGTTAGTTATGGACTGTTATTGTGAAAGCATGTTTGTTTGAATTTGGTTTGTTAAAGGGAAATTGAATGTTTTGTTACATATACAGTTTTATGTTATATTAATTTAAATAGGGAGGAAGTCTAATGTATGGATCTATTTCTTTTAGAGCAATGAATCCAGAATAGAGCATACAGAATCCTTAGCACTGATAACTGTGCATTCACATTGATCTGTTCTCTGCACATGCGCTCTCTCTCTCTCTCTGCAATGTGAATACACCAGTTACAGCCATCTCCATGGTGCGTGCTTTTATTTATTTCACATGTAGTTGTACACACACAACACTGGTCGCTCTTTTTTTGTTGTTATTTTGGGTGATTTTGATTCAGGGTGACCTGCAGATAACGAGCGCTGAGCTGAGCTGTACATGCCTGGTCTCTCATTTTTGTGTAATTATACTCCTTTTTTTTGGTTGCTGTGTGTGCATTTTTTTGTAGCACATAGGGGGGGGGGGGGGATGTTTTCCTCTGAATGGGTTCCATGGTTTTTCTTTGTTTCATTGCTGTCTGTGGGGAAGGCAAATCTCAGGATACATACATTGATAATTAATGTTTTTTGTTACATCTTTGTACATAGCTGATATGCAAACTTTAGGGCAAAGGAGTTGGGGTATCTTTACCATAATTTTTTGCCCCTGAACCTGCTAACCCATTCTGATCTACTTTCCTTTGCAAAATTTTGTTTCATATATTGCATTTTATGTGCTGCCCATAAACATTGTACAAGGCTCTGCCATAGCCACTAATACAGAAGTGTAGGGTTGACTGATGTGTTTTATGGTTCACATTAGTAATACACATAACATTAAAACCAGAATCGAGAGTTATGGGAGGAAGGACAGACAGAAAACATAAGCAGAGTGACAAAAGCAGGGAGAACAACAAGCAGATGAGAAGCTAGAAAATACATTTAAAGAGGCTCAACGAGTGCAAGGGTTAATGTGAAACTGAATCTGGAATGACACCAGAGCTGTCCTTTTGCAGATCGCCACAGCTGAGGTACATTTGCCACAGGTTTGAAAGAAAGTTTACAGAAAATTCTACCAACATCCAACCCTTCATCTTAACTGGGACCTTAAAGAAGCAATTTTAATAGGCTATGGGGAAAAGGGTGCACATTTCAGTAATACATAAATTTGGTGTGCTTTTGTCTTTGTTTCAGAATTGCAATGTGTGCATTTATTGTTTACTAGGAAATACAGGAAAGCTCGAGGTTGTAGGCAGGGCTAGGCTTAGCTGTGCAGCAGCCAAGTGAGAACTTAAAGATCCCAGAACACTTCAAAATGTTATATTTTAAATATTTCAAAAAGCCCATCTCTAGTATAAATGACTAGTTTAAAATATAGAATTATATTTAATAATTGTGGATTACTATCATATTTATTTTGCAATAAACTGGATAAGATGGGGGTCCGTATTTGGTGCATGTGATCCCACAAACACCAGTTTCAGTGCTGAGGTTAATTATTTTCTTATTTATGGAGTAACACAGATTGTTTTAATATAATGAGCTTAAAGTAACAAGTTTTGCTATTTACTAAGTCAAATGCAAATGAGACAAAGTTACTAGATTCTAAAAGACCAATGAGTGTAAAGGAACTTCAGCTCAATATCTGCAGTACTTTAGACAAAGTTAATGCGCTTGTGGCACAAATCAGTACGAAAAAGCATGATTTAGTGTCCATTGCAAAAACATGGTTGGAGGGTGGAGATTACTGGGAACAGAATATCCAAGGATATCAGGAACACAGGTTATAGAGCGGGAGAGTTGAGGAACAGAGGAAGACATTCAAAGAGATTTTTTTTACCGTACTCAACATAGTTAAAAGCAAGGACAATAAAGGTAGGGAGAGTCAACCTTGGATAATTATGGAAATAAAGGAAGGCATCAAACTAAAAGGTCACCAAAAGAAACACCACCTCAAGGTTCAGGGGAATAGATTATACTACCCAGAGAGTAGTAAATCTGTGGAATTTTTTTACTCAGGGAAACATGAGAGGTTACTTCATAAAATATGCTTAAGATACAATTAGGTAATTTTTTTTGCATAGTATGGAGAAAAGGGTGAAAATGAGTTTATGGCCAGGTCAATCATGATCTGACAGAATGGCAGAGCAAGCTGAGCAATCCTTGCAGAAGTCTTAGTCATATCTATATAGCTGGGTGCCTAAGACTTTTGCACATACTGCAGTAATTTTATGTATTACGTTGCACTGCTGCCACAAAAACAAAACAGATTTCATGACACGTGATGATAAATCTGATTCTGAACTGGGTATCTATTGTGGATTGAGAGTGGGAAGGGGGTAGGGAGAGGAGAATCATGGTTGGGAAAAGAGAAAGAGAGAGGGTAGGGACGGGAAGCACCGAAGAGACATTCTGTAATTCACCCATCACACAAAATGCTGGAAGAGCTTATCAGGCCAGGCAGCATTCATGGAAATTAGTAAATAGTCGATGTTTCAGGACGAGACCCTTCATCCGGACTGTCCATTCTTTTCCATAGATGCTGCCTGACCTACTGAGTTCCTCCAGCATATTGTGTGTGTGTTGCTTTGATTTTCAGCATCTGCAGATTTTCTCTTGTTTATGATTAGACATTCTCTAATGATCAAAAAACCAATTGTTTGGAATCAAATAACCTTGCCCTGGTGTCAACACCTGTGCCATCCTCAGCACTAAATCCTCACCATTCTCAGCATCCTTTACTCCAGCCAAATTTAAAAACTCACTCTCCATTCCACGTTGACAAATACAGTACTCTGCAAAAATACTAGGACCTTAACTATATATATGTACCTAAGATATTTGCATACTGTATTATGGAAGGAAAAAGATGTCCCAATCTAGAATGACTATTGTTGTGAACAAAGTTAATTTACCTCCACTATTTCTTAACTCTCTTGGTTTATACTGAGCTGTGGTTTTACCAGTCCAAGAGCCCTTCTGTCCAAGCATTTAGGCAGTGAACATCAGCAGTTTATCAAACACAGCTATCAGAACCAGGCAGAGCTTCCATGACAACAAGGCCAGAAATTGGCTCGAGGTCTTACCTAAATCTTCGGTGTAAGATGTGACTGCGTACTGCACATCCACGGGCAATTTTTCAGATATCCATGTAGAGATGAATTGTTGTCAACTTCGCACTAATGGTCCTTGTGGTCCCACAAACGAACCTAACAAACTGAATCCCCACTGGTTGGCGACATCCATGTTTAACAACCTCAAGCAGCCTAAGTTCTAGAAAGGATTCTATTAATAGGTATAGAAGCACATACTCTCACTTCATGTGCTCCAAATGGAAAGGATCTGTCAAAACCTTGACCTTGTAAAATTACTGCAGCATCTTCTAGCAGCAAAGACACCATTTCAATCCAAACATTCTGTCAAAAATAGACACCCAGAACTCATTCTCAATGAGAAGCTGATTGAAAATGACCTTGTATTGCAAGGAAAATTTATTTATGCGTTCCTCGGATGTGTGTATTTTTGATGGAGTGCTACATACAGCAGCTGCCTTTGCTGCAAGAAAATATGTCAATATAAGACTTATGCCCAGCTTTTTCAGTTTCACTTCAGCAGCTCGTGGTCACTATGCCTTCAGTTTGGGCACTTTTACAACCTTCATGGTCATCAAAATGATTTACTGTCTTGGAATTGCTGGTTGCTTTACTCTTTTACTGTTTTGCTATTAAATGACTATACACTCTGTTAGTATTTGAGCAGCGATCTTATCTGGATAATAAAAAGCATACAGCAGTACCTCTTTACAAATAAATGACTCATTTGTTGAATTATAACCAATTCATCATTTTCAATATTTAATATCCTTGTGCTTTAAAGGTTTGCTCAAATACTGACAATCTCAACAGAAATAACTGTCTACTTAACACAAACCACATGGTCCAATATCCATAGTTGCAAAGTGGGACAATATCTCTTTGCAATTTACAGCAGGCATTCAACAGGCTGAATATCCATTGTGTTTAGACCTGGATTCCTGTAAGCCTCAAAATTATGTTAGCTGTGTGAGTAACAGACAAAATGCCAGAGGAGCTCAGCAAATCAGGCAGCACCTATGGAGGGAAATAAATAGTCGACATTTTGATCCAAGACCCTTCGTTGGTGTGAGTTCTGTTAAAGGTTTGTCATCACTGATATGAAGTGACTGAAAGCAAAAGGTAGCGACGATCCTCAGCAAATATTTAGTTGTCTTCTATTTTCAGCAAGAAATTGTTGTGAAATTTGTTGACTCTGCAGCAGCAGTACAATGCAATTCATAATAATAGAGAAAACTGTGGATTACAGTAAGTATACGGTATATAAAATAGTTAAATTAAATAGTGAAAAAATAGAAAGAAGTAGTTCATGGATTGAATGTCCATATAGAAATTGGATGGCAGAGGAGCTGAAGCTGTTCCTAAATCATTGAGTGTGTGCCTTCAGGCTTCTGTACCTTATTCCTGAAGGAAGCAATGAGAACAAGGCATGGGTGATGGGGGTCCTTAATGATGAACGTCACCTTTTTGAGGCATCACTCCTTGAAGATGTCCTGGATACTACAGAGGCTGATGCTCATGATGGAGCACACTAAGTTTAGAAGTCTCTGCAGCTTACTTTCATCCTGTGCAGTAGCCCCCACCCCATACCGGATGGTGATTCCTCAGTTAGAAAGCTCTCCACGGCACACTTTCAAAAGTTTTTGGAGACATAACAAATCTTCTCAAACTCCTAATGAAATATAGCCACTGTCATGCCTTTTTTTGTAGCTGCATTGATAAGTTAGTTCCTGACACTCAGGAACTTGAAATTGCTCCCTCTCTCCACTTCTAATTCCTCTATGTGGACTGGTGTGAAACTTGTCTTACCCTTTCAAAAGTCAATCAGTTCCTCGGTCTTACTGACGTTGAGTGCAAGGTTACTGCTACGGCACTACTTAACTAGCTGATATATCTCACTCCTGTACACCCTCTTGTCACCATCTGAAATTCTGAATACAATGGTTGTTTCATCAGCAAACCTATAGATGGCATTAGACCTATACCTAGCCACACAGTCATAGCTCCTAAACATGTACCTGAATATATATGACACAGTGCCAACCTCATCTTTGATTTCTTGGAGGGTAATTTTGTCCTTGGATAGCAGTGTAAACTGACACAATCAGACAAGCCATTAAATTTAATTCAGATTTTCAGTTCCATTGATTTGAGTAGGAATGAATAGACAACAGATTGATTTTCCCATTTTATTTTAAGCCATAATATCGACTATTCTCTCAGTCAACAGAAAATAAAATTCTTCTCTATATTTCTAGGGATAACCACCACAATCAAACGAGGTATAACAGCAAAATCAGGCAATCACTTATCTCTTATTTAAAGTTAAATATTTGACTCACTTCATGTTGCAGTTGGGCCCAATAGAAAGAAGTAATTTGAAAGGCTGGAATAAATGGCAAACAGACAGCTGAATTAATTTTTCAAAATTGTTACAGCTGTTCTTTTGTTACTCACTGAAACCAAAAGCAAACAGTTTATGCCTAACAGGTAAACTGAAAGCTTCACAAGCTAAGGAGAACAGGCAAGGGAAAGGGAGCACTCTTCCACAGAGCTAGTATTGATTTCAGGTAGGAATATTCTGTGTTGTAATTCTTCCGTGACTCTGCAAACGGTAAGCGGTTTCCGCCACTGCCTCCAAGAAGTTTGCATGTTCTCCCCATGACCGTGAGGGTCTCCTCCGAGTGCCTCGGTTTCCTCCCACAGTCCAAAGACGTACCAATTGGTAGATTAATTGGTCATTGTAAATTGTCCTGTGATTAGGCTGGAGTTAAATCAGAGGTTCAAAGAGCCAAAAGGGCCTGCTCTGGGAGGGAGGTAGTGTGGGATAGATGGATGGATACCACATACACAGCTACTGGAAAGTAACAGCTGCGAGAAAGAAAAGCATTTAGGAAAAATAGAGAAGCAAAAAAAGCTAACAAACATATAGTGATTCCCAGCCTTAAGAACAGGAAAAAATATCTGAACACACATATTCCATCTTCACTTGGCAGTGTGATTGGGGGGGAGGGGTTGTGGCCTACAGGAGGTCAACATCACTGCAAAACATTCTGTGTTTCTATCATTTAAGAGCACTATCACATTCCTGGCATGGATAACTGGTTTGATGACAGAGCTGATCAGATAATCAGTGCAGAGTTCAGTACTACAATATCTTTTGGATGTTCATGAATAGTTTGTGTTCTTTGAAGTCCAACATAATTTTCCCAAATGCCCTCATGCATTTGGCCGGTGTGATGTAGATATCACAATGCTGAAGGGGAGGGAGTTCCAGAGTTTTGAACAAATGATAAGGATGCACTTCTCATTCAAGGTGGTGTGTAATTTGAAGCAAACATGGGGATAGTGATGTTTTCATCTGCCTCTTTCATGTTGAAGGGACTGGGCATTTGGAAGGTGTTATTGAAGAACACTGGCCAGAGGTCTGTAACTTGTTCATAGTCAGCTGATGGTGGAGTGCGTGTGTATCAAGAGAACTGCTCTAAAATGTTCAAGAATATTACTAGCAATCATTTCCTTATCTGCCTTTGAAGGTAATTGACTTCTAACAACTATAACCATCTTTCTTGGTGGCAAATATGATAGCTGCCAGTGGAAAGTTTCCTTCAGATGCTCAACAGCATCCTTTAATGCCACACTTATTTAAATTTGTCATCTTTCTGTAACTGGAAAATAAGGAGTGTTGTGAATGGAGCACGCTATCATCTGCACTCAACTCTCCAAACAATTATACCATCAGATAAAAACATTGAAATGCTTCTGCTCAGGAAGATTAATGGTGGAAACTTGACCATCTCGCTCCAATTTTCAGTGAAAGTTATGATAACATGCTCTGTTTTAAGTCATAAATGTTGATATTGTTGGATGTTAACTTGTTGAGAATATTTCTTTCATCTGGAAATTTAAACTGATATTTTGAGGGAGAAATGGAAAGCAAGTGATACCAAGGCATTCTCATCAATTTCTCTTTATTATACATGTAATAAGGGATCTCTCACCCACAACGATAGACCCTCTGTTCCCCACTCTGACCTTTCACTTCCTTTCACCTGCCTATTACTTCCTCCTGGGTCCCCTCCCCCTTCCCTTTCTCCTGTTGTCCACTCCACTCTCCTGTCAGATTCTTTCTTCTCCAGCCTTTGACTTTTCCCACCCACCTAGATTCACTTATCACCTTCCAGCTAGCCTCTTCCCTTCCCCCCCCCCCCACATTTTATTCAGACATCTTCTCCCTTCCTTCTCAGCTCCGAAGAAGGGTCTGAGCCTGAAATGTCGACTGTTTACTCTTTTCCATGGGTGCCGCCTGACCTGCTGAATTCCCCCAGCATTTTTTGTGCACCCTACATGAATGCTTGACACAAATCATAAATCTATCCCACAGGGTTATATTGGTTTTTGAGTGGGTAGTTTTAAAGAAGATATCTGCAAGAGAACAATGTTGTGTTGCATGGTGTGGCTGCAGGGGGTATTAAATGTTGCCACACTCCAGGGAACCCTCAGCTGATTTATGTCTGGAGATGCAGGCCAGATCGTAAACTGCATCCAACATAATCTTGCATCAGTCATAATAGTTTCCATGTTTTCATTTCAAGTTAAAATACCATCAAAAACATCATGTATGGGAAGCAGTAATAAAAGGTTCTGTTTTTCATACAGAATGCTATTAACTTTAATTATTAATGAACAGACCTTTGGGCAATTGTGTCTACAAGAGTGTTGATTAGTGCAATTAAAATGTCACCTACATTTCATTAATTATGATTAGTTGCTTGAACTTTTGTGAAACTCCACAAATAATGAGTGGGTGTATATGTACACTGGAGCTGGTCAAGTCAAATTGTTTCCTTTTCCTGGCATATTAAACAAAGGGAATATATTTAGAACAAAGATATTTTCCACCAGTCAACGCTATCAGGCTCACTGCAGTTTACATTATCAACTTAGCAATGAAAGCCACTAAACAAACTAAGTACATATTCTAAAAAATACATTTTAAATGAAAATGTTCACAGTTTTTTTTGTATTATTCTTGGATCTGTGGTAATACTTACATCTCAGTCAAGCGATTGCAGATTTAATCAATGCCGGCGCTTTAGTACTGGTTAGACATCAGTTCCAAGGGTGTCACTATTACTGATAAAACCTTAATGGAGCGAGATAAAAGCAAGTCTTAGTGTAGCTTCATGTGTAAAAAAATACAGCAAAATATTTACTCCAGCAGTGCCAATTATCATAGATGACTGCTTGTGTTGACCATTTACTTTTCTCCTCAAATGTATGAGAATTGTAGACAGGTTCAACGTCACCTACCAACAGCTTCCTGTCTAGAAGTTGACAGGCTTGAGATGGTCAGAGACTCTGAAGACATCAGGATCGAACAACTTGTCCCCCAGTGACTGAATTGAGTGCTGTGGGGAAAAGATATCTGAGGTAATGTTGAGGTGAATGGGGTTTGGTAATATGTGTGATACAGTAATCACAACAGGGAAGCAGGAGAGTAGGGTATCCTGAAGAGAGAAGCTGAGGCTGTGAGCAGGGAGTCAAAGAATTGGATGGTTAGCTTGACCTTTCTTTCTGTGCATTACTCTTGCCAATGGTAATGCAGCCTGGATATATACGTGAACTAAAACCTAGGACTTCTTACCAAGGGAATGAGCACCTCCCTCTAGCTCTCCTCTACATCCACCAAGGCTTTCAATCTTCATTTCTGCTCTGGCTTTCTCTGTTAAAAAGTGAATGCTTTCCCTGAGATACACTTTGTAAAGATATTGTACAGTTCCCTGGTGTGAAAAGTAGACTCTTGATTGCACAGTCTACTTTATTATGACATTGGAACCCATTGCCTACCTGAACTGCACTTCCCATGTGACTGAAAACACTTATTATCCATTCTGTTATAGTTCTACCTTGTATCTATGGTAATGAATTGAACAGTACTCATGTGAGTTTTTCACTGCACCTTGGAAAATATGACAAATAGAAAGAATGTGCTGACTTTGGAGAGGGTTCGGAGGAGGTTCACGAGAATGATTCCAGGAATGAAAGTGTTATCACATGAGCAGCAGTTGAAGGATCAGGGCCTTTACTCGCTGGAATTTAGAGGAATGAGGGGGGAGGATATTACTGAAACTTTTCGAATGTTGAAATGCCTAGATAGAGTGGATGTGAAGAGTATGTTTCCTATAGTGGGGGAGCCGAGGACCAGAAGGCACAGCCTTTTAGAGCAGAGATTTGAAGGAATTTTGTTAGCCAGATGGTAATGAGTCTGTGGAATTCGATGCCACAGGTATCCATAGGGGCCACGTCACTGAGTGCATTTAAAGTGGAGGTTGACAGGTTTTTGATAAGTCAGGGCACGAAAGGTTATGGGCAGAAGGCGAGAAAGGGGGTTTGAGAGGGAAATGGATCAGCTGTGATGAAATGGTGGAGCAAACATGATAGGCCAAATGGCTTAATTCTCCTTCTATGACTTACAGTCTTCAAAATGCAAAATTTTATCATTAGAGTACAGATTTGTCACCATATACAACCCTAGGCTTTATTTTCCTGCCGGCATACTCAGCAAATCTATAGAATTGTAACTATAACAAGATCAATGAAAGATCAACCAGTGTGCAGAAGACAACAAACTGTACAAATCCAAATCCAAATAAATAGCAATAAATAACGAGAACATGAAATAACAAGATATGGAGTCCTTAAAGATGGCCTGAGAGTGATGCAACCAGTTAGAATGCTCTCCACAGTACATCTGCAGAGATTTGAGAGTGCTTTTGTTGACCATGACTTTAAAAATTGCATGGGTAGGGATTGCATGTTATTATACAGATATAGTAGGCCATGCATCTGGTTATGTCTCTAGCTCATGATAGCCCTCCATAGTTCATGTGTGGATTTCTTGTTGGGTTTTGAATCTCTGGTCTTGAAAGCCACAAATTGAACCCTCAGCAGACTGTGGTTCTCCTGATTCATCCATGGCTGCTGGTTTTTGTTAGACTCGGTATCCTCTCTAAGATACATGCTCATCCACGCAGTTCAATCCCACCATGGGAAGTTGGAGAACCTAAATTCATGAAATTAAGTAAAAGAAATACTTATCAATATACTAATAGACTGTTTTTATAAGGGAATTTTTTTCATGTACTCTCAGAATTGTTTCTAGGAACTCTCTTGCATGCCATGAACAATTCTGTAAACAAACACAGAGACCTGAATCTTATTTATGAGTTGACGTGGGCAAAGTTCCTGACCACAAAGCACCAAGTTCGCCACATAGCCAATCAGCGACGACATTTCCTTCCCACATCATAATTGTTTCTGAAATGATGTCCAATCACCTGATTGAAACGTATATAAAGGCCAAGCATTCGGAGGAAACACCACAAGGTAACATTGCACCGATGGTATCTCCTCGCATGCTGACGACACGCTTGCAACAGATTGCCAAGATTGGAGAACAACTCAGCTTAACCATCAACCACTCGAGTTACACATCGTCTGAATTACTTCCTAGCTCTGATCCCTGCTTGTTATTATTTGTGTTTAAAAGTAGCATTGCTTGGATTGATACGATCAGGAACAATTGCTTCAGAATAAGAAAACTAAGATACAGTATATAAAACACTTACTCTGTTCTGACTAAAAACATTAATGACACTGCTTCACACTAAGTGTTAAATAGATACATGGTAAAATCTGAATAGAATTGGAGAAAAAACTGCTGTAGATGAAACATATTATCTATGTACAAGTACAGGCTCAGTCCTGCAGTGCATACACAAATAATTCAGTAGAATTCCACTGAGCAAAGTTCTGTTATTCTACAAATTGGATATAAAGATTCATTTTGTTTTTCAAGTGTGCAGAGAAGGGAAAAAAGTATAGGAACAGATTTTCTGTGATCCAGAGTTGTTAGGTGGGTTGCATCTTGGTTCACACTGTTAATTTCAGTGCAATCCGGGGCACAGTTTTCCACTGGAAACCTGGCTCCCAGTACAACAGTGAGCCCATTGATGCAAGTTCTCAGCCAAGAATCAAAACAACATTGACAATGGTGAAGCCCTGACAAGCATTGATAATTGCTGGTTTAAAATCTAAAACTCAATTCAAGATAACTCAAAGCTACAAGTAATTACAGACACATTTTTTATAATTAAAATGCTTCAACTAATTTAATTCGCAAAATAAAAATGTTGGTTCATACTCTCTTGGCAGTTGACTTCTCTCATTGATTTCCAAGTGTTGTACTTGCTAGGGTGGCGGGATTGAGAAATGTCTCTACCAAAGGAGGTGTAAGGCACCCCTTCCCTCGGCTAGCCTACAGGTCACTCTTGGGCAAGATGTGGCACCTGCTTAGCCTCCCAATCAGAAAGCAGGTGGTGGATTGTCATTTGAGCAGCTAGTGCATATCACAAGTCCTGGTTATGTGACCATCGATGTCAGGCAAACAATCACTGAAGAATATTGACAATGGCTGGAGTTACCTGTCTTGTAAAGACACTGCCCACCTAGAAGAAGGCAAGGGCAAACTACTTTTGTAGAAAATTCTGCCAAGAATGATCATGATCAAAGAGCACGTTCGCCTATGTCATACAACACGGCACATGATGATGTTCTACTTGCACCAGGTTAAACTGTTGCATTTTACCAGATGGAATTCATAGCCTGGGAACTGGAATACCTGCAGAAGTTTGTCTATTGGAATCGATGACAAATAGACAAACCATGGCCAGCAACCTATTGAGTGAATAGCTACACTCCAGCCTCCATGTTAGAACTGCCCACTCGTGATTATCCACTGTCAGATCCAATGCAGGTCCTAGATTTAGACACAAAAGATCCACTATCAGATCCAATGTGAATGTAGATCCTAGATTTAGCACAAATGATTCTGCAGATGCTGGAAATCTTGAGTAACTCACACAAAATGATGGGGGATCTCAGCAGGTCAAGCAGCATTTATGGAGGGAAATATATGGTTAAAGTTTCAGGCTGAGGTCCTTCATCAAGACTGGAAAGGAAGGGGACAGAAGTGAGAATATTAAAATTGAGAAAGGAGAGGAGTACATGTTGCAAGTGATAGGTGAGATCAGATGCAGGAGAGGGTGGATGGGCAATGGAGGAGGGATGAAGTAAGAAGTTAGAAGATGCTAGGTGGAAGTGGTAAGGTTCAATATTAGAAATTTTAGCTAATATTTTAAAGTATTTCTCGGAGTATACATACATGAGATTTAAAATAGTACCTGAAATAACAAACATCACCTTAACATCCATCAATTTTTGAAACATACTGTAGAATTACAATGCATGCATTTTATTTTTCCATTAAAAACTTGCTTATGTATCATACAATAAAATTTGCAGTAATTGTTTTTAAACAGCAAAAACAGTTCAGTAAATAATTCAAGTTTCAAGAACAGCTTCTCTTCCTCCACCATCAGATTTTTGAATGACCAGCAAATCATGTAGAGCAAGTCACTAACAGCAATTTCTGCACTTCCGTATTAAGCTCTATAGAGTATACTCCAGAAATTGTTCAGTTTCATGATTAAATTGTAATGAACACTGATGGTTTCTTCACCATTAGACCTGCAAACGGAGGTCCGTATTTTCAGTTGATGAATTGGCAGACTTACTTTCTTGGAAAGTGCTTTTCCTCCTGATGATATAGAATTAGGTGTAAATTCTGTTTTCAATTACCTATTTTACTGATCTACAGCAAGATTATTAATAAATTTGCTTGAATAGGTAAATGTGAATTATTAAATAAGAGACAAGGAATTAAATTATTCAGAATGGTTTTTTTTAAAGGCTCCTGAAGAATTCCTCCCTGTAGGGGAAACTAGCACACAATACCTCAATATCTCATGGGTAGCATAACTTCTATTAAAGAATAATCTGACACACAGCTACAACAAAATACAGAACCCCTTCGGTTCGGCCAAGGCTGGATTACTGCACAGAGAAAGCAATGAAATCTCTCGTTATGTGATTTAGTGGAAAACCTCTAGCACTTTTAAAGTAAATCCTATGCATTATCATTTACAAGAGCATAGGAGTGGGGCTTATCAATGAATCATCCAACTCCTATGTCTTTCTTATTTTGAGGAGTTCGAGGGAGATTAGTTTTGAATGATGGACTGAGCTGGCTGTTAGTGGCTTGTTCCACATGGTTTGTTTTCTCCCCAGTCTTTTCCCAAGGTTCTGCTTATTCAGCTTACTACAGGAATTTGTAAAACAAGGCAAAGGTCATCTGTGCCCGAAGCTGAAATCATTTAGTATGCTATAACAGAAAATATTGGGTTGGTGAGGTGTGGTATGAGGGTGAATTTTTAATATTGCCTGGAGTAAGTTTGATGTTATTGAAGCATAGCCAGTGAATGTGAAGCAAACAACCAGGCTGATATAGCTGGCCTAGTGAAGTGGAGGCAGTGGCAAGAACCCTCTGGGTTCTTGATGTTTCGAGGCAAATAGTAATGAGCTGTAGTTTTTATACACAGTTAAACAATACTCATGTTCTCAGCCCTCACATATTTCAGGCCTTTTCTTTGTCAGTGTCAATCAGGTTTCTCATTTCCTGGCACAAATGTGCAACACATTTGGAACTGAAAATAATAACCATCCTGGAACTCCCAACTTGCATATGTATGGTGCTTCTGGCTCAGAACAGATGAGTTTCTCATGCTTTTACCCAACTGTCAAATTGTCAAACCAAATGGCTTCAGATTGACATTAAACAGCGATGCTGTAGCTAACTCAACTGCTGAGCACCTGTATTTCAGTTTATTTTTTAAGAAAAAGTGCTGGACTAGCATGATGGCAGAAAGCAAAATTAGTAAAAATACCAATTGCGTTAAATAAAAACAGAAAGATGCTGATCATCGCCTGCACATTAGCTGTTTATCTCCTCCTGCAGTCACCTTCTGGCCTGTTGCACCTCTCCAGTATTTTCTGCTTTTATTTCAGACTTCCAGCATCTGCGGTTTGTTTTTTTAAAAAGCAGTACTGATTTGGATATGGTTAATACAGCTGAAATGGCTGAGTGGTAATTGATTGTGGATAGGATTGAGTACAATTGAGAAAGTTTACTGGAAATAATAACATTACAGCCTGATCACAGGTTAAACAGCAAAAGTGAGTAAAGGTGCTAGGTGCAATCTCAATTATCCAGACCCAATGTAGCAGACTTATTTATGTATACAGTGATAAGGTCAATATGAATCTAAATATAAGGTAGCTAAGATCTCCAATGGATTAGTTTTGATTTATCACTATAGGAAGGAAGGGAATTGCAGAGATTAGACCAGGATACCAAATAGATTGGAGAATTTTAAAGAGGATGTATGAACTGGATTTATTTTCTCTGGATAGAGGAGGCCAAGAGGACACTTGACAAAGGTATACAGAATTATGAGGGCGAGTGGATAGGGTAGATAGTAAAAATCTTTTCCCATGGTAATTGTGACTACGATCAAGACTGCAAAGATTGAGAGGAAGTAGGCTTAAAATGGATCCGAGATGGTGGTTGGGGGGTAGAGAATTTGATTGAACTTTCAACAGAAAGAAATATTGCACATTTTTGGCCAACAAATTGAGAATTTATTTGGAATTTAACTCTAACCCAGCTTTGCTTTACAAGCTTCATAGTTCCAAAAAGGTAAAACGTTCAGATACAACATTAATAGAATAAGCCAATTGGTATTTTGCATCTGCAATAAGGATTTTTATTCCTTACTTTTTCTTAAATTATTTCAAGAGATGTGGATTATGGGCTTTCCACCTCCGATTGGCCTTGAGAAGCTGGAGGGGAGTTGCTTTCTTAAACCTCTGCTGTCCTCGAGGTGCAGCATACCCACAATGCTAAGGATTGCCAGGATAATCAAAGACATTTTTCACAGATCAGGATGGAGCATGGATGGGAAGGCAAATTCCAGGTGGTGGCACTGTTACACCTCTGTTGCCTGTCTTGGTGGCTGGTAGAAGTCATGGGATTGGAAGGCGCTGTTTGAAAAGTCTTGGTTAGTTGCTTCAAAACATCATCTAGAAGAGCTGCTACTGTGCTGTATCCATAGTGAAGTGAGTGAATGAGGTGCACATTTATTGAGCTACGAATTTCTCTTTCCTTTCAATGGAAATCTCAGCTATCTTGCTTATACTTAGGTTCATATTAACCTTTATTACAGGGCAGGTGTATGAGGTTGAGTGGGATCCAGGATCAGTTTTAATGGAATGGAGGAGCAGACTTGATGGGCTGAAAGGCCTTTCTGCTCCTCTGTCTTATATGTTGTCCAATATGCCTTCTTGTCTACTGCTAAATTTGTGGTGTTAGCTAGATTTTATCTTGCTGCATAGTCTTTGGAAGGCGTGTATGGTATCTGTAATCTATCAGACCAAGTGTGGGCATTGTCCAGATCTTGTTGCATTTGCAGATGGACTGCTCTTTATCTGGACAGTAATATGCATAGTGCTGAACATTGTAGGATCTTCGAACACTCCAGATTTCTTAACTTACGACAGCAAGTAGATCATTGCTGACATAGCTGAATATGATTGGACCAAGTATACTACTCCGAGGAACTCCTGCAGAGATTGCCAGTGGCTGAGAAGATTTCATTCAAAACACCACAACACATTTCTTTTGTGCTGGGCATGATTCCAACATAATAGGAAATCAGCTTTGAGTGAAAAGATTAGATTGCTTACTCATTCCCTTTCACTTTCCCCAACATAGTCACACTATCCAAAATAGCAAATCAGGACCCAATTAAATGGCAACAATTCCTCAGCAAATCACCTTTAATAGAAATAGAAACAAACATTTGAGATCACAGTGATTCTGTACATTCATTAACAAGCTTGAATTAGTAACAGTTCCTTATTAAGATAAAATATTTTTGACTTGCAAAATACCTAAAGAATCCTATTGAATTCATAATTGCAATAATTAGTTTATAAAAAGTTCCATAAGAATGGTGAAGAATAGCAATGAGTGCAGATCTTAAAATACAAGATATTTCAGGTTTTCACAGCCATTTACAAAAGACACAACAATCAAGCTGGTGAAGAAACTCATTGGGTCAAGCAGCATCTGTTTTGGGCTTGGAAGTCTGTGTTGCATCAAGGAATTACTGTGGTGCGTCATGATTCCAACATAAAAGGAAATTAGCTTTGACTATACATCAGGGTCTGAACTCAAAATGTCAACAATTCCTCTCCACCAACCCTGCTCAGATCACTTAGTTTCTCCACCAGATTGCATGCTGTTCCAGATTTTAGCTTCTGCAGTGCCGTATCTCCAGAAAAGATGCCATCTTTTAAAAAGTCAAAAGATAATGGGACATACGGCTTGAAGACACATTTTATCAAACCAACGTAAATTAAAAGTAAATCCATTTATGATTCTTTAATGTTACTCAACTGATTTCCAATTTTAGTAGTCTTCAAAGTCAGTGACATTGCTGAATAGCACAACATCCATAACATTTTAAATCAAGGTGAACATGCTACAATAAAATGTTTATATTAATATGAATACAGAAATAGATTAACACTGGAATTAGCAGCAAATATTTACCATTTTCCCCTTTAAACAGAGACTGTAGCAGTGTATATGATTGTACCCATCAAGTAAAAAGATCCAGGCTCATAAATTTATATTTCCTTCATCAGATTTATTCTTACCACATCTAGTACCTATTCAAAATTATCAAAGATTCTCAGAAAGGTACCACACTTTTAACACATTACACACACTTCCAGTGAACCTAGTATGCTCAAAGTGAGCGTGGAAGTTTCCCTAGTGCACTTGAGGCCAAACCAATGGAACTCAAGATAAAGGAACAGTGAATCTTTGAAGTTGATGGTATTATGGAAACTTGTCACTTCATCTGCTCAGAGTTGCCGGGTGAATGCCCTAGGACAAAAAAAATGCACTAGGCCACTTATATTCCCAGACTTTCATAGTCTACCCTAGCTTTTCCTTCTCCCAAACTTGGGTTTAGATTTTCCCCATCATATGGGACACTTTCAATATGCCAATATTAAAAAATTAGAGGATCAGAAATGTGAAAAATAAGAGTATTCTTCTGTCAAAGGCAAGAAAATAAAAGCAATGTTTAAATCTACTAAGAATTTTAAGACAACCTAGTACTTAAGGCAGATTGCCCATTGCAAAATACAATGCATTTGCAAAGTTATTAACAGCTATTAATGCCAAGGAAACAGAAAAGCAAAATGTCAATTTTTGCAGCATTAATTTCTGTCAACTTTATCAAATAGATTAATTACAATTAGAAAGTTATTTTCCCAGTCAACTATGATTCACGATTTAATGTATTTAAATTTTATTCTGCCTGCTTTTATCTGAGAATATAGAAAAGCACATACCTGAATGTGTTGCATTGTACAACAAAACTATGTTCAATGTAAAATATTTAAAATTGCAATTTTAAGAAGCTAGTCTGTAAAAAGGATTCGTAAAGCTGAAGTTAACAGATCAACAAAATATATCCTGATATTAGATATATTTAAAACCAAAAGGGCATCTTCAGGTACGCCATCTTCTTACTTGCCACTACTTTCAGGCTTGCTTATCTGAATAAAAGTCAGTATGCACTTTTGATGAAGGAAAAAGTGACTTCAGGCAAACCACCAAATTATAGCCAGAGCTGTTGTGATGCCATTGAGAATTGCCATATTGTAGCCCATGTGGAAGGAATGACCTGTTATTTTCCTGGAAAAGAAAATTTAGAAGTTATTTATTAACTAAAACTCCAAAGCTTGCAAAAACAATGAACATTCAAACCATGGCATGAGTTATCAACAATCTAAAATCTAACACTTTTACAACAGCAATATTTCTTACAACTCAAAGCATTTGTCAATTGTTTTTATCTATGAATTTTGATTTATTTCATTCACTACGTATTTTACTGAAGGTAATGGTTAAAAATCCAAATCCAATTCCCTTAATGGGTTCAAAAATTGCCTCAATCCTTCACATAATATGCAGTCTTTCGTTGATTCTATTGTGGTTGTTATTTTATTATGGATTTATTGAGAAAGTCTGCAAGAATATGAATCTCAGGGTTGTATATGGTGACATACATGTACTTTGATAATACATTTACTTTGAATTTGGATTTTATGTCAATCTTCATTATTATAAAAAAATAATTCAACCACGGCATCAAAAATGTTCATGGAGAAGATCAATTAGTTAAGGTGGTTAAACTTAGTTGTTGGTCATTTTCTCAGCAATCTACCAAAATTAGGTATCTGGGAATGGCAGCACTTTCTGCCTTCAAGTTGATCTGCTTACTGCATCCACCTTATTTGGACTTTTTATTCTTCTCATTTAGATTATTCAACAATTTATTGATTCAATATTGTAATCTCCATTTAAGTAGTTAAACCATCCTAAGATGTACACAGATAACCTCAGAATGCAACAAAACACAACTTTAAAATGTTACAGCAAGTTAGATTTAAATTTTATTTCAAAGTAGCTTCAAATTTTCCCCACGATACACTCCTTCTACCCACTCAGCTGCCTTTTTGCCTTAATAACCTGTACTGCTTTGTCCTCTGCTTTGATTTCCACCAGTCAAAAGCACATTGATGACTTGGATGAAGGAAATAATTGTATTGCCCAAGCACCTATCCTTGCAAATTTGCATTACCTAGCAGCCCAAAAATAATCCCATGTTTTGTCAGGTAATTAAATCTTCTATCCCTGCTAGTATAATAACCTCAACTTCATGAGCCGGAACCTATCAGAGTCAGATATAGTACAGAAAGGATCCTTCATCCCAACAAGTCAGTAACACCTACTTATACAAGTCCTACATTAATGCTTCTTTCAACAGTTTCCCTCTTGTCTTGTCAACTCCTCCAGATTTCAGCACTCACTGACAAACCAGTGGCAATTTATAGTAGCCAATTAATCAGCACATCTTGATGAAAACAGAACACCTGGAGGAAGGAACAGAAGTGGAGGGCCTTAGGGTCAATGTACAAACTTTGCACATAGCTGCAAGGTCAGGATTCGAGTGCAGTGGCAGCAGCAGCACTAGGTCACACTCGTGTGTAATAACCTTTCATGGTGTGATCAAATGCCTTTGAAAATGCAACTTGCTCCCCTTTATCTACTTTTATAGTTACATCCTTAAAAAAAACCCAGAAAGCGTAACCACCAATTAAAATAGTCATGAACATTGACAAATTAGACGAGCAGAGTACATGTGACTACCTACTAGGAATACATGTAACATCACTGACTTACACAACTATCAAAAACAGGTTAAACACCAAAGATGAAAATATAAACACTATTTATACTTAAACATATACTTGTATTGTTAATGAAAAAATGCCTCAAAATAAATTGGATGATGGCACTATACCTTTGTTCAATTTCAGATTCATTGATTTAATTAACAATCAAAAGTCAACTGTTCAAATTAAAAAGGATAATCTAATCTAAAAAAAATACAAAACAAAGATCTGTGGCAAAATTATTTTAGACTTGACATTTCTTCTTACTACAACTCTGAAGGCTGTTGGCAACATTTTCTTACCACATAGGAATACAATACTTACTTTCTGAAAACTTCATTGCACTGTAAAAAATTGGATGCTTATAGCTCAGCAAATATTGATTATATTGGATGCCAAAGAAAATCTGACCATGATAAAAATTACATTAACAATTACATTTTGATATTTCTACAAAACAAGTATAATCATTTACACTAAAATGATGGTTTGCAAAATAGCAGCACAACCATAATGAGTACTGGTCAGATGAAATTTACTTTTATTGAGAGAAGGAAAGCCCACAATGTAAGTGCACTACTATATTTGGTGAAAAACTTGTTCCAGCTAATCACTATTTCAACTCTAAATTGCAAAGCAACGTCTCTGGCATTTCATAGACAAGAAATTCTGCAGATTCTCCAGAGTAACACTGACAAAGTGCTGCAGTAACTTAGACAAAGGATTCAAAGTACATTATCAAAATATGTATAAATTATACAACCTTGAGATTAGTCTGCTTACAGGCAGCCACAAAACAAGAAACCACAGAGAAAGAGAAAAAATATATTATGCAAATAATATAAGCAAGCAACAGCATTCCAAACCAAATAAGAGTTCATAGACCCAAATCCTTGGAGCAGCTGGATTAGGCAATCTCAGTTATCATATAGCAGAACAAATTGCCACGTGGTTCCCAGACATGAAGCGCAAAACAGCAGGAGCTGTCTCACAGCCTCAACTGTGCTGAGAGAGGAGAGAACATTGTGGAACAGTGAGTGAAATAGGCCCAATTCTCACCTCCAGTCCTGACACCCTGCTTTTCCAGTCCATTTGGGCTGGTGTTTAATTCATCCAAACTCTGGGTAATGCTATGCACTGGGACCCAGGCCCTTCCACCCAGTGACACACTCCAGACCTAAACCCCGCCACCCATTCTTGACTGATCCAAGTTGGCTCTGCACTTAGAACAATCGAACCTTGCACCCAGTTTAGGTGGGCAAACATTGAGATGCCACTGCCTCGACTCCTCTCTGAATTTCTCATTCCAACTCCATCTCCTAAACCGTCATGGACACATTACCCTCTGATTTTGTAACACACCAAGATGGCTTATCCCTTGAGTCAGCTTCACCTCTGCTCGCCTCTTCATTGTCTGCAGTGATAGTTTACCACAATTTACCTCAGTGTTATTAATGAGGTT
The DNA here is from genome assembly GCF_030144855.1 of Hypanus sabinus. Classification (NCBI taxonomy): domain Eukaryota; kingdom Metazoa; phylum Chordata; class Chondrichthyes; order Myliobatiformes; family Dasyatidae; genus Hypanus; species Hypanus sabinus. Next base: position 20,816,066 of record NC_082709.1, read on the forward strand.
ATTAGTTGTACTTTTTACCTTCTGAACTACCAGTAAGCTGTCACCTAACTTCAGTAGCACCATCTTAAACCAGAAGCAAGCATCTATGGAAAGGTCGATGTTTCAGGCCAAAACCCTTTGAAGGGGGCAATAGCCAGAATAAAACCTTTCTTTCCACAGATGCTACCTGACTTGTTAAGTTCTTCCAGTATGTTGTGTCTGTCTTTGGCATTTCCCTGCTATAACACCAAACCACTTTACACTGACACAAGTCAGCAATATACATCTGTCAACGTCATTTATCTTACTTTAATATAGGCTTTTTCAACTAATTTGAGATCCACAATTTTGGACAAAATAGTGGATTCTGGTTATTTGGGCCATCAGTTAAATAAATAGACACTTATTTGGGACAACTCTCAAAGAACAAAAAATAATCAAGAAAAAAGGTAGGGTTTCCTTCATTTATTTAGGACACCATACAACTTAATTAATGTTGAACGGTTTCTAACTCGCGTCAGTCATATGCACTTGCATTGCTGTTAGACATCACACTGTGCCTAGAGAGAACAGTTTTTCTATAGTGTCAATTGCGTGTGTTTGAGTTCAAAAAGCAGTGATTTTTGTTACTGATAGTTGGCAAGAAATAAGCAGTAAGAAAATTCAGAACTGCATTGCTCACTGCAGTTTCAAGCATTCAGGCTTGAAGATGCAAGAAATAGCCGTGAATGAAAATGAAACAATTTCACTACTTCAGCAAGTTAGTAACTACAAAAAAATTTGAAGGTAATGACAATCATCTTGAATGTTACACTGAAAATTTGGAGGATACAATCAAAAAAATTGTCTATAGGCAGTCCATTACCTGCACTAGGTGTGTGCTGATTTTCTTCATTTACAGTCAAAAAAAAGAACATCGCAGTGTACACTAATTGAATTCCACCGTTGATAACTATTGGGAACTCATTTTATAGTACTCTAGTATTGGTGTTGTTCTAATATGTTCTGTATTTCATTTAAATACCTAATTTGTTACTCAGTTAAAATTAGTGCCTTTTTAATACCTCTTTAACATTTCCATGAAGTGGGTTAATTGGACCAAAATATACTGGTCCCAATGTGTCCCAAGTAAGTGAAATCTACAGTATACAAGAACACATTACCTTGTGGAAAATACGAAGTTCATCAATCCTCACAAACAGCACTGAAGTCTGTTTCACTCACTGCAATTGCATTATAGTTAACAAAAGCTTTCTGGTAAGTAAGACTCTGGTGTAATGTTAAACTAGCTTGTAAAACGATTTGAACCAATACGGAACAATCCCAAGTGAAAAGGGAACTTATTTTGTCAATGTAAACAGAAAAATTGTTAACCATAAGAATAGAAGCAAAGAGCAGAATCTCATCTGTAAATGAGCAGAATGTTATTTCTCAGCAAGCTTAAATTAGGCTATATTTGGTCACAAACTAGGAAGTATCTCAACAGAATGAAAAATTAACACATGCAAATTTGTGTGCATATCAAAATAAAGAGGCCAACTGGAAACAATAGCTGTTCCTTTCTGCTGATGCTACATGACCTGCTCAATGTTTCCAGCGATTTTAGATGCTGCCTGATCAGTTGAGTATCTCCAATTCAGTGCCTTATTGTTTTCTGTTACAAGGGCTCCAATTACAGAATGCATTTATGCAAATGTCAGACCTGGTTTAGATAGGTACAGTACTGCAACATCAAATCTTGCCAAGTTCAACAGCTGGACAAGCTGTTCCACTTGCCATAACTGATTCAATCAAATACTGTAAAGATGGTCTAACTGTTCAATGCATTCAGAAGTTCAATCTTTGAAAATAAAATTTTCAATCTCTGAAGATAAAATTTTGGCACATTAAGCCCAAATTACACATTTAGTTTAAAATAAGATTTGTTGTAATTAACATAATCAGCTCCAGAAATGTACTGTATTTTCACTCTGACGTCTCCTTTCTTGGCAGATTCTGAGAAGAAAGGTGCAGATCTATTTATTGGTGTTGAGTTGTTATTGTCACATGCACCAAGATAGTGAAAAGCTTATCTTGCTTACTGTTCATAGATTAAATCATTACATAGTGCATTCAGATAGAAAAGAGAAAAACAGTAACAAAGCTGAATAAAGTAAAAAGCTAGAGAAAGTACACTGTATGTAAACAATGAAGTGCAAGATCACAATGAGGGAGATGGAGGTCAAGAGTCTGCTAACAGTGGGATAGAAGCTATGTTTGAGCCTGGTGTTACATGCTTTTGGGCCACTGCATCATTTGTCTGATGGAGGGGGGAGAAGGAGGATTGCCAGGGTGGGTGGGAGGTTTGATTATGCTGGTTATGAGAAGTATAAACAGAGCCTCTGCAGAATCTCCTGTGTTTACCTTAGAGGATAGGCTGGTTTCCATAATCTGCTATGTTCACAACTGTCTGCAGTTTCTTGTTGTCACAAGCAGAGCCGTTGCCATACCAATCTGTTCTGCATCCAAACAGGATGATTTATATGGGGTATCAATAAAAATTAAGGGTCAATGGGGAAATGGCGCTGTGTACATACATCTACTGATGCCTCTGGACACATCTTCAGTGATGTTCCTGGAATCATCAGGTGTTTCAGGTCTTTCAACATCATACACCCTCCTCCAGGTGACCCAGCCAGGGCTGATCAGAACCCAGCTTGTGTCCAGATGGCTAGCTATTTATGACTCCAAGGCTCCCCTCTTTTGAGCCACGTCCATCTTGAGGCCCTCTCTGCCACATCGGTGGTACTGTGGATGGCTCTCCTCTTCTTTCCCTCGTTAGCCTCAAGGCAGTGGAGGTCATATTGTAGCGCCTCATTTCCTAGCGTATCCGAACCGACTCACAATTAGATAGCCTACGGGGGTTTGCGAGCACAGAGCTTTGGAGCCTCTTCGCCATGGGGGGCCGGTTGACAGAGGCTTAAAAGTGAGTCTGAAGTTTTCGAATAAAGTTTTTCCTTCGACTGCAGCTACCGACTCCGTGTCGTAATTTTAGCGCTGCTTGTAGCACACCGCTACAATATCTTGATTTCTTGTAAAAGTTAGGTTGCCCAATTTGAATACTGCAGACCTAGCCATCAGAAGAGAATGGGCCTTCCAGAAAATCTATGGCTTCCAGTTGGAACATACTGGGGATTTTTTTTTGGAGAAAACAGCAGTACAATGAATGCCTTCACTATAAATTATAACCCAACAACTGCTCTGGGAGCTGTGTAATCACCTAGGAAAGAAATAATATCTCCTCTCCAACTTGAAGAATTTACAAAATGACAAATGCCATTTTTCAGTTCCCTGTCTTGAGTAATCCCAGCAGCTAGTTTTTATTTCCAAGTTTCACTAGTTTGCTGAAGCTCTTAACGAAGGAGTACAATCTGCTGGCTTGCATCACCAACAGCAATTTCTAGATTTTAAATTATGGTTTATGCATTGACAGAAATATCAAAGTTGTTCTCAGCTTCACAAAGTAATTATGATACATGGGGACTTTTTGCTGTGATTATTTTACAAAAACCAGGTCTGTACAGCCACTGATTGAATCACAAACAATTTTACTTACATCCATTTCTTCCAATATGTTTATACACATACTGATTTATGACACACAAGGATCATTAAATTGAACAGAAAATGTTCATTCTCAATCTGGGTGTCTCTACACCAGAAGGCTTTTGCATCTGCAGATTTTCTGAACAATTTACAGTAACAGATGCAAGAAGATTCAAGGAGAACAAAAGTGCACTTAGCCTCTGAAAACATTTTTAAAATTGAATGGCTTGTCTCAGAAATTAATTAAATGATAGACAAATGTAGATAATTTAAAATTCTGGGCGACAGAAAACAGACAGGAATTAGGTATTGCGGAATGGCGGAATACATTAGGAAGATATACATAAAAGGCTATGCCATATTTAACAGATACAGCTGCTTTTGTGAAAGTTCACTTTGAAGGAAGATTTGAAAAAAACTGCAGGATAATTTAACTATGCAGCTGGTAAAACTGAAATCAACTGGGGTAAAAAAAGACTCCTGGCTGTTGTCACATTAGCCTCAAACATGGCAATTACCCTGATAAGGTTCCAGCAGCAAGTCATCACTGCAAGAGCAACACAGGGCAGTGCCCCAGGCCTTAGCATTGTCAGCTATTTCAATGACTTTCCCTCCAATATCAGAAGTGAGAATCCCCACTACATAATAGGAAGAACCACCAACTGGATGACAATAATTGCTAGTTTTATTATCAACATCCACATCCTATAAATGGTTTTAATAGGCTTGGTTGTTCTCCTTTGATCTCAGCAACAGTTCATTTAGGGAACAGGTGAAATTGCTGAATTTCTGCACTAAACTTCAGAAAAGCAGTGAGGTATGTGGATTTCCACAAGAGATTTTCTACCACTTGAAGTGCAGAAACTTAAAAAATGGGAATAAGGAGGAATTTTCAACAAATATTTCTGATTAGTCAATGAAACATTAATCTAAACAAACCAAGTAATTTGCAACTGGTTACAGGAGAATCAAAATGTGCTGCAAGACCTGCCACAAACCCCACAGCCCAATGTTCCACTACAACTCAGTGCTTAACTATTTACTACAAATAAAATACAAATAATTTATTGTTAGTTTGATATTTCTAAGCTGGTACCATGAGGAGCAAATAACAACCATCACATTCAAAGATCAGTTCCACAATTAACCAGTAACTGAATTCATTTTGGATAACAATTTGTTATGCAACTAAAATGCAACTTCCTATATGGAAAGTACTAGTTTTCAGAAAAGTTGACAGCCTAAATATTTTATTACAAAAAAAAACAAAGGAACTAAAGAATCCAAACACGTCTGAAATAGAGAAAAAAGTGGAGAATATGCAAATAAAAAGCAGAAAATGTTGGAAATACTAAAGAGCAGACTGCATTGCGAAGTTATAAACAGAAATGTTGATTATTTTGCTGTAACTGGAAATAATCCAAAAGAAACAGTTCACCCTCCTTATTTCAGACAAATTTTGTGGGCTGGATGCAATGGAGTGCTTTGAACTGCTGTGCTGGCATGGTTTTCCATCTGGCAATATAAAAAGACAAAGTTGATTCCTCATACCTGACAACTATGGGTATCTATCTGGCAAAATTATTTAATGCACCCCCCCCCCCCCCACCGGACATCAGTGCTCCCTGAATAGTGAATATATTTTCCAAATTGTTTGTTTGGAATTGTCCATCTTTTACTAAGGCAGGAGATGGAAGGCACAGAAACAAAGAATGTGGGAAGGCCAAAAGAATAAGACCACATGTAAGCTTTCCCAAGTCTAATAATCGGGTCTTTAGTTGTTAGTCAAATGTGCTATCCAAGTGTGGAAACTTCCTTTGGTCAAGTAGCTTTTCCTGCTCTGGGTAAGAAGCAGAAGCCGATTTAACATAAAAGGTCAATGTTCTCAGGAGCTAGTTTTCAGTACTTCAAACTAATTAGCAACAATTCTGTCAACTACGATTGCACAGTTCCAGAAACATGGGCTCAATCAGGATGCCTGATGCTGTATGTGTGGAGCTTGCATGTTCTATGTCCACGTGAGTTTCTTCTCACATTCCAAAGATAAACTGACAGGTTAATGGGCTAAGTTACTATGAGAGTGGCTAGGTGCAAAGAGAATTAGTAGGGTGTTGATGGGCACACAAGAGAACATAGGAAATTATTGGGAGCAAATGAGGCTCGTGGGTATGCTCAGAGCTGGCATCGACTCAATGGCAAGAAAATTCTGAAGTGTCAGTTTTAGTTATGCTTCAGTGAGTAAGGAAAATTCTACACTGTTACAAGTTTACGACAAGCTGGAACATGAAGCACAGACGAACCACATTATGGGGAAGTTAGATTCTGAGTAAACGGACTGAATTGCAATTTTCCACAACCCGAGACCACATCATCTATATATGTTAAAAACACCAGCTGGAAAACTTCATAGCAAATTTTATTCCTTCTCAAAATTTAGGATAGTAATGTGAATTCCACAAGGACAGATTTCCATTACCTGAATAGCCATAATGCAGGTGTGATGGGTTGGAGAGGGTCAGCAACTTTTAATTCCTCAATGTTAATATGTCAGTGCAATTACAAAGAAAGCACAGCAGTGCCTCTCCTTCCTTAGGAGCTTGCAATGAGTTAGCATGACATCTAAAACTCTGACAAACATCCATAGATATGTGGTGGAGGATATATTGACTAGCTGCATCACAGCCTGGTATGGGAACACCAATGACCTTAAATGAAAAATCCTACAAATAGGAGTAGATACAGCCCAATCCATTACAGGTAAAGCTCTCCTCACCATTGAACACAATGCTACATGGAGCATTGTCACAGGAAAGCAGCATCCATCATAGAACATAGAATAGTACAGCACAGTACAGATCCTTCAGCCACGGTGTTGTGCCGACCCTTAAACCCTGCCTCCCATATAGCCCCCCACCTTAAATTCCTCCAAATACCTGTCTAGTAGTCTCAAACTTCACTAGTGTATCTGCCTCCACCATTGACTCAGGCAGTGCATTCCATGCACCAACCACTCTGAATGAGAAACCTTCCTCTAATATCCCCCTTGAACTTCCCATCCCTTTACCTTAAAGCCATGTCCTCTTGTATTGAGCAGTGCTGCCCTGGGGAAGGGGTGCTGGCTGACAACTCTATCTATTCCTCTTAATATCTTGTACACCTCTATCATGTCTCCTCTCATCATCATCCTCTCCAAAGAGTAAAGCCCTAGCTCCCTTAATCTCTGATTAGAATCCATACTCTCTAAACCAGGCAGCCATCATCATCCTCTCCAAAGAGTAAAGCCCTAGCTCCCTTAATCTCTGATCATAATCCATACTCTCTAAACCAGGCAGCCATCATCATCCTCTCCAAAGAGTAAAGCCCTAGCTCCCTTAATCTCTGATCATAATCCATACTCTCTAAACCAAGCAGCCATCATCATCCTCTCCAAAGAGTAAAGCCCTAGCTCCCTTAATCTCTGATCATAATCCATACACTCTAAACCAGGCAGCATCCTGGTAAATCTCCTCTGTACCCTTTCCAATGCTTCTACATCCTTCCTATAGTGAGGCGACCAGAACTGGACACAGTACTTCAAGTGTGGCCTAACCAGTTTTACAGAGCTGCATCATTACATCGCATCTCTTAAACTCTGTCCCTCGACTTATGAAAGCTAACATCCCATAAGCTTTCTTAACTACCCTATCTACCTGTGAGGCAACTTTCAAGGATCTGTGGACATCTACCCCCAGATCCCTCTGCTCCTCCACACGACCAAGTACCCTGCCATTTACTTTGTACTCTGCCTTGGAGTTTGTCCTTCCAAAGTGTACACCTCACACTTCTCAACCCATTTCTGCATCCTCACAATGTCTCTCTATGATATTCAACAATCCTCTGCACTATCCACAACTCCACCAACCTTTGTGTTGTCTGCAAACTTGCCAACACACCCTTCTACCCCCACATCCAGGTTGTTAATTAAAAAAATCACAAAAAATAGAACTGATCCTTGTGGGACACCACTAGTCACAACCCTCCAATCCGAATGTATTCCCCTCACCACGACCCTCTGCTTTCTGCAAGCAAGCTAATTCTTAATCCACCTGACCAAACTTCCCTGGATCCCATGCCTTCTGACTTTCTGAATAAACCTACCGTGTGGAAT